>NW_026869730.1:761674-1085423 GCF_905332965.1 Bombus pascuorum
TCCTAAAAATAATCATTTAATATTACGATGGCGCCCGTCAGATCGCTGATTCGGTGCGGAGAACTTCGGAGAAGTTGGTGGGCCCATATCTGTCAAGACCACTCACCTCACCTTCACGTGGAGCTCCCCGTCGTCCTGCATCGGTTCCGACCGGGGTAGGGTGCGAAAGAGTGAGTGGCAAAGGAAACGAGGGCATGGCTCGTTAACCATACACACGAAGAATGATGATGATGGAGCAGAATAAAGATATTATTTACGGTGCAGGAGAGGGATACCGCAGTACCGGCGCAGTTGTGGGTGATGAAGTGGGCCCCGGTGCGTCGTTAGCTAACGACCACGGCCGTTTGGGGGTGGACTGCCAGGCCCCCTTACGTGTTAATGCTACTGGTTCGGAAGATATAGAGATGGAGATGGATATAGAGCTAGAGATGGAGGTGGCTTCGGCAGAAGAGACCCCTCCGGGAGAAGAGAAAATGGCAGAGGCCAACAGGGAACGAAAAAAGGAAAAGAGGGTAGAGACGGAGAGGACTGTGGACAGAAGCGGAAGCAGCAGCCGAGGGGGGAAAGCAACACCATCGTCCCCGCCTGCGCCCAAGGCACCGGGAGTCTCTTCCTCCTCCTCCTCTCCGCCCCCAATTGACGATAGCGAGATCTTCCGAATCCCTAGGAAGGTAGGGGAAAAAGGGAAGTCTAGAGAGGGAGCACGATCTGGGGACAACTCTAGAGAGCAATCTAGATCGAGAAGAGGGTCGATGTCAGGTGCTCGGTCGGAGGACGATGAGTCGTGTGGATCAAGATCCACGATGGCCTCAGTCACATCCCGAGGAAAGAAGCGTAAGATAGTGATGGAGATAGACAGATGGTCAGGCCAGCCAGGCGCAGTGCAAAGAAGACATGAGGTCGCGGATGGAGGCGCTTGAGAGGCAGGTCAGCGGCCTCGGCCCCTCTATTCTGGGAACCTTAAGGGGAGAAGTAAGGGCAATACTCGGGGAGTTAACGCAGTCGAAACAAGCGGAGGGAATGGCCGGGAAAGCAGGCCAACTACAACAGATCCGCCAGGCGACCTACCCCCGACCCCTCCCCCAACCTCAACCTCAGGGAATCGGGGGGACAGAGGAAACCGAATAGCAGACGGTGGTGTCCAGAAGGGCCAGAAGGAGGGCGAGAGAACCCGCACGGCTAGGAATGGGTTACAGAGCGCCTATCCCCATCACACCATCGGCGGCAGGAGCAGGAAGAACAGTAGTCCCAGCGGTGCTAACACCTCCTCTTCTCTCTGGTCGAAGGAGGAAGAGAAGAAGGAATAGAGGGAAAGGCATAAGCTACGCGCAAGTGGGGAATCGGTTGAAGTACTTGGGCCTAACCATTGATGACCAATGGTCTTTCCAGCCCCACTTTGAGAACCTCGCCCCGAAGGTGACAGCTGTGGCCAACGCCCTCTGCGGTATCACTGCGGTGGCACTCAGCGTTCCCACGACACGTCCAGTGTGGCGATACGACGAAGTTCAATGCTTTCACATATGTCTAGCGTGGTAATCAGGTGTAGGATCGAGCATAATGGTTCACATACGCTTACGGGTGGTCATGTGGTCCAAAGAAATTAAATGCGAGATCATCACAAAGTTACCGAATTCAATCCAGGTATCGTTAGCACTATAGTCATAACATCTAACATAGTGTTTTCACAAACGCTCAGTGTGGTAAAACGATCCAGAGAAGTGAGAGTCGTCCAAGTACGAGATCGAGAATGGTCCATCATGTCATTACGGTCGGACTGATAATTCACAAAATGCAACTAGTACTTCGAATACTAATCATAACGTAACTGATTTCCGCTCTCTTTTAACTCTTCCTTTATCAAACGTCCGATCAGAATTTTTGCTGTCAAACTGGACCCTTGACCTATTTTGACACTTAACTAAATTGTAAACAACATCAGTTATATCGAGTCCAACATTGGGAAAACCCAATATTCTAAATACACCCGAGGACGTGTGACAGTCGGGATGGCCGTGTCGGAGATGAAAAGACAACGGGGCCCTCCATTGGAATTACTTGGAAAACCTCAATACTGTAGCATTTACGAAATAATCCAGACACAGTCATTCGAAACTTGAGACAATGAGCTTAGGCTCGAGGCGACAACCGTTCGCCGAGCGTAGCCACGGTCACGGGATGAACGTTCCACCTAACAGAGAAGTGCCAGTATTATGAGACACACGTTGTGTTGACAATCAAACCTCGAGCAGGAGCAATGTCGCAGCTACGCGGGTCAGCTTAGCAACGGCGGCTGCAATTTTGTTGGTATCCCCGGCCAATATTCAACAAAATGAACGCGATCGTAAGGAGAGGAAAGTTTTCATCGGTCTTTTATTTTTGCGATCTCCTTGGAGAATTACACATCGTCTTTACGTGCAGTATATACCGAGCGTCACAGCGAACGTTACTTTGTGCTTCAAAATATATTCTCAGTTTAACAAAGAGTTAGCTCGTGGACCGTGGATTCGTCATATCGAACCTAAGGTCATTGTCATTAGCGTCTAGTTACCGCAGCCACTTGTCAATCTTGTACTATCTATGTCTGTGATAATAAACCCTATCTCGATTGTACAACAACGATGAACAACCCAGGCAAAGATTCGTTACACGACGCTAACGCTAATCATAATAAGAACCCAACATATATATATAATAATATTTGATAGAAAATAAGAAATAAATGGAAAATACGAAATAAAAAGTATAAGGAACAGATATTTTTCTTTCTAGCTATACTTCCAACATTAAAATATATATAGGGTGTTTGATTTCAAGAAATATATGCAAATTACTGAAACACTACCCACTGTATGAAAAAATGTTTAAGGCAAGAAATGAATAGTTTCAAAGGAAACATAATCTGGTATAATAATTTTCTCTGTATATGGCCATGTGCAAATCATATGATGACAAAATACGTTTTTTTTATTGAATCATATAGATTTAAATAAAGTAATTGATTCGTACCAACGTCCCCTACAAAAAGATATTAACCTATTTATGTCAAAAAGTAATTAGTTGAAGATACTTTAACTATAACAATTACGCGAAAGACACGAAAAGGTACTTTTGTTTTTACAATATCTTTGTCTTCCACATATTATATTTGACAAAAGGAACTTTGCTACTATGTCCTATACAACGATAGGTTTCTCACGCTCAAAATTGCATCCCATATGAGCTGCTTCATATAAATCTATGGATGATATTCATAGCCCAGTTTTATACTTGAGATCGTCTCAAGAACAGTCTTCAGATGTCTTTTGATTTCATAACTGCGACTGAAGATTAATCTTAAGGTCGTGTCTTAAGGATTTGCTTAGTAAAGATCTTGTGAAATAAGAAAATCTCATATAACGTCAAAAGGCGCAAATAAGACCACCTTCATCCAAGTTCCCTTGATCGGGGACTTCAGGAAATCTTACTTTAAAATCGCCAATAACCGTAACCATCTTGACAAATCCAATGTTGTTAATTACACTGACTGCTGAGGAAATAGAAGCGAAAACGAATCAATGCGACGTATAGCCGGGAGCTACAGGAAAGACCAAGGCGCGTGAACAAATTGACGCGCGCTTATGGCTAACGAACAGAAAGCAGGGAATATTAGTAGCAAACTGATAACGTTCAAGTAATCGGTATACCTCGAGTGGCAAAGGTATATCATTGTGGGTGTGAGATCGCTGAGCTGGATATTAAGATTGAACAAAATGTTATATAGTAAATGATAACGTACATATTTTATAAACAGGGACGTACAATTGTTTAATGTAATGGTCGGGGGGTATCTATGTGTACTCTCTAAGTCACAAGTTAAGTAATTTCAAAGGAATATTAAACTGAGTTATTTAAGTTTCAATTCCAACGAAGCAAGAGTCTAATCCTTTTCCTTCATGCAAGCGAGAAAACGGGAATCCAAAACTAATGTAAAATAATGCCTAACATAATGCTAATGTCATGTACTATATCGTTACTGAAACTTTTATGCTTCCTGTATAGATAATTGTTTTATTACAAATATTAATAATAACTATTAATTAAATAGATATATATGTAGCAATGAGTACTATAGGTTTTATATATGAAGTATTAGATCGAACGAAATATGAAACATACACGGCATAGTACTCATTATAACATTTATAGCAAAACAATCGTCTACTCAGATTTCATTTTTTCAATTTATAAAAATATGAATTTATACAAACATCTGCACTCTACTTATCATTACTTCCACAACAACGTTCTCGCTCTAAAGTTCAGATTTTTGTATGAAACTGCGGTTAAACGTGACACCCACAATTTTCTTGCATTCTACTAAAATAGCACTTACTATAGTCTAGCTGGTAAACAAACGTGACAAACGTGTAATCGACAAAGAATCATTTACAAGGTCGTTTCTCATACCAGGTATGAAAAGAAATCTGTTTTCCATTAGATCTGTCGCAAGGAGGGGTATAGACTTCTGTATTTTAAAGGATGGGAAAAAATGTATATTTCTACAAAACAAGAAGGTAATAGCAAGAGGTTCGGTTATCGGAAATTTATATAAGGTCGATATGCGAGTTATAGTACCGTCAGTTTGCAATCTTAGCAATAGAGCGGAATCAAACGCGGATACGTTGCAATTATGGCACGAACGGCTATGTCATCAAAACATCAGACACGTTAAGGATTTCTTAAAGAATTTAAATATAAAAGTTGTAGAGGATAGTAGCTTTTTCTGTGAAGGTTGCGCATACGGGAAACATCATAGATCGAGTTTTCACGAGAAAATCAAGCGTGCGACTAAACCTCGCGAAATTATTTATACGGATGTATGTGGACCTATGGAAGTCGAGTCATTAGGAAAGGAACTGTATTTTTTGATATTTAAAGACGATTTTTCGAAATTCACGAAGATTTACTTCTTACGACATAAGTCAGAAGTAATCGAAAAGCTAAAAACCTTTTGTTTAGAAGTCGAAAACCAATTCAATAGTAAGATCAAAGAAATTCATAGTGATGGAGGGAAAGAATTAAAAAATAAAGAGGTTAAAGAATTTTTAAGAAGTCAGGGAATTAGGCACACGGTTAACGTCCCATACACTCCTGAACAGAATGGCGTTGCAGAAAGAGAAAATAGAACAATAGTAGAGGCAGGCCGGTCAATGCTACATTCGAAACCAAACCTACCGTTGTTTTTATGGGCCGAAGCCATGAACACAGCAGTGCATGTCATAAATAAGACAGGGCCAACAGGACAAGACAATAAAACACCATATGAACTATGGTACGGGAAATCCCCAGATGTAGAAAAGTTTAGAGTTTTCGGTACTGAATGCTTTGCACACATACCTGCGGAAAAGAGAAGTAAACTTGACAAAAAGGCTAACAAAGGATATTTGGTAGGCTATTTAGATGACGGACGAGGGTATCGAATATACGTGCCGACCGTAAGAAATGTAATATTAAGCCGTGACGTAATATTTAAGCCCGAACTAGAAACTGCAAAATTCGTTAGTATAAATTTACCGAAAATTGTCGAGCGCGAAGATGTGTGTACGCAGAACGATAGAGCATGTACGTATGAAAGCGCAGTGAGTGAACATGAAAAACAACCTCATGTAACCAACGAGAATGTGAGACAATTGAGAGATAGAGACAAAATAAAACGAACCGATTTTTATGGTAGTCCAGCAACGTACGTAGCGGAAAAATTACCGGTGGATTTTAACGAAGCGATGAGATCCGAAAAGAAAGAATTATGGAAAGCGGCTATGAATGATGAAATGAAATCGCACCATGAAAATAAGACGTGGATCCTTGTAGAAAAACCAAAAGATCAAAAGATACTTAGCAATAGGTGGGTTTTAACGATAAAGCAAAATCCGGACAATTCGGAACGATATAAAGCGTGACTTGTGATTAAAGGGTGTTCACAGAAAGAAGGCATAGACTATAAGGAAACCTATAGTCCCGTTGCTCAGTTTGACACAATTAGATTAATGCTTAGTATGGCTGCCAAAAATAATTTACACCTTGGACAGTTTGACATTAAAACCGCATTTTTATATGGAAGTCTGAAAGAAGACATTTATATGAAACAACCTAAAGGTTTTGATGATGGTACAAATCGCGTTTGTAAATTGCTAAAAAGCCTATATGGCTTAAAGCAGTCTCCAAGATGTTGGACGGAACGTTTCACAAAATTTATCTCAGATTTAAAATTTTATCAGAGTAACGCAGATCTTTGCTTTTATATTTATAGAGAAGATGACAAATTAATGTTGATGACCATATACGTAGACGATGGACTGGTAGTAGCCTCAGACGAATCTCTAATCGATAAATTTTTTAACAATTTAAATAAAGAATTCAAAATTACGAGTTCGAAAGAAGTAAAGAGTTTTCTTGGACTTGAAATTAATAGACTAGAAGATGGTTCAATATTTATTCATCAGAGTAGGTATATCGAAAGCATATTAGAGAAATTTAATATGAATGAGGCAAACAGTGTTTCTACACCTATCGAGACTAATTGGAATGAAAGTAACATAGGCAATAATGATTGTAACGCACCATACAGAGAAGCTGTAGGAAACTTAATGTTCACAAACCGTAAGTAGGCCAGACATTAGCTTTGTAATAAATATAGCGTCGAGACATTTAGAAAATCCAAATAAGCATCAGTGGAAATTAGTCAAACGAATTTTACGCTACATAAAAGGGACCGCGGACATGGGATTCTTATATACAAAAGCAGGTAGTCTCGAAACCTTCAGCGATGCTGACTATGCAGGCGACAAAGACACAAGAAAGTCGACATCAGGCGTTGTATGTAAGTATGCGAATGCGGCCATTACATGGCAATGTAAGCGACAACAATGTATAGCTTTATCTACGACAGAAGCTGAGTATGTCAGTGCAGCCTCAGGAGCGAAAGAAATTATGTGGCTGAAGAAAATATTTCGTGAATGTAAAATAGATATCCTCAAGTATATGCTATATGTAGACAATACTAGTGCCGCGAAATTAATTAAGAATCCGGAATTCCATCAAAGAAGTAAGCATATTGATGTAAGATATTATTTCTTGCGAGATTTATACAATAGAGGCGAAATTGATGTAACGTACGTAACAAGCGAAGAACAACTGGCAGATATATGTACAAAGGCGTTGCCAAAACCAAGATTTGACTATTTGAGACAGAAATTAGGTTTGAAAAATAAAAGAGATATTAAGAGGTAATTTTTTGTAAAGATGTAGAGTTTTTAGGGAGGGTATCGAAGTGGTTATTACATGTAAAAAAAAAGGAAAAACTCTACATGATCTGTTAAGTCTTCTTGTAGTAATAAATTAATTTGTATAATAAAGAGAAAGGTATTGACGAAATTAAGCTTCGAATATTTACAAAGAGATAATTGTATAGACGGATGTAGAGTTTTAGGGAGGGTGTTGAAGTGATCGTCACTTCTGAGAAAACTCTACATCTGGTCTTCGGTTTCTCAAGAGCCTAAGGTCATCGATAGCGCGTAGACAAAAGAATGCGTCGAGGAAAGACGATAAGCGGTACACGCGCGACGTTGGTTTCGGCAGTAGTCTTTAGTCTCAGGTTAACGTTGCTAGCGAGAGGATCTGGATCAGCTTACATAGTACCACATATTTTGTATTTTACTATTCAATATATATATACTTTCAATACCTTGCAGTTTGCCCACGCATTTCTTTAATTCCATCCACTGAATAACCTTAACAAAACACATACGACCGTATTCGCGAACGGCACAGAGTACCAGATTTGATGAAACGCATACAACAACATATAGAATCATGTGACACCTGCCAAACGTCTAAAACTACACGTATCAGACCGCGCGAAGAACTTTGTATCACCGACACACCCTTCGAACCAAACGATAAAATTGCTATGGACTTACTAGGCCCACTGAAAGAAACGAAGAAAGGCAATCAGTACATTCTATCCATACATGACGAACTGACAAAATACTTAATACTCGTGCCACTAAAAACTCAGCAAACGGAAACAATTTGGAACGCACTCTTGAATCACTACATTTACATCTTTTCCGCTCCAAAAAAGATACTAACCGACCGCGGACAAAATTTTATATCTAGTTTGATGCAACAGTACGAAGACGCGTTCAAAATCAAACATATCAAAACGACATCCTTCCACCCACCAAGTAACGGATCGTTAGAGCGAACACACGCAGTAGTAACAGACATGTTAAAATCGATACAGCGAAATTCGGATGAGGAATGGGACGATCAACTTAACTTTGTATGCCTTGCATATAACACAATGATACACGACTCCATTGATTACACGCCGTTCGAACTCACATTCGGACACCAAGCCAATCTTCCCTCCACGATATCCAAGAATCCCCAACGCACATACGCAGACGAAGTCACGTTCCGCAAAAAAGAATGGGACTCTAGACTCCTACACGCTCGCGAAACGTTGATCAAAAGTAAACAGCGATATCAGCGCGATCAAAAACGTAAAATTATAAAACCTCAATCAGTTTTCAATGAAGGAGACTCCGTCTTAATACATAACGATCATAAAGGGCATAAGCTTGATGTGGAATGGTTAGGACCGTACACGATTGATAAAGTATGTACTCCATACTGTTTGATTCAAAACAAAAAAATACACGGTAATCGTTTAAAACCTTACTTTCCAGGTCGACGCTCCTCTTTGCCGGAATAGTATCCGCGCAAATAAATATTACTCCATTAGAAAGAAATACTGTATTCGTAGAAAACATAGGGAAAGGATATTTGTACAGCGATACTGCCAATGTTATAGTAGGATTAGACACTAGCGACATATACGAGCAGATAAGTACAATAGAATCACATAAATTAACAATAGACTCACGTGCAACCAGCAAAGAATACGCTGAAGAGTTAGACGGATTACAAAATCGTATCAATAATCTAAAACAACTCGCGAAACACTTAAAAGCGTTAACACATACCGGAAGCAAACGAGGTTTACTCAACATCATAGGTTCCGTATCGAAAAGTTTGTTCGGAACTCTCGACGAAGGCGATCTTACGCTCATAAACGAGAATATGGACAAACTATTCGATGACAATAATAAAATCAAAACCATAATAGCGAATCAAACAGCACTTAATAGAAAAATTGTAAACTCAGAAAACTTAAACCACTTAGAAAAATCACATAGCGATATATTAAAACAACAATGGCAGGCAAATATCGATAGATTTATACTTAAGATGACTCGACACCGCGATGCAAACTTTACACTTCCAATTAGATGAAATACTTAACGTCATGATATTAGGCAAACAAGGAATAATTAGTCCACAAATACTCGACTCGGATGAATTTCTAGAAAATTACGCCAAGACAATAGGTAACCAGATGTACAACACCGCGATCTCTGCCAAAACCGAACATTTTCAGTTTATACTCGACATCAGTGATCTTCAAATCTTCACAATAGGTGACAAAATATTCTTCAAAATCATAGTACCTTTAGTCTCTAACACAGAATGGAACATATTACAGATATATCCTATCCCGAGTAAGAGAAATGGAGTATTTTTGACTCCAGTAGTCGAACATCAGATATACTTAACCTCAAGTATTTTATTTATAAACACTGATATCGAATACCTCAACAAACTTTGTAAGAATCAAGCCGGAACCACTATATGCAAACAAACACTACCAATTCATGACAGAAACTCGAAAACCGATTGTCGCAGCTAAATAATAAACTTCAAACCTCACATTGAACATTGCCAAATAACTGTACTTAAGATCGAAGACATTAGCTTTATACCACTCAAAACTAGCAACTGTTACATTGCGATGCCGGCAAATCCGATAGAAATAAACACAATTTGCCAAACGAAACACATTTTGCAAAAACTTGACAAGCCTTCTATCATCTTGCGATATACTGTACAAAGACGAACACATGCGTATAGGCGAAACAAAAAACGAAGTCAAGTACGAAATCAAAACAAAGACCCTAGCGCTCAAAACAAACGATAGTTTCACTCATCTGTTAGATAAACTCGAGCGAGCACCAAAGGTAATAAACAATTTACAAGGCTATAAAACCACGATCGATAAAATAGGCGACGAGATAGAAACCCTTAATTTCGAACATAGAATCAAAAATGTACAGTATTGGGGACTAACCATGCTCCAGACATTAGGGTACATAGCATTAGGCATACTAGGTATATATGGATTAAACAAAATAGGGGTAACCGAATGCATCAGGAAATGTATACCGAACAAATTATGTGTCAATCTATTGTGCTGCCGAAATGAAACCGTAATCAATAGCCACAATGCGACAGCCCCACCAGTACCGAGCACCCTGGCCTCGACACCCAACATCCATATTCCAACCGATACATACCACCTCGAGGAAGAAGAGGAATCAGCTGTGATTTTCAAGCCACGCCGAGTCCAATTCCACAAAAGTCTTCTGAAGAAATCTTACGGGACCAAGTTTGATCTAAGAAGAGGGGAATGTCACAGACGAAATCCGACTAAACAAAACGATAAGATAGCGAAATTCCAAGCGCCTTAGCATGAGTGACCATCGGGATAACATCCGGTCACTCTATCCGTTCTCAGAAATATATGATGGAAGCCTTTTCCCACTCCCACGAATAAAAGAATTTAAATACTCCCCCTAAAATCAGCCAAGTCAGTCTTGAACAGTCACGCCTAGAGCTCGGAAGTGTATTTTGCAAACTAGAAAAAAGTTTCTTTTTTTCTGAAATTTCTTTTTATTTTACGTGACACCACAGACCGCGGGCAGGCTGGCAACCAAATGTCCGCACAACATCACGGCGTACCCTCAATAGCCTCAAGGACCCATCGTAAATCTTAGCAAATTCCAGCTAAGGTCCTTCAGATCGAACAAACATCTCTCTAGTAATTCGTTTTCTAACAGTTTATTGTTTACTGCGAAAAGATTCGGGAAAGTTCGTTTTGTCACGTATGATGCTGTTACGCCACGAGGCTTAGTATAGATCGTATGTATTTCTAACCGTCGAAAAATATACAATGTATCGACCAGCGCATAGTTGTCGCCAAGTAGCGAGTTCCAGAAACGTCGATTTCGGTCCGTAGTGGGGGTCGTCTGCCCGAGAAGACAAAGAATTGATCTAAGGGCAATCAGTCTCTTTTGAAGATTCAAACGACATATCTCGAGAGGTCTGACGATTGAAATTAAAGTCGCTCTTCCGTTTTCGACCTTTCACCATTTGAACTTGCGTTATTCTACTCGAACTTAGAAATTACAATTATTTTCTATCAATTCATATTTCGTTTGTATATCAGTGGTTATAATAAACTTGAACTAATAACTTGTTATATCCGTGTCATAATCAATTTAATTACCTCTGTTATCCTAACCGAAATAGGGGACCGCACATTTCACGGCATCGATTATCTAATCGTAACGAGAACTTACAACTCCCGTTGACGTGCTTTCTCGCGAACGCGTCTCTCCGCGAGTGAACGAAACAGTATCCAAAAATTTTATTGTTAGTTAAATAAATAAATAAAAGTACAAAAAAGTTTTAATGATTTTACGAAAGAAGGTTTAAAATGAAACATGTAGGTTTTGATACTCAAACTTAGTTCTTATCCTTTTTTATCCAATATAACATCGTTTCGTGACATCACAAATATTTATAAACGAAGAAGAAAAGTTATTTATAGAATATCGATTGGCTTCGACAAACCTTCATTATGATCTTTCACCGATTCGAACAAGAAATTTTGCAGTTTTATTTACTAAAGAAAATCACAAAAATATTTCTCAAAATTGGATAAAGAATGAAACGGCATCGTATGAATGGTTTCGAAGCTTTATGTCTCAGAACTCTCAGCTTTCCCTTCATACTCCTGAAGCATTCAGTAAAAGTACGGAGACTTCATTTAGTAAACATAACGTGTTTTATCTTTATAAAAAATTGCGAATAATATTTCAAAAATATAGCTTCGGTTTAGAATCGATGTATAACAAGAACAAAGTTAGAGTAACCACATAAGCCACAAAAGATAATTCGTCGGAAAGGATAAAAAAAAAAAAGGTAATATTATGTAATAATATATAAATAACACGCCTGTTCTTAACACTAGGTTTACGGGACTCGTCAATTTGACGGATTTCAATCTTCGAAATGAAATATCCCAAAAACCATAGCATTAATTTTAACCATTTTGCATCGTAAATTAATAATCATTTCACCCAAAGAACATATACGCACAATTATTTTTCCCTAGGCTTTTTAATTTTTGAAATTTGTATGTAATATAGGTATAACTGTACGAAACCGGTCAAATTGACGGGCTAACTGATTTCATAAATAATCCGTTTTTCAAAGACAGTCTGCAAAACTTTCAGACATTGTAGACATTTCCCATCATCGTCTCCGCTTATTATAAGTATTTTCGATAGGATAATTGAATTTAGGCACAGTATTTTCTTATTTTGACCAATCTCCCTTTTCTAGCAATCATGTGTAAATCCAGGAGATATAACAAGATATCGAACAAAATTGTCAACATCAATGTAGATTGTTCTGAGGATACCTCCGAAGAAGATCAGTATGAACTAGGCCAAAGCAAAGCTGTCAGTGAGAGTTCTGAATACATTGAAAGTGGGGAGATAGAAAGAACTTTGGATAATGAAGAGGGAAAATTCCTAGAAGTGTGTCGTAACAAGAAAAGGATGCGTATTCTTTCTAGTTCTGACTCCGAGGATGAAAGGACGAGCATTCCAAGCACATACCAAAATGTAATGAGTGAAATTGAAATTGCAATTGACGGTGCTGACACAGTGGATAAAACTGAAAGCAGGGGCCTTATCACGTGTGACCGTCCGCCTAGCATTTGTCACACACTTAAGAGGACTACCCGCTCAGTAACCAGATAGGCCGAACACCCCGCATATCGCGTCTGTTGAAACAATAACTAAAGAGCCCCCCCCCCCAAAGGGACTAGACTCTCGGTAGAAGGACCTTCCTAAACTAGCGTTAAGTCAGTCCGTTCTAGCATCTCGAGTCAGTCTGTCTTAATATTCCGAACCACGCTTAATATTGTAACCGTCACTCTGCCAGATTTTTGCAATAAATCTCATTGTCGCATACGCAGTCTATTTTCTTCACCCTGTTTGTGAAAAAATCGTTTCGTTCGAACCGCGACGCGAGGAGATCACCGGCGATCCCTTAATTCCGCCATCTTTTGTGTCTCCGACGTGACAATATTGGCGATCCTTGCCACGATCCATTCATCGCATCAAGAGGAAACTTCAACGGGAACTCTACGGATTCTACAGCAAAGGACCACGGTCACCTCCTTGATCAAAAGAAGGATCCACAATGAACTTCGGTAAGCTGGCTTTCGAATATTATCGAAACCCTAAACCCGAAATACGTTCTGAAGATAGTAACTCTTCTAAAAGTATCGTATCTATCAAAATGAATTCAACTGACATGAGTACGGCAAAACAGAGTGAGTTTAATGTGACCATCCTTGAACAACTTCAAAATCTAACTCACGAGTTCAGAAACTTTAAAAGTAACACGGATCAGAATATTAGCAATATAAAAAGATTCACGGAAACTAGTGATAGAAATCGGGCCGAAGAAATACGGGGCCTTGCGAAAGCTATGGAAATAAAGTACGACACCGAGACTGACCAGCCGCTCACGAGCACTCCTTCAGGAACCGGCGTTGTCCATATGACAGACGACGAAACCGACGAACCGAATATTTCACGAAAACAACGAGTTAGTCACGTTACGACCAGACAAAGAAACGACCACAACGAAGACCAGGGGCTCGATGCAGATAAAGCCATACAAACTATCGAGATACTACGGGGTCGAGATGACGTAGGCGTTGAAGATTTCATCTCATCGGTCCGCAAAGCAAGAGCCAGATGTAAGGCAAGTGATAGAGAGTTATTATTAGATCTTATACTGATCCAAAGAATTACCGATGATGCAAAACGAAATATCCGATGTTTAAGAATTGATTTGTTCGAAGACTTGTATTCATGCTTGAGACAGCACGTATTAACACCAACAACTCTCGGCAATTGTAGGGACAAATTGAGGAATTTAAAACAAGGAGCAACAGAAAGTGTGCAATCTTTCAATTCTAGGTTCCGACAACAGCTCAATGAACTGAATTACGCGGTTCAAAACAAAAATCGCACACCAACCGAACTACGCATAGCTATAGATATCGAAGAACGCGAGACACTTAAGACATATTTACTCAACCTACGATATGAAATAGGACAGATGGTAGTAGTTAGCGACCCGAAGAACCTGAACCTTGCCCAACAACTAGCAGCCGATGGAGAACAATGGCTACGGGAAGCGAATCGTGTCGCCAACCGCCAAAAAACCAATCTCACAATACCATGTTAGTACGCAAGCAAAATACTACCGACCCACGACCACAAGCTCTTACTCGGTCACTTAACCGACCATTAGACGACCGCATGAAACCGAAGTGTCCCAATTGTTTACGAATCGGACACACAGCCGAAACTTGCTACTCTCGAAATTTTCCATTCGCCAACCGAGGAAAGATTCCACCTCGAGTAAACCAGACAACCCAGGAGAACCCAGAAGAAACATTCCAAGAATCAACTGTACCACCACCGGAAGATTGTTATCAATCGTACTGCAACGAAGAGACGGAGAAAGAGCCAGATTTCTCGTCGACACCGGAGCAGGAATAAATCTAATAAAAGAAACCACTTCACTGAACGTCCAAACCTCCAGCTCAAAGACTTTCGTAATGGGAAGCGACAAACACACCACAAAAAAAATTTGTAACCTAAACATGTTCAAGAAGAATCATCAATTCTATATAGTTCCTGACGACTTTCCCCTAATCGAAAACGGAATAATCGGACTCCCATTCCTTACGAAGTACCGATATAACGTCGCTAACGATAAACTGATCTTAGATGAGATCATATTACCGTTCCAGAACACCGATAACGAGATAGGACCAGTCGAAACATTAACTTCAACCCAATACATCGAAGGAAAGCCCACGACCATAAAGTATGCTTTATCAACACTGGTAAGCGAATTTGTCATATTACAAACGAAATAGGAAAACCCGATAGACTAACACAAATTAATAAATTCGCACGAGTAATACGCACTAAACATATTGATCCAGAATTTCGAGAACCTCTTGAGAAAATCCTAATCAACTATTTAGACGTTTTCAACATGGAAACAGACTCACTACCATGCATTAACTTAACCACTCAAGACAGACAAACCTATAAACACCAAATCTTATAGACCGCCCGAATGTCATAAAAAAGAAATTGAGACTCAAATCAACGACATGCTATACAAACGCATCATAGAACAGTCGGACAGTCCATATAACGCACCAATCTTGGTAGTTCCAAAGAAATTAGACGCATCAGGTAAATAAAAGTGGAGGATTGTCATAGATTTTAGGAAATTAAACGAACAAACAGACCAAGACGCGTATCCTTTACCGAATTCGGACGAGATACTCGATCATTTAGGCAAAGCTAAATTTTTCTCAGCCCTAGACCTCTCATCAGGATTTCACCAGATACCTATGAAACAAAAATCAAAAAGATATACTGCATTTTCAACTCCACAAGGTCACTTTCACTATAATCGCATGCCCTTCGGACTTAAAAGTGCTCCGGCAACGTTCCAACGCATGATGGACACCGCGCTACGGGGATTAGTAGGAAGTAACTGTTTCGTATACTTAGACGATATCATAATATTCGGAAGCACCATACAAAAACAGAACCGAAATTTAGCTATTGTATTAGACAGATTACAAAATTTAGGTTTAAAGATGCAGCCGGATAAATGCGAATTTTTAAAGCCCGAATTAGAATATTTAGGACACGTAGTAACAAAAGAAGGAGTAAAGCCTAAGCCCGAAAAGATCCAGGCCGTGAAGGATTTTAAAATACCAAAAACCGCGACTCACATAAAATCATTCTTAGGACTCGTCGGGTACTATAGAAAATTTATACGCAATTTTTCCAAAATCGCGAAACCACTGACAGACCTCACAAAGAAAGACACTCCATTCCACTGGACTGATAAACAACAGCTTGCATTTGACACGCTGAAACAAAAACTCTGTGAAGCTCCTGTACTGCAATACCCGGACTTTGAAAAAACATTCACATTAATAACAGACGCAAGTAACGAAGGATTAGGAGCAATACTCTCCCAAGACGGACATCCATGCTATTACATATCCCGAACCTTGAACCCTCCTGAGAAAAACTATTCCACAACCGAAAAAGAGTTATTGGCGATAGTATGGTCGATCAAAAGACTGAGACAATATTTACTTGGTAGAAAATTTAAGATTCAAAGTGATCATCAAGCTTTGAAATGGCTAAAAAATGTTAAGGATCCCTCATCGAGACTCATGCGATGGCGCTTGAGACTCGAGGAGTATGATTATGAAATAGAATACAAAAAGGGAAGGGAAAACACAGCTGCAGATGCTCTGTCCCGACTGTATCTTATCACCAATGACAAAGTTCAATCCGATTTAGAAAACCCGAACTATTACGACGAATATGTCGACTGGAAAACAAACATCACCCCAGCTCCAATAACTCAAAAGACTAACAGACCACACTTTAAACAAATTACAAAGACCGAATTAGGAGACTTCAACGAACAGCACTGGTTGCATCAATTAACTAAACACTTTATTAACCAGACTGGACACTTGCATATAGGGATAAATGACAATAGCTTTAGCACACTAGAAAAAGTGAACATTCAACTCATGTTAAGGTTTCTAACGACTAGATTCCCTCAAATTAAATTGGTATTTGGACAAGATCCGCCGGTAGACTACGATAACGAACAAAAACAAACTATACTGCGCGAAAATCATAACGAAATAGTAGGACACTTAGGTATACACCGCACCGTGAAACGAATACAAGAACACCATCACTGGACAAACCTAGAGCAAGACGTCACAGAATTTATACAAAACTGCAAAACCTGCCAACGAGAAAAATTAAACCGTATTAGGGCCAAAGAGCAGGCCAACGCCCAAGCCGCGTATTTGAACTGGCTGAGAAGATGACGCGAGCAGTAACTGCCCGAAGAAGAAGATACAACAGGGCATGAAAGGACAACCCTGATGACTGCCGACAGGTATTACCGGGGTTGTCTGTCCTCAAAGCAGAGGAAGAAGGAGGAGGGGTCTTTAGTGGGTATGGCAACAACATCCGCCCGAGTCCCACATAACCCAGTGATGCGGGTCACTGGGCATGCGTAACAGCATTTTTCCCTCCTCACGCAAAAAAAAAAAAAGAAAAAAAAAAAGAAAAAAAAAGGGCCAAAGAGTAACCCGTAATGACTGACACACCCGTTAACCCCAATGATAAAATCGCAATGGACATATTCGGACCCCTAACCAAAACCAGACGAGGCAACCAATTTATCCTATCTATCCAAGATCAATTAACCAAATATCTCGTTCTTATACTTTTAAAAGACCAAACAGCCAACTCGATCATTAACGAACTCCTGGATCACTATGTATATATATTCTCTGCATCGAAAAGTATCCTCACGGACATGGGACGAAAATGTAAACTGATGGATACATTTGAAGAGGCTTTCAAGATTCGACACGTGAAAACCACTTTCTTCCACCCGCAATCTAACGGATCTCTTGAACGAACACATGCTGTGGTAAAAGATCTCGTTCGAACTTGTACAACCGACCGACAAAACGACTGGAACGAAAATTTAAAACTAACATGCATGGGATACAATACTTGAGTACACGAAACGACCGGACATACCCCATTCGAACTAACATTTGGACGACAAGCTAACATGCCTTCCTCAATATCAAACACCCCCACCCTAACTAAAGATCAATTATTTAAACTCTGGAGAAACCGACATAACGCTTATATAACGAAAGCAAGAGAAATCACTGAATCAAACAAGAGGCGGTATCAAAGGGATCGGATTCGAAAAATTATTAAAACACAAACTATATTCCGAGTAAAAGACAAAGTGTGGGTACATAACGATCACAAAACCAACAAACTAGATCACGAATGGCTAGGACCTGCAGAAATCCTCTCCTCCAATCCACCCACCTATCTTATCGAATATTCCAACGGCCACACACAGAATCCACGGTAACAGGCTAAAACCATATTTTTCAGGAAGAAGACCATAACATGGATCATTATAACACTTGAATACATTAAAAGCGATCTAGTAGTAAAACCACTAAATTACGCCAACATTTTCTTGGAACACATCGACGATTGCTATCTGTACAACGAACAAATAGATATCACCCTTATAGTAGGGCTTAACGACCCAATTGATCAAGTTAATAGATTACAACGCGTAATAGATTTAATAGACCGTCAATGTAAACCACCTTGCGCTCACACACCAGAAATAAGCAGCCTAAAATCTAAGTATAGAAATCTTCAAAACCTGACTCGGCAACTTAAATTATTATTGCATTATAGAAACAAACGCGGATTACTCAATGTCATAGGTTCAGCATCCAAAACTTTATTCGGAACTCTCGACGAAAATTACCTAAAACTCGTTAACGAAAACATCGACACATTATTTGACTCCAACAACAAAATGAAAACAATCCTTAGTGACCAAACCGCACTTATCAAACGCGTGCTAGACGACACCAAAACAGATCTCGATCAACTTGAAAACCTTGCCAACCATACACACAAAATTGAAAACCACAATGACAGAAACGAAATATTAGTCTCCCTAGTAATTCAAACTGAATTTACCATATCGGAACTCCATGTTAACATCAACGAAATTTTTAAAACTATCACGTTAGGAAAACAAGGAATCATAAATCCACAAGTTATAGAACCTGAACAATTCTTAAAAACACTTGACCAACTAACGAGACAAAGCTTTATGACTAACCGTATCGAACCTTCAGTTCAAAACTTTCAACTAATCCTAGATCTAAGTAAATTAAAATTATGGATAAGAGATAACAAACTTATATATACGATAACTATGCCGGTTTTAGAAAACAACGAATGGAAAATGACTAAGATTTATCCGATACCTTCCAAACAAAACTCTGTATTCATTGCGTCTGTAATAGAAACTGACTTGATATTAACCAACTCAGAACAATACACCTTTGTCGATAGTCCCTACTTGGATAAATATTGTAAACGAACAGCAATCATCCACATTTGTAAAAGAACTCAACCAAGTCATAATAGAATGAACTCACCTGAATGCAGGTCAGAATTAATTAATAATCAACAGACAATCAGGACTTGCCCGACTGCTGTCTTCAAATTGGAAGGATTGACGTTCGTACCTTCACAGACAGAAAACCATTACATTATTATTCCTAGAAAAAATGTGCAAATCGACGTACTATGTAAGACACACAAAATCCTGGAAATTAGGCAGCCTAGTTTAATTAGCAGTAAAGCCGGGTACATAATCACATACGATCACAATATTATAAAGATAGGGGGATCACATAAAAATATCTCTTACGAAACCAGAATTAAGAATAGTGTATACAGCTTCGAAGGAACAGACGTTCCAATATTAGAGAAAATATTAGAGACAGCTCCAAGAGTAACTCACAATTTTAATCAATATAAAGCCGACCTCGATATGTTGGAAATGCAAATCAGTACCCTGCGATTTGAGCGACGTATAAATTCCTTGAAGGGATATGGCATATCCGCACTACAAATATTAGGAATCGTAGCCCTAGATTCTGACTTTGCGGGCTGTGTTGTAGATAGAAAATCTAGGAGTGGTTGTCGAAGAAACAACCAATAATATCTCAGTCGACGTGTGAGACAGAGTTTGTAGCGATGCAACAGGCAGCAAGAGAAACTGTCTGGATATCCTTGCTGTTAAGGGAGTTGGGTCAACTATCACATTGTCCTCGCCCATGCAAAATCTTCTGTGGTAATATTGGAGCCATTTCATGGTCCAAGGACCAGATAGTCGCAGAAAGGCCTAAACACGTTCAAGTGCGTTATTTTTACGTTAAAAATTGCGTGTCAAAAGAAATACTAGATTATGTCTACGTGCCGAGTTCTGAGAATATTGCAGATATTCTCACCAAAGGTTTAAATAAGATTAAGACTCAGCGTTTTACCAAAGCTATGGGACTTGTAGAAACTATGATCAAAAGGGAGGATATAGTGGGTTGGTATGATCGTTAGTTCCTACAAGCTAAGTTGGTACGACTTCTAACGACGCTCTTTTATTTTAGACGTCGGCCATGTGTTAATTATCTCAGTGTATCCAGTGTGTTCGCATGTTTGTACTTGGTGGTGAAATATAGAATATACAAATCTAATCTGAGTGAATCAATAAATACCGACTCTAAAACTTATCGATTAACATGCACTATAGAAGAAAGTGCTTTCAGAAATGTGTTAATGACCGGAAGACACGCTGGCAAAAACATATTATATTCAAAGGGAACAACTTAAATATAGACGAACAAATAAATATTTTCTCAAATAAGAAAAAAATTCAACGATCTTTTTGATCATGCCTCGTATGAGGGGGAGAAAAGAAAAAGAGGAAAATAAAAATGATATGCAGCTGGGTAAAGGTTCAGAAGTCTGTGGAAATTGCGAAAGGAAAATGTCTGTGATCAAATGCGATGATTAAGAAAAGAATCAGATATGAAACATGTTATATAAAATATACTTTGTACATTCTATTTTGGTTCACGTATATAATATAAAAAATGTATGTGTAATACAAAACGAGCGTAAAATATAAGTACCAATGTTTAATCAGAGTTTCTGTAATTTTTATAGTTTTGTATTTTTTTATTTTTATATCTTTATATCTTTTATATTTCTGTATTTATGTATTCTTAAACGTTTTCTATAATTCTATATTCAAATAAAGTATTCAAGTATAAAAAGAAGGATACGAATAGGAATGGCAACGCATGCAACGGTACGTGAATGTTACGCGTGCGCCAGATAACCAGGGGAGATTGCATAGGAATCGGGAGTTCGTTGGACAAAGAGAACGTTTTTTAGAACTATGTTATTTTTATGTGAACTATATACCAAAGAATTCCAAAAAAGAAATAAATAAAATCGGGTAACTAATCAGTTAGAAGAAAAATAGGAAAACATCTGCTAAAGGAAATGGCACAATCAACCTGCGAACCCAAGGTTGCGACGATTGGCGTTAATAGTTGGGCGTTAACAGATTGGCGCTAACAGCATGACATAAACAATTTCAAATTGGAGTTCAACCGCTAACCGCGACGAGTCCACGGTGATTTTTACTCCTTTCTATACGCAGGCGGCACGTTATAAATAGAGATCTCACTCCGCTGGTCCGATGTTTTTAATTATATTTTTAATACAGCGCTTATCGCATTGAGAGCAGCATCATGGCCATTTGTAAGCATTCGTTGGTAAAGGCATGCAGTACATCATTTAAATCCGTCATAATAAAAAGGAGAACGCATGATTACATACATTTCGTAATAAAGATAATAAAAAGAGACTCACCATACCAACATAAGAGAAGATTTATAATGATTTACCTTACAGGAGAATAGGTTTATTTGAATAACACGAAATCCATGCACAAGGTTTTGGAGATCCAGAGACTTTGAAGACCCTAAAAAATTAAAGCAAGTTAGATGAATGCAAAAATTAAAATTTAAACGTGATCATGTTATAAGAGTATCGTATTGAATTATATATTTAATGTAAACAATTAAGTTAAAATATTACAATATTTTGTCATTATTTGTTTGAATTTCATCAAATGCTTTTAAATAAGAAAATTTTGATAAAAACAAGTAACTTACAGAGTTAAAATAAAAAATTGTATTATCTTTATAGCGTAATTTATTGATAGGTTATAAATGAATTTATAGCCATAATATTCAGAATTTTGCAAAATATTCTCAAGATATATCTTCTTCCACTTGCTAAAACTTTCTAATGGATTGTTATCTAACATACATGATTAAAGCACACTCTTCTGTTAATCATTGATCGATCAAATTGATCCAGTTCTTAAAATCTTAACGAATTCCATAATCAATGTTTCACAATATATAGAAAAAAATAATTTTGAAGCGATCTGATCTATATAAAAAAAGAACATTCTCGAGTTTAACATTGCAATGTTGTAATATTTTTACATTTATAAAAGAAACGTTGACATATTTAAACAAAATAAACCATCAGCGCTTCATATATTTTGGATTATTAAAATATAATTTCGTTTGATACAATTCTTGGAGGGTCAAAAGTTTTTAAAATTAATGAAAGTGATGTGTATTATTGTACATTTAATAATAACAATAAGTATATATATAAGTTGTGACAAGAAGTAGAAGAACAAACAAAAGTTCGATAGTTCAATGCTTGCTTATCATATATTAATGTTAATACAAATAAAGATGGGTTTTAACATATATTAACGCATTGAAAAACTATCGTTTGTATATATATAAGTAACTATATGCTATAAAATCTATGTATCGATATTATTGGTTTTTTGCCTGCTACTTTATATCTAATACAATTTTATATCTATACTCACAATTTAATTTATGAAATGTAACAGTGACATATGACCAATATGGATATAATTAACTCTTGCTGGAATACATTTGAAACAATCTTCGCAGTTCAATCCTCGGATTCCATAATAATCTATATATACATCTATACATGGGTGCTACCTTTATTTATTCTGCAACATAAACAAAATGATATGGTAATTTTACTATAAAACTTTACAAGACCATAATGTAAGAAGATCATATAAACATATATATATATATATATATATATATATATATATATATGTTTATATATATGTTTATATATATGTGTGTATACACATACATATACGTATTTGCAAATATACACAATTTTCATATACTCCTGAAATCTAGCCCATACCGCTTTATGGCTTTGAGCATTGTTTGAACATATTTCATGCTAATATAATATCTATGTTAGGATGCTCTTTCATTTTTTTATAGACAAGAAATTTTATTGTTGTTATAAAATATGATGAAACGTGATAAAAAGGTAGTACGATAATATGGCAAATTTGTAACTTTTAGTTAAAAAGGAAGGAGAAAAGATATTTTACAATTAAAAATGAACCATTGAAACCTATTATCTTGTATCAATAAGGAGAGATTAAACAAATTTCGTATATCGCATCGCATACTCAACTATGAAAATTGAAAAGTTAATCGTTATCGATCGTCACGTAGGTCCATACCAATTTTATTGCTTAATTTTCTTCAGTTCTGTACATATTCCTAGGTAATCGTGTATTAATATTAGATAGAAAAGTACGAACCTATCTACACAGTTAATAAAAATATGATTGAATTAAGAACATAAATTCCGTATTTTGTAATACATATTACACGTTTATTTCTCTTACACGTACGTCTAGATCTACGATCTCTTCTTTTTATCTTTGATATATATGGTTTGATATATTTGGTATACGGCAATAATTAGGTTAAATTATATAAAACATATCTGTTTCATATTAGAATAACTTAAGGAAAATCTTTAATTGTATAAACACATATAAAATATTTACCTTAAATAAAACAATGATCGATCAAGTGTTGCATCTTTTGTATTTATATATTTTCTTCTATCAAAATTTAACAGATTAACTCTGTAATTCTTTGTTTAGCATTCATTACTAACTGATATATATCCACATTGTAGACATTATTTAACACGACGAACATATCACCACGTGCGAATCCACAGACCGACTGTGCGGAGCCTCGTGTCGGTCAACCGTTATTATTTCGAATTGCTTACAACACTGTTCGTTGATTGGCTACAATTCAGCAGGACAACATGGTACCTGCGCACATCCTCCCGCGAATATATAAGAATATAAACGTATAATATTTGTATTTTAAGATTGATTAAATAGATGTGTAAGTACGATTTTAAGTAAAGCTTACGGCTTGCCTATTATATTTCTTTAACCAGGTCGGTGGGATGTTTTCTTCTTAGCCTTCTTTTGATATGGGTTTTGTATGTAATATTGGTCCTAAGACGCTTCCTTGCAGTACCCCAGCCTTAATGTCTTTAACCGCAGAATATGTGTCCTTTATTTTTACTACAAAGGTTCTATTGCTTAGATACGATTTGAGTAAGTGGTAGATTTGTTCTGGGAAATGTTTTTGATTGTTTGTAAGAGGCTTTCATGATTCACTTTGCCAGATGCTTTCACAATGTCCATGAAGAGGACTGTACAGTATTGTTTCTTTTTTATTGCTAGTAAAATTTCATTGACAAGCTTGTGCATTTGCTCCGTGGTGGAGTGTTTGTTTCTGAATCCAAATTGGCGATCTGGCATTAATTTTTCTTCCTCTATCGTTGATTTCAGGCGATCATATAATATTTTCTCTAGTATTTTGCAAAACACATGAAGTAGTGATATTGGTCTGTAAGGTGCAGTTTGCTGTGGGTGTTTGCCTGGCTTAGGTAGCATTATGATCTGTACTGGTTTCAATAGAGTAGAAAAATATTGAATTCTTAAAATTGTATTGCATATTATTGTCATTTCAAGATTTTACCATTGATTAGGTCGATTCTTGGTGCTTTATTGTTTCTTGTTTTCTTGATTATATTTCTAACTTCTTGAGCAGTTGTACCAGGTATGGTATAGTGCTTGTCAGTTGAGGTACTAGTATTTTGCACATCTATGTCTGTATGACAATTGGTGGTACTGTTGTTAATATTATGTGTAAATGCGTTACAAAGGTGGTTGGATAATTCTTCGACTTGCTCTTCGTTGTTTCTGGCCCATGTGTTGTCTGTTTTTCTGATTGCTGAGAATAGTTTTACTGGTTTCTTCATTTTGTTCATGGCTTTCGATAGGGAATAATCGGTATTCTCATGTGCAGAGAGTGTTAATCTATGAATTTTGAGAATTCGTTGTTATTATGATCTTTTATTTTACTTTTTATTTCCTTTCCATGTTTTCTGTTTTCACGTTTGTGCCATTTTGCTTTAGCTTTTCTTTTTTCTCTGTTTTTGTCAAAGATGTCTGGTGGAATTACTTTTGTTTGCCTGTTGTTTGTTTCATAATTAGTAGTTGCCCATACTGCTTCTTGTATAATTTCTGTCAATGTTGTTACTGCCTGTTCAATGTGTTCGGGTGTTTTTAGTGGAATATTGCAGTTGCTCTCGATTCTGGGGGTAGCCGCCCACATGCTATATTTATTTTTTATTTATATATATATATATTTTTTTTTTCTTTCTTCGCCAACAAGATATAACACTTTACCAAATGTCCATAAGGACAAATTGTAAAATAACCAAAATAAAATAAAAAAAAAAAAAAAAAACGTTTGAGCATTACTTTTAGGTCTCAGTTTTAAACCTTTCCAGTCGTAGTTTTAAGTTACATCGTTAATTTTAAGCATTATTATCGTACATATTAAGATTTTTTCGGAGTTTTTGTTTCGGGTGGGTAGAATAACGTGAATCATAGAAGTTGTCCAAAATAAGCATTAAAGCGTATAAAAACAAAACAAAAAAAAAAAGAATAATTACATAATAATTACGAGATGTCTCCTTGAAACATACTCAAAAGCCATACCTGAAAAGGATCCCTTCAGAGGAGGATACGTTCATCCTGTTATTAAATAGGTTTTGAAGTTTCATATCTATTGATTCACTCAGATACAGTTTTTACTTTCTGTATTTCACCACCATGTACAGCCATATGAATACACCGGATACACTTAAATAATTAACACGTGGCCGACGCCTAAGACAATGGAGCGTCGTTAGAAGTCGTACCAACTTAGCATGTAAGAACTAGTGATCATACCAACCTAATATTTCCTCAACATATCCAAAGCAGAATTAATTGAAATATGATGTAATAGACGCAATACATGTTGGCCATCATGAAACAATATTATTCTTTGCATAATATCGGCCATTTCATGTGCAATAACATAATATCTTACTTAATTTGTCTCTTCTAGTAGTCCAATAGTTCTCTTCCAGGGGTTCATTCTTCCAAGAAATTATCAATTACAGATGTGCTGATACAGTTTGTAAGACTTTCAAGAGCTATTCTGTAAATATATAATTACGTATTTTTAACATTGTATTATGTTTTATTGATATGTAATGGAAAATTATATGAATATAGCGGCACATGAGTTAGAGGACAATTCAAATCATGTTGTTTTGCCTCGGAGTATCAACATCGTCAGAATACACGTAATGTAATAGTGAATATACTGCGGGCAAAACAATTTCGCCGCTACGTCCAACCGTCAAGCAAAATCGAATTCGAATTTTCCGCTTATACTTACATTGATATTAATATAAGTAACTATTACGATTTTATCACTCGTCCCTTTATTAAACATGCCAACACGTTTAATATCCACCTCAATTCATTACAATAATCCTTTCTATAATTTCGATATTTTTTACGAAATAAAATTAAATTTACTTCTGCAGTACTAGTTTTTTTACTTAAAAATGTGCTAATATATATTAAATGTCAGTTTATGACAAAAACAATTGTATTATTATAGTTAAACATGAAATTGACCAGTGGTCAAGAATGAGCATCTATTCCAAAGAGAAAAGAATTTATATAATGTTTCTATCTATTATAATTTCAGATTTCCCGAAAATCTTTTTACCAGATTTGTGATTTCTACGACCCATCATAATATTCTAGAGCGAGTTAGAAATTTTCTTAGCTTCATGCTAATCATATACCGTTGTTTAACAATTATAAATCTTATGTGTTTTCACACACACAACTCTGTATTATTTTATAATATATGATTATATTAAAATATTAATTTAGTTTAATTATTAATTTGATTACTTATGTTGTTTTATTCAATAACATCTGTAATTCATATGGCCAAATGGCAAACATTTAAAGAACTAATCGAGAGCAGAATCAACTGCAATATTCCACTAAAAACACCCGAACACATTGAACAGGCAGTAACAACATTGACAGAAATTATACAAGAAGCAGTATGGGCAACTACTAATTATGAAACAAACAACAGGCAAACAAAAGTAATTCCACCAGACATCTTTGACAAAAACAGAGAAAAAAGAAAAGCTAAAGCAAAATGGCACAAACGTGAAAACAGAAAACATGGAAAGGAAATAAAAAGTAAAATAAAAGATCATAATAACAACGAATTCTCAAAATTCATAGATTAACACTCTCTGCACATGAGAATACCGATTATTCCCTATCGAAAGCCATGAACAAAATGAAGAAACCAGTAAAACTATTCTCAGCAATCAGAAAAACAGACAACACATGGGCCAGAAACAACGAAGAGCAAGTCGAAGAATTATCCAACCACCTTTGTAACGCATTTACACATAATATTAACAACAGTACCACCAATTGTCATACAGACATAGATGTGCAAAATACTAGTACCTCAACTGACAAGCACTATACCATACCTGGTACAACTGCTCAAGAAGTTAGAAATATAATCAAGAAAACAAGAAACAATAAAGCACCAAGAATCGACCTAATCAATGGTAAAATCTTGAAATGACAATAATATGCAATACAATTTTAAGAATTCAATATTTTTCTACTCTATTGAAACCAGTACAGATCATAATGCTACCTAAGCCAGGCAAACACCCACAGCAAACTGCACCTTACAGACCAATATCACTACTTCATGTGTTTTGCAAAATACTAGAGAAAATATTATATGATCGCCTGAAATCAACGATAGAGGAAGAAAAATTAATGCCAGATCGCCAATTTGGATTCAGAAACAAACACTCCACCACGGAGCAAATGCACAAGCTTGTCAATGAAATTTTACTAGCAATAAAAAAGAAACAATACTGTACAGTCCTCTTCATGGACATTGTGAAAGCATCTGGCAAAGTGAATCATGAAAGCCTCTTACAAACAATCAAAAACATTTCCCAGAACAAATCTACCACTTACTCAAATCGTATCTAAGCAATAGAACCTTTGTAGTAAAAATAAAGGACACATATTCTGCGGTTAAAGACATTAAGGCTGGGGTACTGCAAGGAAGCGTCTTAGGACCAATATTACATACAAAACCCATATCAAAAGAAGGCTAAGAAGAAAACATCCCACCGACCTGGTTAAAGAAATATAATAGGCAAGCCGTAAGCTTTACTTAAAATCGTACTTACACATCTATTTAATCAATCTTAAAATACAAATATTATACGTTTATATTCTTATATATTCGCGGGAGGATGTGCGCAGGTACCATGTTGTCCTGCTGAATTGTAGCCAATCAACGAACAGTGTTGTAAGCAATTCGAAATAATAACGGTTGACCGACACGAGGCTCCGCACAGTCGGTCTGTGGATTCGCACGTGGTGATATGTTCGTCGTGTTAAATAATGTCTACAATGTGGATATATATCAGTTAGTAATGAATGCTAAACAAAGAATTACAGAGTTAATCTGTTAAATTTTGATAGAAGAAAATATATAAATACAAAAGATGCAACACTTGATCGATCATTGTTTTATTTAAGGTAAATATTTTATATGTGTTTATACAATTAAAGATTTTCCTTAAGTTATTCTAATATGAAACAGATATGTTTTATATAATTTAACCTAATTATTGCCGTATACCAAATATATCAAACCATATATATCAAAGATAAAAAGAAGAGATCGTAGATCTAGACGTACGTGTAAGAGAAATAAACGTGTAATATGTATTACAAAATACGGAATTTATGTTCTTAATTCAATCATATTTTTATTAACTGTGTAGATAGGTTCGTACTTTTCTATCTAATATTAATACACGATTACCTAGGAATATGTACAGAACTGAAGAAAATTAAGCAATAAAATTGGTATGGACCTACGTGACGATCGATAACGATTAACTTTTCAATTTTCATAGTTGAGTATGCGATGCGATATACGAAATTTGTTTAATCTCTCCTTATTGATACAAGATAATAGGTTTCAATGGTTCATTTTTAATTGTAAAATATCTTTTCTCCTTCCTTTTTAACTAAAAGTTACAAATTTGCCATATTATCGTACTACCTTTTTATCACGTTTCATCATATTTTATAACAACAATAAAATTTCTTGTCTATAAAAAAATGAAAGAGCATCCTAACATAGATATTATATTAGCATGAAATATGTTCAAACAATGCTCAAAGCCATAAAGCGGTATGGGCTAGATTTCAGGAGTATATGAAAATTGTGTATATTTGCAAATACGTATATGTATGTGTATACACACATATATATAAACATATATATAAATATATATATATATATATATATATATATATATATATATATGTTTATATGATCTTCTTACATTATGGTCTTGTAAAGTTTTATAGTAAAATTACCATATCATTTTGTTTATGTTGCAGAATAAATAAAGGTAGCACCCATGTATAGATGTATATATAGATTATTATGGAATCCGAGGATTGAACTGCGAAGATTGTTTCAAATGTATTCCAGCAAGAGTTAATTATATCCATATTGGTCATATGTCACTGTTACATTTCATAAATTAAATTGTGAGTATAGATATAAAATTGTATTAGATATAAAGTAGCAGGCAAAAAACCAATAATATCGATACATAGATTTTATAGCATATAGTTACTTATATATATACAAACGATAGTTTTTCAATGCGTTAATATATGTTAAAACCCATCTTTATTTGTATTAACATTAATATATGATAAGCAAGCATTGAACTATCGAACTTTTGTTTGTTCTTCTACTTCTTGTCACAACTTATATATATACTTATTGTTATTATTAAATGTACAATAATACACATCACTTTCATTAATTTTAAAAACTTTTGACCCTCCAAGAATTGTATCAAACGAAATTATATTTTAATAATCCAAAATATATGAAGCGCTGATGGTTTATTTTGTTTAAATATGTCAACGTTTCTTTTATAAATGTAAAAATATTACAACATTGCAATGTTAAACTCGAGAATGTTCTTTTTTTATATAGATCAGATCGCTTCAAAATTATTTTTTTCTATATATTGTGAAACATTGATTATGGAATTCGTTAAGATTTTAAGAACTGGATCAATTTGATCGATCAATGATTAACAGAAGAGTGTGCTTTAATCATGTATGTTAGATAACAATCCATTAGAAAGTTTTAGCAAGTGGAAGAAGATATATCTTGAGAATATTTTGCAAAATTCTGAATATTATGGCTATAAATTCATTTATAACCTATCAATAAATTACGCTATAAAGATAATACAATTTTTTATTTTAACTCTGTAAGTTACTTGTTTTTATCAAAATTTTCTTATTTAAAAGCATTTGATGAAATTCAAACAAATAATGACAAAATATTGTAATATTTTAACTTAATTGTTTACATTAAATATATAATTCAATACGATACTCTTATAACATGATCACGTTTAAATTTTAATTTTTGCATTCATCTAACTTGCTTTAATTTTTTAGGGTCTTCAAAGTCTCTGGATCTCCAAAACCTTGTGCATGGATTTCGTGTTATTCAAATAAACCTATTCTCCTGTAAGGTAAATCATTATAAATCTTCTCTTATGTTGGTATGGTGAGTCTCTTTTTATTATCTTTATTACGAAATGTATGTAATCATGCGTTCTCCTTTTTATTATGATGGATTTAAATGATGTACTGCATGCCTTTACCAACGAATGCTTACAAATGGCCATGATGCTGCTCTCAATGCGATAAGCGCTGTATTAAAAATATAATTAAAAACATCGGACCAGCGGAGTGAGATCTCTATTTATAACGTGCCGCCTGCGTATAGAAAGGAGTAAAAATCACCGTGGACTCGTCGCGGTTAGCGGTTGAACTCCAATTTGAAATTGTTTATGTCATGCTGTTAGCGCCAATCTGTTAACGCCCAACTATTAACGCCAATCGTCGCAACCTTGGGTTCGCAGGTTGATTGTGCCATTTCCTTTAGCAGATGTTTTCCTATTTTTCTTCGGGTAACTAATCAGTTACCCGATTTTATTTATTTCTTTTTTGGAATTCTTTGGTATATAGTTCACATAAAAATAACATAGTTCTAAAAAACGTTCTCTTTGTCCAACGAACTCCCGATTCCTATGCAATCTCCCCTGGTTATCTGGCGCACGCGTAACATTCACGTACCGTTGCATGCGTTGCCATTCCTATTCGTATCCTTCTTTTTATACTTGAATACTTTATTTGAATATAGAATTATAGAAAACGTTTAAGAATACATAAATACAGAAATATAAAAGATATAAAGATATAAAAATAAAAAAATACAAAACTATAAAAATTACAGAAACTCTGATTAAACATTGGTACTTATATTTTACGCTCGTTTTGTATTACACATACATTTTTTATATTATATACGTGAACCAAAATAGAATGTACAAAGTATATTTTATATAACATGTTTCATATCTGATTCTTTTCTTAATCATCGCATTTGATCACAGACATTTTCCTTTCGCAATTTCCACAGACTTCTGAACCTTTACCCAGCTGCATATCATTTTTATTTTCCTCTTTTTCTTTTCTCCCCCTCATACGAGGCATGATCAAAAAGATCGTTGAATTTTTTTCTTATTTGAGAAAATATTTATTTGTTCGTCTATATTTAAGTTGTTCCCTTTGAATATAATATGTTTTTGCCAGCGTGTCCTCCGGTCATTAACACATTTCTGAAAGCACTTTCTTCTATAGTGCATGTTAATCGATAAGTTTTAGAGTCGGTATTTATTGATTCACTCAGATTAGATTTGTATATTCTATATTTCACCACCAAGTACAAACATGCGAACACACTGGATACACTGAGATAATTAACACATGGCCGACGTCTAAAATAAAAGAGCGTCGTTAGAAGTCGTACCAACTTAGCTTGTAGGAACTAACGATCATACCAACCCACTATATCCTCCCTTTTGATCATAGTTTCTACAAGTCCCATAGCTTTGGTAAAACGCTGAGTCTTAATCTTATTTAAACCTTTGGTGAGAATATCTGCAATATTCTCAGAACTCGGCACGTAGACATAATCTAGTATTTCTTTTGACACGCAATTTTTAACGTAAAAATAACGCACTTGAACGTGTTTAGGCCTTTCTGCGACTATCTCGTCCTTGGACCATGAAATGGCTCCAATATTACCACAGAAGATTTTGCATGGGCGAGGACAATGTGATAGTTGACCCAACTCCCTTAACAGCAAGGATATCCAGACAGTTTCTCTTGCTGCCTGTTGCATCGCTACAAACTCTGTCTCACACGTCGACTGAGATATTATTGGTTGTTTCTTCGACAACCACTCCTAGATTTTCTATCTACAACACAGCCCGTAAAGTCAGAATCTAGGGCTACGATTCCTAATATTTGTAGTGCGGATATGCCATATCCCTTCAAGGAATTTATACGTCGCTCAAATCGCAGGGTACTGATTTGCATTTCCAACATATCGAGGTCGGCTTTATATTGATTAAAATTGTGAGTTACTCTTGGAGCTGTCTCTAATATTTTCTCTAATATTGGAACGTCTGTTCCTTCGAAGCTGTATACACTATTCTTAATTCTGGTTTCGTAAGAGATATTTTTATGTGATCCCCCTATCTTTATAATATTGTGATCGTATGTGATTATGTACCCGGCTTTACTGCTAATTAAACTAGGCTGCCTAATTTCCAGGATTTTGTGTGTCTTACATAGTACGTCGATTTGCACATTTCTTCTAGGAATAATAATGTAATGGTTTTCTGTCTGTGAAGGTACGAACGTCAATCCTTCCAATTTGAAGACAGCAGTCGGGCAAGTCCTGATTGTCTGTTGATTATTAATTAATTCTGACCTGCATTCAGGTGAGTTCATTCTATTATGACTTGGTTGAGTTCTTTTACAAATGTGGATGATTGCTGTTCGTTTACAATATTTATCCAAGTAGGGACTATCGACAAAGGTGTATTGTTCTGAGTTGGTTAATATCAAGTCAGTTTCTATTACAGACGCAATGAATACAGAGTTTTGTTTGGAAGGTATCGGATAAATCTTAGTCATTTTCCATTCGTTGTTTTCTAAAACCGGCATAGTTATCGTATATATAAGTTTGTTATCTCTTATCCATAATTTTAATTTACTTAGATCTAGGATTAGTTGAAAGTTTTGAACTGAAGGTTCGATACGGTTAGTCATAAAGCTTTGTCTCGTTAGTTGGTCAAGTGTTTTTAAGAATTGTTCAGGTTCTATAACTTGTGGATTTATGATTCCTTGTTTTCCTAACGTGATAGTTTTAAAAATTTCGTTGATGTTAACATGGAGTTCCGATATGGTAAATTCAGTTTGAATTACTAGGGAAACTAATATTTCGTTTCTGTCATTGTGGTTTTCAATTTTGTGTGTATGGTTGGCAAGGTTTTCAAGTTGATCGAGATCTGTTTTGGTGTCGTCTAGCACGCGTTTGATAAGTGCGGTTTGGTCACTAAGGATTGTTTTCATTTTGTTGTTGGAGTCAAATAATGTGTCGATGTTTTCGTTAACGAGTTTTAGGTAATTTTCGTCGAGAGTTCCGAATAAAGTTTTGGATGCTGAACCTATGACATTGAGTAATCCGCGTTTGTTTCTATAATGCAATAATAATTTAAGTTGCCGAGTCAGGTTTTGAAGATTTCTATACTTAGATTTTAGGCTGCTTATTTCTGGTGTGTGAGCGCAAGGTGGTTTACATTGACGGTCTATTAAATCTATTACGCGTTGTAATCTATTAACTTGATCAATTGGGTCGTTAAGCCCTACTATAAGGGTGATATCTATTTGTTCGTTGTACAGATAGCAATCGTCGATGTGTTCCAAGAAAATGTTGGCGTAATTTAGTGGTTTTACCACTAGATCGCTTTTAATGTATTCAAGTGTTATAATGATCCATGTTATGGTCTTCTTCCTGAAAAATATGGTTTTAGCCTGTTACCGTGGATTCTGTGTGTGGCCGTTGGAATATTCGATAAGATAGGTGGGTGGATTGGAGGAGAGGATTTCTGCAGGTCCTAGCCATTCGTGATCTAGTTTGTTGGTTTTGTGATCGTTATGTACCCACACTTTGTCTTTTACTCGGAATATAGTTTGTGTTTTAATAATTTTTCGAATCCGATCCCTTTGATACCGCCTCTTGTTTGATTCAGTGATTTCTCTTGCTTTCGTTATATAAGCGTTATGTCGGTTTCTCCAGAGTTTAAATAATTGATCTTTAGTTAGGGTGGGGGTGTTTGATATTGAGGAAGGCATGTTAGCTTGTCGTCCAAATGTTAGTTCGAATGGGGTATGTCCGGTCGTTTCGTGTACTCAAGTATTGTATCCCATGCATGTTAGTTTTAAATTTTCGTTCCAGTCGTTTTGTCGGTCGGTTGTACAAGTTCGAATGAGATCTTTTACCACAGCATGTGTTCGTTCAAGAGATCCGTTAGATTGCGGGTGGAAGAAAGTGGTTTTCACGTGTCGAATCTTGAAAGCCTCTTCAAATGTATCCATCAGTTTACATTTTCGTCCCATGTCCGTGAGGATACTTTTCGATGCAGAGAATATATATACATAGTGATCCAGGAGTTCGTTAATGATCGAGTTGGCTGTTTGGTCTTTTAAAAGTATAAGAACGAGATATTTGGTTAATTGATCTTGGATAGATAGGATAAATTGGTTGCCTCGTCTGGTTTTGGTTAGGGGTCCGAATATGTCCATTGCGATTTTATCATTGGGGTTAACGGGTGTGTCAGTCATTACGGGTTACTCTTTGGCCCTTTTTTTTTCTTTTTTTTTTTTTTTTTTTTTTTTTGCGTGAGGAGGGAAAAATGCTGTTACGCATGCCCAGTGACCCGCATCACTGGGTTATGTGGGACTCGGGCGGATGTTGTTGCCATACCCACTAAAGACCCCTCCTCCTTCTTCCTCTGCTTTGAGGACAGACAACCCCGGTAATACCTGTCGGCAGTCATCAGGGTTGTCCTTTCATGCCCTGTTGTATCTTCTTCTTCGGGCAGTTACTGCTCGCGTCATCTTCTCAGCCAGTTCAAATACGCGGCTTGGGCGTTGGCCTGCTCTTTGGCCCTAATACGGTTTAATTTTTCTCGTTGGCAGGTTTTGCAGTTTTGTATAAATTCTGTGACGTCTTGCTCTAGGTTTGTCCAGTGATGGTGTTCTTGTATTCGTTTCACGGTGCGGTGTATACCTAAGTGTCCTACTATTTCGTTATGATTTTCGCGCAGTATAGTTTGTTTTTGTTCGTTATCGTAGTCTACCGGCGGATCTTGTCCAAATACCAATTTAATTTGAGGGAATCTAGTCGTTAGAAACCTTAACATGAGTTGAATGTTCACTTTTTCTAGTGTGCTAAAGCTATTGTCATTTATCCCTATATGCAAGTGTCCAGTCTGGTTAATAAAGTGTTTAGTTAATTGATGCAACCAGTGCTGTTCGTTGAAGTCTCCTAATTCGGTCTTTGTAATTTGTTTAAAGTGTGGTCTGTTAGTCTTTTGAGTTATTGGAGCTGGGGTGATGTTTGTTTTCCATATTCGACATATTCGTCGTAATAGTTCGGGTTTTCTAAATCGGATTGAACTTTGTCATTGGTGATAAGATACAGTCGGGACAGAGCATCTGCAGCTGTGTTTTCCCTTCCCTTTTTGTATTCTATTTCATAATCATACTCCTCGAGTCTCAAGCGCCATCGCATGAGTCTCGATGAGGGATCCTTAACATTTTTTAGCCATTTCAAAGCTTGATGATCACTTTGAATCTTAAATTTTCTACCAAGTAAATATTGTCTCAGTCTTTTGATCGACCATACTATCGCCAATAACTCTTTTTCGGTTGTGGAATAGTTTTTCTCAGGAGGGTTCAAGGTTCGGGATATGTAATAGCATGGATGTCCGTCTTGGGAGAGTATTGCTCCTAATCCTTCGTTACTTGCGTCTGTTATTAATGTGAATGTTTTTTCAAAGTCCGGGTATTGCAGTACAGGAGCTTCACAGAGTTTTTGTTTCAGCGTGTCAAATGCAAGCTGTTGTTTATCAGTCCAGTGGAATGGAGTGTCTTTCTTTGTGAGGTCTGTCAGTGGTTTCGCGATTTTGGAAAAATTGCGTATAAATTTTCTATAGTACCCGACGAGTCCTAAGAATGATTTTATGTGAGTCGCGGTTTTTGGTATTTTAAAATCCTTCACGGCCTGGATCTTTTCGGGCTTAGGCTTTACTCCTTCTTTTGTTACTACGTGTCCTAAATATTCTAATTCGGGCTTTAAAAATTCGCATTTATCCGGCTGCATCTTTAAACCTAAATTTTGTAATCTGTCTAATACAATAGCTAAATTTCGGTTCTGTTTTTGTATGGTGCTTCCGAATATTATGATATCGTCTAAGTATACGAAACAGTTACTTCCTACTAATCCCCGTAGCGCGGTGTCCATCATGCGTTGGAACGTTGCCGGAGCACTTTTAAGTCCGAAGGGCATGCGATTATAGTGAAAGTGACCTTGTGGAGTTGAAAATGCAGTATATCTTTTTGATTTTTGTTTCATAGGTATCTGGTGAAATCCTGATGAGAGGTCTAGGGCTGAGAAAAATTTAGCTTTGCCTAAATGATCGAGTATCTCGTCCGAATTCGGTAAAGGATACGCGTCTTGGTCTGTTTGTTCGTTTAATTTCCTAAAATCTATGACAATCCTCCACTTTTATTTACCTGATGCGTCTAATTTCTTTGGAACTACCAAGATTGGTGCGTTATATGGACTGTCCGACTGTTCTATGATGCGTTTGTATAGCATGTCGTTGATTTGAGTCTCAATTTCTTTTTTATGACATTCGGGCGGTCTATAAGATTTGGTGTTTATAGGTTTGTCTGTCTTGAGTGGTTAAGTTAATGCATGGTAGTGAGTCTGTTTCCATGTTGAAAACGTCTAAATAGTTGATTAGGATTTTCTCAAGAGGTTCTCGAAATTCTGGATCAATATGTTTAGTGCGTATTACTCGTGCGAATTTATTAATTTGTGTTAGTCTATCGGGTTTTCCTATTTCGTTTGTAATATGACAAATTCGCTTACCAGTGTTGATAAAGCATACTTTATGGTCGTGGGCTTTCCTTCGATGTATTGGGTTGAAGTTAATGTTTCGACTGGTCCTATCTCGTTATCGGTGTTCTGGAACGGTAATATGATCTCATCTAAGATCAGTTTATCGTTAGCGACGTTATATCGGTACTTCGTAAGGAATGGGAGTCCGATTATTCCGTTTTCGATTAGGGGAAAGTCGTCAGGAACTATATAGAATTGATGATTCTTCTTGAACATGTTTAGGTTACAAATTTTTTTTGTGGTGTGTTTGTCGCTTCCCATTACGAAAGTCTTTGAGCTGGAGGTTTGGACGTTCAGTGAAGTGGTTTCTTTTATTAGATTTATTCCTGCTCCGGTGTCGACGAGAAATCTGGCTCTTTCTCCGTCTCTTCGTTGCAGTACGATTGATAACAATCTTCCGGTGGTGGTACAGTTGATTCTTGGAATGTTTCTTCTGGGTTCTCCTGGGTTGTCTGGTTTACTCGAGGTGGAATCTTTCCTCGGTTGGCGAATGGAAAATTTCGAGAGTAGCAAGTTTCGGCTGTGTGTCCGATTCGTAAACAATTGGGACACTTCGGTTTCATGCGGTCGTCTAATGGTCGGTTAAGTGACCGAGTAAGAGCTTGTGGTCGTGGGTCGGTAGTATTTTGCTTGCGTACTAACATGGTATTGTGAGATTGGTTTTTTGGCGGTTGGCGACACGATTCGCTTCCCGTAGCCATTGTTCTCCATCGGCTGCTAGTTGTTGGGCAAGGTTCAGGTTCTTCGGGTCGCTAACTACTACCATCTGTCCTATTTCATATCGTAGGTTGAGTAAATATGTCTTAAGTGTCTCGCGTTCTTCGATATCTATAGCTATGCGTAGTTCGGTTGGTGTGCGATTTTTGTTTTGAACCGCGTAATTCAGTTCATTGAGCTGTTGTCGGAACCTAGAATTGAAAGATTGCACACTTTCTGTTGCTCCTTGTTTTAAATTCCTCAATTTGTCCCTACAATTGCCGAGAGTTGTTGGTGTTAATACGTGCTGTCTCAAGCATGAATACAAGTCTTCGAACAAATCAATTCTTAAACATCGGATATTTCGTTTTGCATCATCGGTAATTCTTTGGATCAGTATAAGATCTAATAATAACTCTCTATCACTTGCCTTACATCTGGCTCTTGCTTTGCGGACCGATGAGATGAAATCTTCAACGCCTACGTCATCTCGACCCCGTAGTATCTCGATAGTTTGTATGGCTTTATCTGCATCGAGCCCCTGGTCTTCGTTGTGGTCGTTTCTTTGTCTGGTCGTAACGTGACTAACTCGTTGTTTTCGTGAAATATTCGGTTCGTCGGTTTCGTCGTCTGTCATATGGACAACGCCGGTTCCTGAAGGAGTGCTCGTGAGCGGCTGGTCAGTCTCGGTGTCGTACTTTATTTCCATAGCTTTCGCAAGGCCCCGTATTTCTTCGGCCCGATTTCTATCACTAGTTTCCGTGAATCTTTTTATATTGCTAATATTCTGATCCGTGTTACTTTTAAAGTTTCTGAACTCGTGAGTTAGATTTTGAAGTTGTTCAAGGATGGTCACATTAAACTCACTCTGTTTTGCCGTACTCATGTCAGTTGAATTCATTTTGATAGATACGATACTTTTAGAAGAGTTACTATCTTCAGAACGTATTTCGGGTTTAGGGTTTCGATAATATTCGAAAGCCAGCTTACCGAAGTTCATTGTGGATCCTTCTTTTGATCAAGGAGGTGACCGTGGTCCTTTGCTGTAGAATCCGTAGAGTTCCCGTTGAAGTTTCCTCTTGATGCGATGAATGGATCGTGGCAAGGATCGCCAATATTGTCACGTCGGAGACACAAAAGATGGCGGAATTAAGGGATCGCCGGTGATCTCCTCGCGTCGCGGTTCGAACGAAACGATTTTTTCACAAACAGGGTGAAGAAAATAGACTGCGTATGCGACAATGAGATTTATTGCAAAAATCTGGCAGAGTGACGGTTACAATATTAAGCGTGGTTCGGAATATTAAGACAGACTGACTCGAGATGCTAGAACGGACTGACTTAACGCTAGTTTAGGAAGGTCCTTCTACCGAGAGTCTAGTCCCTTTGGGGGGGGGGGGGCTCTTTAGTTATTGTTTCAACAGACGCGATATGCGGGGTGTTCGGCCTATCTGGTTACTGAGCGGGTAGTCCTCTTAAGTGTGTGACAAATGCTAGGCGGACGGTCACACGTGATAAGGCCCCTGCTTTCAGTTTTATCCACTGTGTCAGCACCGTCAATTGCAATTTCAATTTCACTCATTACATTTTGGTATGTGCTTGGAATGCTCGTCCTTTCATCCTCGGAGTCAGAACTAGAAAGAATACGCATCCTTTTCTTGTTACGACACACTTCTAGGAATTTTCCCTCTTCATTATCCAAAGTTCTTTCTATCTCCCCACTTTCAATGTATTCAGAACTCTCACTGACAGCTTTGCTTTGGCCTAGTTCATACTGATCTTCTTCGGAGGTATCCTCAGAACAATCTACATTGATGTTGACAATTTTGTTCGATATCTTGTTATATCTCCTGGATTTACACATGATTGCTAGAAAAGGGAGATTGGTCAAAATAAGAAAATACTGTGCCTAAATTCAATTATCCTATCGAAAATACTTATAATAAGCGGAGACGATGATGGGAAATGTCTACAATGTCTGAAAGTTTTGCAGACTGTCTTTGAAAAACGGATTATTTATGAAATCAGTTAGCCCGTCAATTTGACCGGTTTCGTACAGTTATACCTATATTACATACAAATTTCAAAAATTAAAAAGCCTAGGGAAAAATAATTGTGCGTATATGTTCTTTGGGTGAAATGATTATTAATTTACGATGCAAAATGGTTAAAATTAATGCTATGGTTTTTGGGATATTTCATTTCGAAGATTGAAATCCGTCAAATTGACGAGTCCCGTAAACCTAGTGTTAAGAACAGGCGTGTTATTTATATATTATCACATAATATTACCTTTTTTTTTTTTATCCTTTCCGACGAATTATCTTTTGTGGCTTATGTGGTTACTCTAACTTTGTTCTTGTTATACATCGATTCTAAACCGAAGCTATATTTTTGAAATATTATTCGCAATTTTTTATAAAGATAAAACACGTTATGTTTACTAAATGAAGTCTCCGTACTTTTACTGAATGCTTCAGGAGTATGAAGGGAAAGCTGAGAGTTCTGAGACATAAAGCTTCGAAACCATTCATACGATGCCGTTTCATTCTTTATCCAATTTTGAGAAATATTTTTGTGATTTTCTTTAGTAAATAAAACTGCAAAATTTCTTGTTCGAATCGGTGAAAGATCATAATGAAGGTTTGTCGAAGCCAATCGATATTCTATAAATAACTTTTCTTCTTCGTTTATAAATATTTGTGATGTCACGAAACGATGTTATATTGGATAAAAAAGGATAAGAACTAAGTTTGAGTATCAAAACCTACATGTTTCATTTTAAACCTTCTTTCGTAAAATCATTAAAACTTTTTTGTACTTTTATTTATTTATTTAACTAACAATAAAATTTTTGGATACTGTTTCGTTCACTCGCGGAGAGACGCGTTCGCGAGAAAGCACGTCAACGGGAGTTGTAAGTTCTCGTTACGATTAGATAATCGATGCCGTGAAATGTGCGGTCCCCTATTTCGGTTAGGATAACAGAGGTAATTAAATTGATTATGACACGGATATAACAAGTTATTAGTTCAAGTTTATTATAACCACTGATATACAAACGAAATATGAATTGATAGAAAATAATTGTAATTTCTAAGTTCGAGTAGAATAACGCAAGTTCAAATGGTGAAAGGTCGAAATCGGAAGAGCGACTTTAATTTCAATCGTCAGACCTCTCGAGATATGTCGTTTGAATCTTCAAAAGAGACTGATTGCCCTTAGATCAATTCTTTGTCTTCTCGGGCAGACGACCCCCACTACGGACCGAAATCGACGTTTCTGGAACTCGCTACTTGGCGACAACTATGCGCTGGTCGATACATTGTATATTTTTCGACGGTTAGAAATACATACGATCTATACTAAGCCTCGTGGCGTAACAGCATCATACGTGACAAAACGAACTTTCCCGAATCTTTTCGCAGTAAACAATAAACTGTTAGAAAACGAATTACTAGAGAGATGTTTGTTCGATCTGAAGGACCTTAGCTGGAATTTGCTAAGATTTACGATGGGTCCTTGAGGCTATTGAGGGTACGCCGTGATGTTGTGCGGACATTTGGTTGCCAGCCTGCCCGCGGTCTGTGGTGTCACGTAAAATAAAAAGAAATTTCAGAAAAAAAGAAACTTTTTTCTAGTTTGCAAAATACACTTCCGAGCTCTAGGCGTGACTGTTCAAGACTGACTTGGCTGATTTTAGGGGGAGTATTTAAATTCTTTTATTCGTGGGAGTAGGAAAAGGCTTCCATCATATATTTCTGAGAACGGATAGAGTGACCGGATGTTATCCCGATGGTCACTCATGCTAAGGCGCTTGGAATTTCGCTATCTTATCGTTTTGTTTAGTCGGATTTCGTCTGTGACATTCCCCTCTTCTTAGATCAAACTTGGTCCCGTAAGATTTCTTCAGAAGACTTTTGTGGAATTGGACTCGGCGTGGCTTGAAAATCACAGCTGATTCCTCTTCTTCCTCGAGGTGGTATGTATCGGTTGGAATATGGATGTTGGGTGTCGAGGCCAGGGTGCTCGGTACTGGTGGGGCTGTCGCATTGTGGCTATTGATTACGGTTTCATTTCGGCAGCACAATAGATTGACACATAATTTGTTCGGTATACATTTCCTGATGCATTCGGTTACCCCTATTTTGTTTAATCCATATATACTTAGTATGCCTAATGCTATGTACCCTAATGTCTGGAGCATGGTTAGTCCCCAATACTGTACATTTTTGATTCTATGTTCGAAATTAAGGGTTTCTATCTCGTCGCCTATTTTATCGATCGTGGTTTTATAGCCTTGTAAATTGTTTATTACCTTTGGTGCTCGCTCGAGTTTATCTAACAGATGAGTGAAACTATCGTTTGTTTTGAGCGCTAGGGTCTTTGTTTTGATTTCGTACTTGACTTCGTTTTTTGTTTCGCCTATACGCATGTGTTCGTCTTTGTACAGTATATCGCAAGATGATAGAAGGCTTGTCAAGTTTTTGCAAAATGTGTTTCGTTTGGCAAATTGTGTCTATTTCTATCGGATTTGCCGGCATCGCAATGTAACAGTTGCTAGTTTTGAGTGGTATAAAGCTAATGTCTTCGATCTTAAGTACAGTTATTTGGCAATGTTCAATGTGAGGTTTGAAGTTTATTATTTAGCTGCGACAATCGGTTTTCGAGTTTCTGTCATGAATTGGTAGTGTTTGTTTGCATATAGTGGTTCCGGCTTGATTCTTACAAAGTTTGTTGAGGTATTCGATATCAGTGTTTATAAATAAAATACTTGAGGTTAAGTATATCTGATGTTCGACTACTGGAGTCAAAAATACTCCATTTCTCTTACTCGGGATAGGATATATCTGTAATATGTTCCATTCTGTGTTAGAGACTAAAGGTACTATGATTTTGAAGAATATTTTGTCACCTATTGTGAAGATTTGAAGATCACTGATGTCGAGTATAAACTGAAAATGTTCGGTTTTGGCAGAGATCGCGGTGTTGTACATCTGGTTACCTATTGTCTTGGCGTAATTTTCTAGAAATTCATCCGAGTCGAGTATTTGTGGACTAATTATTCCTTGTTTGCCTAATATCATGACGTTAAGTATTTCATCTAATTGGAAGTGTAAAGTTTGCATCGCGGTGTCGAGTCATCTTAAGTATAAATCTATCGATATTTGCCTGCCATTGTTGTTTTAATATATCGCTATGTGATTTTTCTAAGTGGTTTAAGTTTTCTGAGTTTACAATTTTTCTATTAAGTGCTGTTTGATTCGCTATTATGGTTTTGATTTTATTATTGTCATCGAATAGTTTGTCCATATTCTCGTTTATGAGCGTAAGATCGCCTTCGTCGAGAGTTCCGAACAAACTTTTCGATACGGAACCTATGATGTTGAGTAAACCTCGTTTGCTTCCGGTATGTGTTAACGCTTTTAAGTGTTTCGCGAGTTGTTTTAGATTATTGATACGATTTTGTAATCCGTCTAACTCTTCAGCGTATTCTTTGCTGGTTGCACGTGAGTCTATTGTTAATTTATGTGATTCTATTGTACTTATCTGCTCGTATATGTCGCTAGTGTCTAATCCTACTATAACATTGGCAGTATCGCTGTACAAATATCCTTTTCCTATGTTTTCTACGAATACAGTGTTTCTTTCTAATGGAGTAATATTTATTTGCGCGGATACTATTCCGGCAAAGAGGAGCGTCGACCTGGAAAGTAAGGTTTTAAACGATTACCGTGTATTTTTTTGTTTTGAATCAAACAGTATGGAGTACATACTTTATCAATCGTGTACGGTCCTAACCATTCCACATCAAGCTTATGCCCTTTATGATCGTTATGTATTAAGACGGAGTCTCCTTCATTGAAAACTGATTGAGGTTTTATAATTTTACGTTTTTGATCGCGCTGATATCGCTGTTTACTTTTGATCAACGTTTCGCGAGCGTGTAGGAGTCTAGAGTCCCATTCTTTTTTGCGGAACGTGACTTCGTCTGCGTATGTGCGTTGGGGATTCTTGGATATCGTGGAGGGAAGATTGGCTTGGTGTCCGAATGTGAGTTCGAACGGCGTGTAATCAATGGAGTCGTGTATCATTGTGTTATATGCAAGGCATACAAAGTTAAGTTGATCGTCCCATTCCTCATCCGAATTTCGCTGTATCGATTTTAACATGTCTGTTACTACTGCGTGTGTTCGCTCTAACGATCCGTTACTTGGTGGGTGGAAGGATGTCGTTTTGATATGTTTGATTTTGAACGCGTCTTCGTACTGTTGCATCAAACTAGATATAAAATTTTGTCCGCGGTCGGTTAGTATCTTTTTTGGAGCGGAAAAGATGTAAATGTAGTGATTCAAGAGTGCGTTCCAAATTGTTTCCGTTTGCTGAGTTTTTAGTGGCACGAGTATTAAGTATTTTGTCAGTTCGTCATGTATGGATAGAATGTACTGATTGCCTTTCTTCGTTTCTTTCAGTGGGCCTAGTAAGTCCATAGCAATTTTATCGTTTGGTTCGAAGGGTGTGTCGGTGATACAAAGTTCTTCGCGCGGTTTGATACGTGTAGTTTTAGACGTTTGGCAGGTGTCACATGATTCTATATGTTGTTGTATGCGTTTCATCAAATCTGGTACTCTGTGCCGTTCGCGAATACGGTCGTATGTCTTTTGTATACCGGGGTGTCCTACTAAATCGTGATTTTCTTTTAATAATTCGTCTATTTCCTCGTTACTATATGTTTGGATTGGTTCCCATGCAAAATTTAATTCTTTTACGGTGTCGTTCAGGAATAATAAAATTCGTTTGATCTCGTTCTTCTCGGTCTCTGTGAAACTGTCGTCGCCTATACCTATCTTCTCGTTTGTACGAATAATTTCGTTTAATTTAGTTAACCACTCGATTCTGTCGTAATTTCCTAACTCTGTTTTGGATAATTGGTAGAAAGATTTACGGTTCGGAGTCATTTTGAGGATTTTGGGTAACACGTCGGTAGATTTTTCCCAATCGTGATACTTTTTATCGAGTTCTATGTTTGAATCTTCGCGTTGTCTGGTCAAAACATGTATTCTAGATAGTGCGTCAGCTGCAGTGTTATCTTTTCCTTTATTATATTCTTCTAACTTTAATCGCCATCTCATCAACCGTGATGAAGGGTCTTTGCAGTTCTGTAGCCATTTTAGCGCTTGGTGATCGGTTCGGATGAGGAATTTCCGGCCTAACAGATATTGTCGGAAGCGTTTCACGGCCCATACTATTGCTAAAAGTTCTTTTTCTGTAGTGGAATAATTTCGTTCCGGTGGGTTTAGAGTTCGCGAGATATAACAACATGGATGTCCGTCCTGTGATAAGATCGCACCTATACCTTCGTTACTGGCGTCAGTCGTTAATGTGAATTGTTTTGCAAAGTCTGGGAATTTTAGTACGGGTGATGAACAGAGTTTGTCTTTTAACGTCTGGAATGCTTCCTCGGTTTTATTTGTCCAATGAAATGGTGTGTCCTTTTTTGTAAGTTCAGTCAATGGTTTCGCGATTTTGGAAAAGTTTCTGGTGAACTTGCGGTAATAACCTGCTAATCCTAGGAAAGATTTGATGTCTGTGGGATTACGTGGCTGTTTGAAATTGCTAACAGCTTCTAATTTTTTGGGATTTGGCTTTACACCTTCGGCGGTTACTATATGTCCGAGATATTCTAATTCTGGTTTAAGAAATTCGCATTTGTCAGGCTGTATTTTGAGTCCGAGTTCGCGTAAGCGTTGCAATACTATCGCGAGGTTACTATTGTGCTCTTCAATAGACTGTCCGAATATTATAATGTCGTCTAAATATACGAAGCAATGTTTATTTATGAGTCCTCTTAGCGCGGTATCCATCATGCGTTGAAATGTTGCAGGTGCATTCTTTAAACCGAATGGCATTCTATTGTAATGATAGTGTCCTTGTGGTGTGGAGAATGCTGTGTATTTCTTGGAGTCTGTGTTCATTGGGATTTGATGGAATCCGGAGGATAAATCGAGGGCTGAGAAGAATTTTGCGTTGCCTAGTTGGGATAGTATGTCGTCTATGTCAGGTAATGGATATGCGTCTTGGTCAGTTAGCTCGTTTATTTTTCTAAAGTCTATTACAATTCGCCATTTCTCTTTCCCTGAGGCGTCTGCCTTTTTTGGTACTACCCAGACTGGTGAATTGTAAGGAGAATCGGATGGTTCTATGATGTTCTTTTGTAGCATTTCGTCAATTTGTCGTTTGATTTCTTCTTTGTGGCATTCAGGCGGTTGGTAAGATTTTGTGTTGATGATTTTATTTTCTTTTAACGTTATTGTGTGTTTGGCAAGGTTAGTGCATGGTAACAAGTCGGTCTCTAAATTGAATACGTCGAGGTAAAACAGCAATATCTTTTCGATTGGTTCACGAAGAGTTTTCTCTATATGCGAAAGTCTGACTAAATCTTTGAATGTGGAGACTTGATCGTACGTGTTTGAATTTTCGATAAAATTGGTTATTTTGGCTGGGCACTCACCGCCATTGATTAAGTATATCGTTGTCGGTTTCCCTTCCAGGTAGACTGCTTTTGACACTGCTTGTTTTGGAGGTACGTCGTTTTCCTGTTGCAATAAAAGAATATTATTGTCAAGTTTCAATTGTTGATTCGAGAGTTCAAATTTGAATTTAGATAGGGCTGGTAAACCGAGTATACCGTCTTCTATAATTGGAAAGTTGTCTTCTACTACAAAGAATTCTAGAGTTTTGTCAAATAGTTTTACCAAGGCGTGTTCGTTAGTTTTAAATTTAGAGTGTCCCATCGAGAATTTTCCTGCTTTTATTATTCTTGGTCGTAATACGCATCTTCGCTTGAGTATATTAATTCCTGCTCCGCTGTCAACGAGGAATTTATATCGTCGTCCGTCGGATCGTAAAAGTACTGTGGGTAGTATTCCTGTTGTGGCGTTAATTCGTAAGTCTGGTCTATTGGTTCCTCTGTTTCTTCCTTGTGTGTCTCGAGATTGTGGACTGCCGGTGGTCTCGGAAATTGACTGGGTGTTTGAAAATTTCTACATTGACTAGAGACATGTCCGATCTTATTGCATTTGAAGCATTTTAATTGACTCCTTTGGGCAAGTGATATTTGTTCAGTTCGCGGGAAGTTTCTTGGCATTGGATTAGGCGTTGGAGTTAGTTTTCTAATGATTGTGTTGGGATTATTGGTCGTTAGTCGTCTCTGCTCGGGGAGTCGTAATCGTTCCATTGGTTTTGGTCGTCGGTTTCGATCTTCCCTGAAGAATCGCTCGATGTCGGTGGCTTTTTTTCTGCTTCAAGAATATTGTATGGTGGATTGGCGAGTAGTAATTGTCCTATTTCGGTTTTCAGGCCTCGAATAAAATCGGTTACGGAGTCTCTTAAAATTCTGTCATTCATAGCTCGTCTAGTAATTTCGTCACGGTATTCGTTCGTTGCACTATATTGTAGCTTATTAAGTGCCCTGCGGAACCTGATGATGTAACTTTGCACGCTTTCGTCGTGACGCTGTCTCGTTTCGCGTAGCTGGTCTTGCTTGTTCCAAACTGGTTGTCGTGCCAGCCTGGCTCCCTGGACTCCATGTATGCCTCCAGACGGGCAGCGATTATTCTTTCGAATAACTTACCTACCTCGTCCAGAAGACATATTGGCCTATATGCTGACGGCGATTCTGCTGGTCGGCCTTCTTTCCCCAGAAGAACCAGCCTGGCATCTTTCCATGCCCGAGGGCATACTCCTTCCCTGAGGCACCTGTTGTATAGGTGTAGCAGGCGGGGGGCCGTGATGTTCATGGTTTCGGCCCAGACCCGCCCGGGAATTCCGTCCGAACCCGGAGCCACATCCCTGGCTGCCATCTTCTTAGTAGCTTTTCCTAATTCTACTGTTGAGATGTCTGTTCCGTGGTTATCCACTACCGATGCTTCACTTTTTTTTTTTTTTTTTTTTAACGTGGGGAAATCCTCATGGACACCCTTCCCCCAATGGGAGTCGGGTAGTGTCGGACTCTTACCGACTAAAACCACCACGTGGCTGCTCGTACGCACAGGGAAGAGGACCCAGGGGTATCACGGTTGAAAATCTCCTGTAAGCCCTCCTCCCAGCGTCTTCCCTCCTAGAGCGGAGGGGATGCTTCGCTGTGACTCCCGGGGCAGCCAACCCCGGGGTCATCGTCATCTTCTTGCCGGATCCGTTGGGGGAGATGGCGGCCTCCCCCCGTTGCGTCCACTTCTCTCGCGTCGTATTCTTGCCGGGTGCCCGGCTCGGACCCTGAGCCGCTCCGCCCGCTCCTTCGCGAGCATGATTTGCTCGCAGAAGTCCCGGACTGCCTCGTAGTCCGACCGGCTCCGTAGCAGCGCCTCGATGATTCTCCTCGGGGACAGGTCGTCACCGATCTTCACCGTCAGGATGTGTCTCTGCATGGCCCACGCGGGGCAGTGCTGCAGGGTGTGCTGGACGGTGTCCTCCGCCTCCCCACAGTGGTGACAGATGTTGGTCACCTCCTTCCGAATCTTCTTCAGGAACTCCCCGAACACTCCGTGCCCGGTGAGCACCTGGGTCAGCCTGTAGGTCAGCGGAACACCCCGCGCTTCCTTCCACCTGTCCCAAACGGGCAGGACCGCGTCTACCGCGCGGTGGGACGTCTTCCTCGCCTCCTTCTCCAGTAGGAGCCGCCATCTCTCCCATGTCTCCTCTTCGATCGCCTTCCTCACCTCCAGAGGGTCTTCGCCTCGATTCCCGTCCCTGACTCTCGTGGCCTCGTATACCTTTTGAAGGGCCAGGGCTTGCTGGCTAAGAAAGACCCGACGGGCGAGAAACACCCCACGTACGCACAGCGGGTCAAAATGACCAGCAACAAAATAGAGGCCAAAGCGGTGAAACCACCGAGAAACGTGGTCATCATCCGCCCGGAAACGGAGGACGGGGACATTCGCACTAGCGAGGAAACGTGCGATGCGCTGTTCACCGTGGTGAACCCGCGTAAGAGAGGTCTGCAAGTCAGGGCCATAAGGAAGATAGGCGGCAGCGGGCTGGTCGTAGAAACGACCAAGCCGGAAGATTTGAAGGCGTTCACGGAGAACGCGAAATTAAAGGGGGCTGGTCTAAAAGCCAGCACGCCAACGAGAAGGAACCCGCGGTTGATCATCTACGACGTACCGAGGGACAACTCGGAGGAGGAAATACTGGCCTGCCTCCGCAGACAGAACCACGAGAGACTGGGCGAAGAGGACATAGCGGCCATCAAGTTCTGTTTCAGAACAGGCCGCAAGGATCAGAGCGAAACGAACTGGGTGGTCGAGGTACCACCCCTCGTTAGAGACAAGCTCCTCAAGGGGAAATTATACATCGCGTGGAATTCATGCAAGGTGAGAGACTACGTAGCCGTAAGTAGATGCTACAAATGTCAAGGATACGGGCACGTGGCCAAATACTGCAGCGTGAATTACGACATTTGCGCCCACTGCGCCGACAGTGGCCATGGCACCAAGGCATGCCCCAACAAGAACACCCCCCCCCCCCAGCTGTGTCAACTGCAAAAAGACTGGGAAACAGGGAGACCATGCGGCCTCCAACATAAACTGTCCGGCGTATAAAAAGGCATTGGAGCAATTTGTTTCGAAGACCTCCTATGAATAGGATGTCTACCGAAACTGGAAATGGACTCGGGAGTCAATGGGGGATAAGGATCCTGCAACACAACATGCAGAGATCGAAAATTGTCCCCCATGAAATCAAAGCACAAATAAAGGCTGAAGGAAACGTCATCCTGCTAATGCAGGAGCCCTACAGCCTCGACGGAAGGATACCTGGGCTCGCGGGGTTCGCGATCGCCTCTCGAGGCTCCAAGCAGGACCCGCCGATGGCCGCGGTGGGAATCGGCAGCAGATGCATGACGGCGTTGGAGATAGCAGGCCTATGCACAACCCACTGCGTGTGTGTGCAGATAAGCGACGGTGAAACGGAAATTTACGTCGTCAGCCAGTACTTCCCGCCGACCGAAAACATCGAGGTCGGCATTCGACAGCTGGAGGAAGTACTGAGACATACCAGAGGGAAGAAGATTTTAATCGGAATGGATGCCAATGCCAAATCGCCGTTGTGGAACAGCAGGAGCACCGACGACAGGGGCGAAGCCTTGGAGGCCGTCATTGCGCAATACGGCCTCCACATCCTAAACAGACCGGGACAGGCTCACACGTTTGAAACCACCAGGGGGCGATCGAACATTGATATAACCCTGGCGAGTCCAGAGATCATACCGCTCGTGGAAGATTGGAGAGTACACGAGGACGGAACCTCCAGCGATCATAGAATCCTGGAGACGCGCCTAACTCCCGAGAGGGAAAGCCCCCAGCCGCACCAGCCGGTAATGAGATACAACACAAGGACCGCCGACTGGGAGGGGTTCCAGAAGATCCTTCTGGAGGAGAGAACACTCCTCCAGGAACTCGTCCCACAGCGCGAGGAGGACGTCGAAGAGATGGCGGTGCGCCTGCAGGCAGCCCTGAGAAGAGCCTGCGACGCAACCATCCGGAGGAAGAAATGGCACCATAAATCCGTGCCATGGTGGACGCCGGAGCTCACCAGGGCGAAGCGACGCGCCTACCGGGCGAGAAGAAGATTTCAGGCGACCAGGGACCCTGAAGAGAGGGAATTGGAGAAAGCGCGATACCGGGAAGCCGCCAAGTCGTACAAGAGAGCGGTGACCGAGGCCAAGAACCGGAGCTGGCAGGAGTTCGTCACCAAAGAAGGTAACAAAGAACCCTGGGGCATCGTATACAAAACCGTCACAGGAAGAATCAGGAGGGAAGAAACGGTATCCACCCTGCGGACGCCACACGGAGAAACCTCCAACTGGCGATCGACCGCGGAGGCGATGCTGACTGCCCTCCTGCCCGAAGACCACGAAACCACGGACACGGCGGAGCAAGCCGAGATCAGGAGGGAAATGGACACCCTTCCGAACGTTGAGAATGCCGCGGAGTTCAACATTGGGGAACTCGTAGGAGCGGTCAAAAGACTGAGGAGGGGGAAATGCCCGGGAACGGACCTGATCGAGGTGGAAGTCATCCAGCGCACCTGGGGGGTGCTCCACCAAGAAATCTTGAGGACGATGAACGCCTGCCTAGCTTGGGGGACCTTCCCGAGAATCTGGAAGGAGGGGAACCTCATCACCATTCCGAAAGGACCGGATCGAGACAGAAGCAGCCCAAAGTCCTACAGATGCAGCAGGCGGGGGGCCATGATATCCATGGTCTCCGCCCACACCCGCCCAGGGATTCCGTCCGGCCCCGGCGCCACGTCCTTAGCCGCCATCTTCTTGGTGGCTGCTTCCAATTCCTCCTTCGTTATGTGCGCTCCGGGTTGATCCATCGCCGGTCCGCCGCCGCCGCTCAGAGTGCATCCCCTCTCCTCAGGAGGGGCCTGTTCCGTATCCTCGCAGCGCCTCAGGGAGTCTTCCTCCTCTTCGCCTCCTTCTTCTTCCGGTCGTGGGAACAGCGTGTCTATCACCCGGACTAGTAGTTCCCGATCCATGCTCTCGGTTATCGGGCGAGCCGCCGGCCTGAGTTTCTTCAGCACCGTCTTGTACGGTCTTCCCCATGGATCGGATTCCACGGATTCCAACAGCCGTTTCCACGACGCCTCTTTCGCTTCTTTTATGGCCCTTTGCAGGGCCATTCTGGTTTCTCTATGGGCCCTGTACCTCTCGAGGATCTCCTCTTCGTGGCGGTTCTGCCCTCTTCTTCTCGCCCTGACGAGCAGCCTGCGGGCTCTGTGGCAGTCGTCTCGCAGGTCCGCGATCTCCCGCGACCACCAGTAGACGCTGCTGTTGTCGCGCCTAGACCTGGCGCTGGTTCGCGGCATGGAGGCGTCGCAGGCTCTCCTCATCCATTCTCCCAATTCCTGCGCCTCCCCGTCCACGTTGCCTCGGTTTTTGTTCCTCTTCGCGTCCCAGCACCAAGCCGCTACGGTGGCCGTTGCCCGAAGCATGTCCCCGTCCCTCTCCTTCAGTTTCCATCGGCGAGGAGGGGGCAGCCCCGGGTGGCTCGATGTCCTTCCCTCGATGTTGTTGTCGCTCGTGCTTCTCTTGGTGGGTTCGATGTCCATTAGCACGTAGAGGTGGTCCGCTAGCGTTTCCATCTCTACGGCCACCCGCCAGTTCCTTATTCTGGGGTGGAGCCTCTGCGTCGCCCACGTCAGATCTATGATCGACGCTCCTCTCCGCCCCACGTATGTGGACTCCGAGCCTCTGTTGACCAGCACGAGACCGAGACCCGCGGCCCAGTCCGCCAGTTCTCTGCCTCTCGTGGTGGTTCTGCCGTTGCCCCACGTCGTGGAGTGAGCGTTGAAGTCCCCCAGTACGAGCACCTGTCGGGGGAGAAGCCTCCTTACGCACTCTCCCATCTCGTCCAGTAGGTCCTCGAACGCCCGGATGTCGCAGTTGGGAGAGATGTATACCCCCACCACCACGAGGTCCGTCCATTCGACCGCCACGAACCCGCTGCCTCTTTCCGCGATTCGCCCGGAGACTCCCGAGGTACACGGTCAGGTGATGGCGACCCATCCGCTTAGATCTCCCGCCCATTGGGGGGATGCGGGGATGTTGTACGGCTCCGCCACCACCGCCACGTCGGTCTTGCTTTCCCGGATGGACTGGTGGAGCAGGTCCTGAGCCCTTCCGGCTCTGCCCAAGTTACACTGGAGGACCCGGAATTTACTCGGTCACCTCCATGGCCTCCCCCGGGCCACTCACTCCGATGGTGCTATCCTTCCCTCCGACTGGTGGGTTGCCCGACAGGCTGGCCTGCTCCGCGGCTCCGGTGACGCCCTTGATCGTGGTTGTCGCCGTGGCCTCTGCTGCCTTGGCCATCGCCGATCTCCGCGCCCTTCTCCTTCCCGATGGTCCTACCTCCGGTGGTTTGCACGCCGCGCTTCCCATCCTGTGTTTGGACGGGGCTCCTTTTGCCTCGCAGATGGGGCATCTCGGCGATGCGGCCGTGCAATTCCTCGCCCTGTGCCCCTCTTCTCCGCACCGGAAGCACAGGTGGGTTCTTCTCACCGGAGAGACGCACATCGCCGCCATGTGGCCCACCTCCAAGCATCGGTAACACTGGAGCGGTCTCCTGGGGAGTGCGATCACCTTTGCCCTGGTCCACCCCAGTGTGACCTTCCCCGCTTGAGCCAGTTTACGGGCTCCGGCCACGGGACACTTGGCGTAAAATATCCCCATGCCGCTTCTGGATGTTCCCGCGTTCCACGCTTTGACGTCGCGGGGCTGGCAGTCCGCCGCCCTGGACAGCTCTTCCAGCAGTTCCTCTTCGTTCAGGGATATGTCGACCCCCACCAGTTTGATCTCGGCCGTCGGTACCGGGACTGATACTCTGACGGTGGAGGGGTCTAATACCCCCGCTAATCGCGACGCCAACTGCGTGGCCTTGCTCATGCCGGCGTCGTCCAGGATATTGATCACCATGGCCCCGGTCGCCGCCTTTCTCGTTTGGACGTACTCCAGTCCGCACTTCTGGAGGGTCTTGTCCCGTCTCGCCTCCGCCAGGATCTCCTCGTACGTTTTCGGAGCCCCGTCCCTCAGCGTGAGCGTTACCGCCGATGACGTTGGGGGGGGGGGGAGTGCTGGCCGCACGACCGCCGATCCTGCCCTGCCCGCCACCGTCGCGTACGTCCGCTTCGCCGGTTGGGCTCCTGCCTTCTCTCCGTTTCTTTGTTTCCTCCTTTCCCCTCCACCTAATGTGGCGGGGGTCGTCCTTGGCGGTTGCCCGGCTGGTCCCACCACCGATCCCGCCCTGTTTGTTTGGGGCGCGATGGGGAGGGGGGCACCGTAGCCCGCTTCTTTCCTCCTCTGTTCCCTGGCCTTCCTTTTCACCTTCTGTCTCGCCTTCCGCGAGACCACGGTCCTCCATTCCCCGTCCGTCTCCTGTCCCTGTCCCGCTCGCCGTTGAGAGGGTTGGGAGGGTTGCGGGGGTTGTTGGGGAGGCTTCGGGCACGCCGTCTGCTGCATCGTCGTCCGATCTTTGTTGCCGCTGATGCTCCCTCCTGTCGTTTGTCTCGGCAGGCCCGTTTCCCTGAGGGCTTCCCTGAGCTCTTCCCTCAGGGTCCCCAACAGGGATGGGCCGAGGCTGCTTATCGACTTCTTCAGCGTCTCTATCTCCGACCTGACGTCCTCCTTGGCCCTCCCGCTGCTCCGGGGAGCCTGCGCCTCCGTCGGGGACGGCGCCGCTGTCCCGGCCGTTCCTTTCAGGAACCTGTTTATTCTTCTTTCCAGTTCCTCGTTCCCCCTCTTTAGGCCTTCCACCTCTCTTTCCAATGCCTCCCTCTTCTTCCTTTCTTCCAGGAAGTCTGGCACCCGGGAGGTGGTTGTTTGATGGGACCATGCCGCGACGGTGTACTCGACTGCCTCCTTGAGGGTTTTGACGTACGTCCCCTTGAGGTTGGAGGACGTCGCCGCCACCCTCAGGACCTCGGCCTGATGTCGCCGTACTTCGACGTCCACGTCTCTCGGTGAGGACTCTTGGATGACGTTCCTCAATCGGTCCGACACCTCTGGAGTCACTTTTGTTATCTTCCTCTTTTTGCCCCTCGAGGTGACCGAGGCCATTGACTCCTCGTCCTCCGATCTGCCTTCCGAGATCGACTCCTGTCTCATCAAAGACGACTCTCTCGAGCTGTCTATGGACCTGTGCCCGTCTTGCGCTGTCTCTTTGTCCCTCACCTTCTTGGGGATTTTGAAGATTTGGAACACGTCGTCGCTGTGCTCCGCTGCGGTTGGAAGCGGGGTTGACGGGACCGCGAGCGGGGCGTGCGACGACGTCGGTGTCGGCTTCCCTCCCCGGCTGTTGCTTCTATTCCTGTCCTCGGGTCCCGTCCTCTCCGCTTTTCTCGCCCCGCTTCTTCCGCGGTTTTTTGCTGCTTCGATGTTCGTTTTCGTCCTTACGGGAGGCCCACCCTCGCGGGTCTCCTCCATCGCGACGTCTTCTGTTTCTTCACCGGACGCGTTTACGCGTATGGGGGCCCGGTGGCCCACCCCCACACGGCCACGGTCGCTAGCTAACGACGCAGTGGGGCCCGCTTGACCACCCACTCCTGCGCCGGTACTGGGGTATCCCTCCCCTGCACCGTAAACCTCAATCTTTTTGTTCTCCTCCATGTCCATATTTTTTTTTCTTCGGGTGCATGGTTAACGAGCCATGCCCTCGTTTGCTTTGCCACTCACTCTTTCGCACCCTACCCCGGTCGGGACCGATGCAGGGTGACGGGGAGCCCCACGTGAAGGTGAGGTAAGTGGTCTTGACAGATATGGGCCCACCAACTTCTCCGAAGTTCTCCGCACCGGATCAGCGATCAGACGGGCGCCACATCGCCGACCAGCCGCCACCCGACTATAGGTAAACATCAGATACATTGGGGTTTCTCAGGGCATGATGCTACGCACTGAGAACCCATACCCGCCTCGTGCTCCCCTACCGATGCTTCACTGCTCTGAGGGCATCCCCTCCCCTCCTGGAGGGTCGTGTCCTCTTCCTCACAGTGCGACAAGGGGTCATCTTCCGCTTCCTCTTCTTGTCGTGGAAACAGCGTATCGATGACCTTGCTTAGTAATTCCCGATCCATATTCTCGGTGATTGGGGGGGCCAATGGTCTAAGCTTTTTAAGAACCATCTTGTACGGTCTTCCCCATGGATCGGTTTCCACTGAATCCAGCAACTGCTTCCACGATGCCTCCTTGGCCATCCTGATAGACCCCTGCAGAGCCATTCTAGCTGTTCTGTAGGCTCTGTACCTCGTGGCAATCTCTTCTTCGTCACAGTTCCACGGGACTATATTTCGGGTTTTAAATTTTGGAGAAAAATTTCGGCCGCTCGTTCGGTTTCAAGATCTATGGCGACTGCTCGACGTACTGGATCGCGAATTTCGTGTTGAAGCGCGTATGTCAGTTCGTTGAGGTTGTGTCGGAATTTCTTTAGATAACTGTGTACTGATTCGGTTTGTCGTGTCGTTGCAACTTGTCACGAGCTCCACTAGATGTAATGCTCACAGATACGAATTTTCTGAGGTTTCCAAACAGGTCCTCGTAATTCTCGATTTCAGTGTGGCGGATACTGCGTCCCGCTTCACCAGTGATTCTTTGCGTTAGAATTAGTCGTAATAATGTGCGTCTTTCTCGACATTCGGCTCGAGCCTCTCTCATTCGTTTAATAAACCCTTCTACTCCTATATCGTCTTGTCCGTTGAGTATGGCGATAATGTCTAGACAGGTTTTTGCATTGTACTTGGGGTTGTCACAATTAATGTCACAATTTACTGCTTCTTCCTCACTGTCCATATCGTCCGTTTCGTTAGGTTTTACAAGTGGTCGTTTTCTCTGACCATTGCTGGTGCTAGATTCATCCACCGTAATAAGGTAGGTGCCTAATTCGGTAGTAGCGTCAAGTCCTAAATTTATTTTAGAGATATCTTTTCCTAATAGCTCTATCTCTGTTGCGCGTTTTTTGTTCTCACTATCGGCTATTCGTTGCGTTTCTTCTATTCGTCGCGCAAGAAGTTCGATTTGCTCGAGTATGACACGAGTTGAATTATCCGTACCTCCTGTTGCGGAGGCAGTATTAATAGTTTCGGTTTTATCTTTTCTTGGTGAGGACATAATTCTAGTTAAGTTTACTGAGTCTGAACTATCATTGCTAGTAGAACACGAAACGCTTGGTTTCCTCGTACGGTAATGTACGAATGAATCCAGATTTCCAGTTTACTGTAGCAGCTATGGCCGTTGAGGAATCTCTGAGATGTTTCTAGCTTCCGAATCTTATTCGTAGGCTTGTTCTGCGCTAACCGTATTCCTCTCGTCTAGTTTCACCGCGGTGGAACGTTGAAAGTTGCTGCAGGGCTTCGTAGTAGCAAAGATTCGTAGTGGTCCGCTAATCCTTCGATCTTCAATGATGCGCGTTCGCCGAAATCGTGATTTCGTTTGGATCGCCAAAAATGTCACGTAATTTCAAATGATAATCAAAGATTCAGTAAAAATTGGGTTTATTGGTAACGGTTATGTTTTTTATTACAAGAAATCAGAAGAGGAACTATGTGGACCCGTCTCGTACCATCAAGGGGGAAAGCTCGGTGTGGGTGTGCCCTTTTGAACTTCGAACGCGGATTCGTCGTCCACACTTTTCGGTAGAAGATCCGCGATGCTCATTGGTTAATAAATGAAACTGTAAAGACAAAGAGGAGCCGATGCGGCTCGTGGGCATCCTTGTTCATGAGAAAGGCCTATTATCTCTCCAGACACCCGCTTTCTCCGTAAACCGAAAATGTTTATGTGAAGAGAAATGAAACTGAACAGATTCGGTTTGCATTTTTGCCACTGGAGAGTATAAATCTTCTAGTATTTCCTTTTGTTGGAAACCTCGAACAACTAATCGCGCTTTCTTGCGGTTATCAGATTTATTTGTACATATCCATTTCAAGTCTAATACCTTTTTGTCTTTTGGTTTCTCTACTAATTGCCAGGTCTCATTTTTGATTAAATTATTCATCTCTCGATCCCTTGCTTCTTTCCATGAAACGCTGTCATCCCCACTTAAAGCTTCTTCATAGGTTTGAGGACTGTCTGCGCTAACTACATTCGCATAAATGAAATATGAGCTCGTTTGGCCATATCTTTGAGGTTTCTTTCTTTCACGCCCTGACCTTCTCAAAATTTTTTCTGCGTCCTCAAGTTCTTTTTCTGATTCTTTATTTAAATTTCTCTCTTTTATTGCAACCTGTTCGACCTCCTCGTCATTTGTTTCATTTTCATGAATTTCGTTTGAATCCTTTTCTGTTTCATCGTCTGATCCATTTTCTCCTTGAAATCCTACTAAGTTATCATTCGAATTACTAGAGAGATATTTGTTCGATCTGAAGGACCTTGGCTGGAATTTGCTAAGATTTACGATGGGTCCTTGAGGCCATTGTGGGTACGCCGTGATGTTTTGCGGATATCTGGTTGCCAGCCTGCCCGCGGTGTGTGGCCTGGTCGAGGTAGAGTATCGCCAGACGTAACAGATACCGTTATTAATGCATGTAATTCGTATTGTTCGCTGACAGCGTATAGATAAAAACGGCTATTATCAGTAAATAACCCGGAAGTGCAACAGTAATTAAAAATTTGTAAATTTGGCAAGTAAGTAGGTTGTGAATGTAAGAGGTCAAACCAAAAAGCCTCTTTGTTTTCTTGCAATCCCCTCAATTGTAACAAGTTTACTTCAATTGTATCGTAATGATCAATGTCCTAGTTTTTAATAACAGCTTTTTGCAATCAGGATTCTTAGCAGTATAATCATTACAAGCTAACGCGGAAGGGGGGGGGAGTGTTCAATTCCAATGCAACTTGCGGAATGTACCGTTTTCGTTTCAGGCATATTGTGTCAACCGATTTTATATATGATTGTACAGACTCATAATCAATCAAAATTGATGACAAAGTTGTTCATACTTTCCTAAAGGTCGATCTCATTGACCGAACATTGGTAATCGAGAACTATTCACAAACAGATTATCCAATGGAAATCTTCTATCGTTTCCAGTTCTTAATCACCCTCTATTCGCCTAATGGATTTCATAAAAGTTGACCGTGCGAATCATAAACTACAAGTGATAATTGCTTCCATATGTCCTGCGAGTATTTCCAAAATGTTTGGAAGTGCTAGTTCGGTAAGCGAACCTTCCTTGAATACTTCTGACTAATAGCACGCTTCAATAACCATAAAACTAGAAATGTAACTAAAGTAACTGTAATCCAACAACAATAACTAAAGAGAAACTAAGGAAGAAAAGTATATTGGATCATGATGATGTGCGAGATACTATTCTTGTATATAGAGAATAGTTCATTTTAATCTATAAAGCCAATTATATTCTCGAATTATTTATTGATTCAAGAATATTTCAAACAGGATTTGTTTGGTTGAGAGTAATGTTGGATATTATTGAATAAATTTTCGGACAGTTTAAATAAGAAGCGGAAACGAATTATTTGTTGTTTGAACAAGTCTAAAGACAATGTGTATTAATGTAACGAGATTAATTGTTATTTACAAATACAATTTTATTTTTTGTTTATTACTTTTATTTGTTATTTATCGATCGTAGAGGGAATTTATTTTTACATAAATATAACGTTTCAATCAGAAAAATTAAAACTTGTAACTTTTATTTGGAATTATGTATTTTTTTGGCATCTTTTGATAATGCTTCTCAAGATGAATTCTCATTAACCTTTCATGTATATTACCGACTTTAATTAATTTTTGAGATATTGTGTGATAAATTCACTGATTTTTCCGGGAAAACATTTCTCAAGTAGGTCAAAAGCGTGGCTGGGTGGTCTTGTTCGCGTCTAAAATTCCACGTATCAAATATTGCATCTTGTGAAATAAGTACTATCGAATCATGAGAAGAACAATATATAGTGCCATTTGAATTTTATCTTGAACTTTACGTTGAATTTGAACTTTACCTCCATATCTCGGGGAATAATGATGTAAATAAGTTAGTCTTTGTTAAAAATGTGCCCTAATTGTACCATGCAATTGCCATGTAACAAATTTTTGGTATCTGCAATACGTCAGGCAATAAAGGGCTGTCCATACTTACCGCGGATAAACCATGTATTAAAAAGGTATTTTTGGTATATGTAGAAATAATTAAATTTGATATATGTGTATAAACCAATATATTCCATGTATATATTAAAAAGATAATATATAATAATATATATACTACTGTCTTACATTATGCGCATGTATATACATGTATATACATATGTATAATGTATACAGTAGTACATATATATACTACTACCATACGTAATATACTAGTGGAAATCCTAACACTATGTACTTATACTATAAATTAATATTAATACATATTAATAGACATGAATACCGATACTAATACTATACGATATTAAACATCATCCTAATAATTTTACTTTTGACAAATAAATAATTAGTTTCGAGGTCAGGGATTTCCATCTTGCACTCAGCGCAGGCGTTCCTGCTTAGTTACTTTTCAAAGATTCAATGTTTGTCCAGGCAAGCCACTGACGAAACGTTTCAATAAAAGCCCAATAATATGCATATAGTAAATGACATTAATATTCGGCAATGTATTATGGCAGATATTATATTACTGTATCTACAGATACAATTTTGGTGGGTCAAATTGAGATTATATTACTGTATCTACAGATACTTGTCCTACCAAAGTTGTCCTCTTGGAACATCATTGTAATTCCGAATAATAAAGAAAATTATTACTTGCGGAAGTTGTAAGGTATAACGAATGAAGAATCTACCATTCGATTTATATAACAAACGAAATTGTAACATATACTAGGCAGTACCGCTACTCACCGATGAATCAAGAGAAGATACATCATTAATTTGAAGCTCTGTTATTCCAAGAAATAATTAGACCGTCCATTTCATCGTATAACTTCACTTTGAAAATATCGGATGCCGATGACACTGAACATTGGCGCATGATAATTAATTTCTGTACACTGAACGAAAAAACAAAGCGACAAGTATCCACTATCACAAATTACCGAAACTCTGGACCAATTAAGTGGTGTAAAGTATTTCTCAATCTTTGAGCTCGCAAATGAATTTCAACGTTACATATATCAAGTATTAATTCAATGAAATATAAATTCAAAATTATTTGAATGATATAATAGTCTACTCTTCGTCTCTACAGAAAGTCAAAATTTAAAGATTGTTGGATCACCTGAAAAATCACGGATTTACTTTCCCCACCAATATAAGTGAATTTCTGCGTAAAGAAGTTACATACTTGAGGCATAATTTCTGCCGACAGTGTCAAACCAGGTCCATGGAAACTCCATGCAGTAGAAAATTTTCTTACTCAAAAGTCAGAATCCAACAATCCAGAATCCAAGGACATCTAACAATTCTTAGGATTGACAAGTCACATATTATCGTCGTTATCAGAGACTATTTCGTTAACGTAAAATCGTTGATTCAGCTGCTAGAAATAGAAATCCGTTTGAAATGGACTGCTGAACAATATAAGCACTTTGAAAATCTGCAAGACGAAGCCTGCATAAAATTAATACTACTTTATCCAGATTTCAATCATCCATTATCATTATAGATCATACAAATATTGAGTGCAGTACTGAGCTAAGATGAAATTGGTTCCGATTTATCGGTTCCATATGGTTCTCGCAATTTATACCCAGTCGGAAAGAATTATTCAACAACTGAAAAGGAATGCCTGGCTATGATATGTGCTACGCAATATTTCCGACATTATGTGTTCGTAAGTTTGCACTCATTACTCATTATCGACCCTTAGTTTTGCTATATTCAGTCAAAGATCCCATTTCCATTAAATGGAAATTAATGTTGCTGGAGTACAAATGCAATATCGTACTCAAACCTGGGAAACGAAACCAGGACGGAATCGTGCTGTCTCGTAATTCAGTGGTCTTCCTTTAATCGTTCTTCACTTATCCAAGATAAAGCGGTTATCGTGTTTAAGGAATAGAACGAAATCCAGGAAGGTTTACATAGAGCGTACCTTCTAGTAATTCGAATAAAGAACCAATTACAGCGCCACGTCCATCCGTAAAAAGAGGAAAAGTTCACCAGGAAGCAACCAACAGAACAACGAAGAATGTTGGTGCACCGTTCCTCAAAACCACATGGAAGGCGATATAAACTCATACGATACATTTACTCTAATAAAACATGCCACACTAACCAACAATCATCTCACGCTAAGTCTGAACAATAAATAAAATACTAATAATTAACAAAGGAATTTAATAACGTTGGTCCAAGGAGAAACCGAAGAACCTACTTCACTTGAAAATCCCAACACATTGAGTGAAATAGAGAAATCACGCGATCAAAGCCTGCAATCTTGTCTATCTCTTCAGTCTATATAGAATATAAGAATATAGACTCCACAAATTCTGGAAAGCAGTTGAACACAGTTGAGAAGTATTATTCCCGATTATTGGGAATCTGATACAGATAAATCACTTTCTTAAGATTCTCAACCCGAGGAAGAAGAAGACAACCACGAGCCCTGTAAAATAAACATAACGGGAGAAATATTTATCGCTATAAAGGAAAAGTGCGATACATTTAATAAGTCCGCAAATTGCTACTTAAAAGATGCCAGGGAAAGAATTCTTGCTGATGTCGGTTACTTGGAAAAAAGTCACCTGCTAAGGAGAATTCGCAGGAAGGACAAATAATCATCACTACCATTCAGCCGTTCAGAATTTGTTCCATGAATCTAAAATAAATTTGTCATAAAATATATCTTTGAAGAACTGAAAGACGAAAATATCGTCACAGTACTGCGAAACTTGATAACTATACTTGATAACTATACAAAAGCCGTTATATTGTCATTGGAAAAGAAACAGAATCAACCCATCATTCAGAAATATCAAACTCTCATCTGAAAAATATTCAAAAATACCAACGTCGAAATTACTTCATATACGGAAACAAGTATAGCACCTGCGGAGGATATTGGAAAAGAGTTCATAGAAGAAACACATAGCAGTATACAAACGAATGACCAAAACCTACAGACATTTCAGAGTAAGATATTCATGGCGAGGAATTAAAAACGATATACAAGAGTTAGTGAGAAAATGCAAAAGCTGCGAGAAACTTTACAACTTACTAAAATTGGTAAGAGCGAAAATTCCACAACTGATGTTTATTACAGACAATTTATAGTGGAACCTGCCACATACCGACAATACAAGACAACTTAACCAAAAACTGCATAGCTGTCGCGAGAGCGAATATCGGAGCCACAACAATAGACGATTTTAATTTCCATCTTCGGAACATCACGCGCAATCCTCTCAGACAAAGGAACAAACTTTTCAGTTCAATTCAGAATCAGTCTTTTATTCGATTCAGTAACGGTTATATTTTATGGGAAGTCAAATGTTTTATTACGGTGAAGTTTTGAACGGTACAAAATCAAAACTGGTAATGGCGGTAACATAGCACGGTTCCACGGCGGCAACTGGAATATAATAAATTTTGACATCGATCGAGCGGAAAGGGCGCGTGCATCTCGCAACTGACGCATACCAACGCAGAATATTATTCCACGTGAGAATCGCAGAACCGTGTATCCAAATTATGGACAATTTCACGGAATTCACTTTTATGAGTTCGACGTGATGCGGCGAAAATCCAATGACGAAACGTTACCATTGATTGAAACAAACTTTACATAATACGCCGGTATTAGTTTCTAGTGCGTTTTGATTAAATGTATTGCACCCATAAAAATAGACACAACAATACGACACAAATAATAGTAAATTTCAGATTAAATTTAGAAAGTAGTATTTGTAAGATCGTTACTATTTCGCACTTTTCCATGTATGGAATTGACCGATATGTCTTTTAGGGAATTCGTATCATTGTTTTATATTATTATTATGTACATAACGTGTTACTATGTTTACCCTTTTACTATTAGTTTACTATTATCCTATTAGATTGCGTTAGAACAAGAGGACGGTAAGCAGAATCGTGGTAATTTGTCGAATAATCAATAAAGAACTAATTATAATATTATTTTTGAAAATAGATCTGAATTAATGTCAAGTCTCATGGATATTTTTCATCGAGACATGAATATTTGAAACACGTGCATTCTCGTTTCTCACACAGTCTAACAGGACGAAAGAAGGAAATTAGTGTATGAATGCGCGGTTCACTCACGATCGATGCAGGTAGAAAGTACTTACGAGGGAGAGTGTAAGGCGAGCGGAGAATGGTGGATAAGAATGGGAAACGGATCAGCCAAATGACTGGCAGTCAGAATAATAATAGTCCTGGTGTGTAATTGTAAGTGTGCCGCGTTTTCATGTCGTTAACAATGCACGTAGTAAAAGGGTAAATAGAGAAACGACCTTGTAAATGATTCTTTGTCGATTACACGTTTGTCACGTTTGTTTACCAGCTAGACTATAGTAAGTGCTATTTTAGTAGAATGCAAGAAAATTGTGGGTGTCACGTTTAACCGCAGTTTCATACAAAAATCTGAACTTTAGAGCGAGAACGTTGTTGTGGAAGTAATGATAAGTAGAGTGCAGATGTTTGTATAAATTCATATTTTTATAAATTGAAAAAATGAAATCTGAGTAGACGATTGTTTTGCTATAAATGTTATAATGAGTACTATGCCGTGTATGTTTCATATTTCGTTCGATCTAATACTTCATATATAAAACCTATAGTACTCATTGCTACATATATATCTATTTAATTAATAGTTATTATTAATATTTGTAATAAAACAATTATCTATACAGGAAGCATAAAAGTTTCAGTAACGATATAGTACATGACATTAGCATTATGTTAGGCATTATTTTACATTAGTTTTGGATTCCCGTTTTCTCGCTTGCATGAAGGAAAAGGATTAGACTCTTGCTTCGTTGGAATTGAAACTTAAATAACTCAGTTTAATATTCCTTTGAAATTACTTAACTTGTGACTTAGAGAGTACACATAGATACCCCCCGACCATTACATTAAACAATTGTACGTCCCTGTTTATAAAATATGTACGTTATCATTTACTATATAACATTTTGTTCAATCTTAATATCCAGCTCAGCGATCTCACACCCACAATGATATACCTTTGCCACTCGAGGTATACCGATTACTTGAACGTTATCAGTTTGCTACTAATATTCCCTGCTTTCTGTTCGTTAGCCATAAGCGCGCGTCAATTTGTTCACGCGCCTTGGTCTTTCCTGTAGCTCCCGGCTATACGTCGCATTGATTCGTTTTCGCTTCTATTTCCTCAGCAGTCAGTGTAATTAACAACATTGGATTTGTCAAGATGGTTACGGTTATTGGCGATTTTAAAGTAAGATTTCCTGAAGTCCCCGATCAAGGGAACTTGGATGAAGGTGGTCTTATTTGCGCCTTTTGACGTTATATGAGATTTTCTTATTTCACAAGATCTTTACTAAGCAAATCCTTAAGACACGACCTTAAGATTAATCTTCAGTCGCAGTTATGAAATCAAAAGACATCTGAAGACTGTTCTTGAGACGATCTCAAGTATAAAACTGGGCTATGAATATCATCCATAGATTTATATGAAGCAGCTCATATGGGATGCAATTTTGAGCGTGAGAAACCTATCGTTGTATAGGACATAGTAGCAAAGTTCCTTTTGTCAAATATAATATGTGGAAGACAAAGATATTGTAAAAACAAAAGTACCTTTTCGTGTCTTTCGCGTAATTGTTATAGTTAAAGTATCTTCAACTAATTACTTTTTGACATAAATAGGTTAGTATCTTTTTGTAGGGGACGTTGGTACGAATCAATTACTTTATTTAAATCTATATGATTCAATAAAAAAAACGTATTTTGTCATCATATGATTTGCACATGGCCATATACAGAGAAAATTATTATACCAGATTATGTTTCCTTTGAAACTATTCATTTCTTGCCTTAAACATTTTTTCATACAGTGGGTAGTGTTTCAGTAATTTGCATATATTTCTTGAAATCAAACACCCTATATATATTTTAATGTTGGAAGTATAGCTAGAAAGAAAAATATCTGTTCCTTATACTTTTTATTTCGTATTTTCCATTTATTTCTTATTTTCTATCAAATATTATTATATATATGTCGGGTTCTTATTATGATTAGCGTTAGCGTCGTGTAACGAATCTTCGCCTGGGTTGTTCATCGTTGTTGTACAATCGAGATAGCGTTTATTATCACAGACACAGATAGTACAAGATTGACAAAGTGGCTGCGGTAACTAGACGCTAATGACAATGACCTTAGGTTCGATATGACGAATCCACGGTCCACGAGCTAACTCTTTGTTAAACTGAGAATATATTTTGAAGCACAAAGTAACGTTCGCTGTGACGCTCGGTATATACTGCACGTAAAGACGATGTGTAATTCTCCAAGGAGATCGCAAAAATAAAAGACCGATGAAAACTTTCCTCTCCTTACGATCGCGTTCATTTTGTTGAATATTGGCCGGGGATACCAACAAAATTGCAGCCGCCGTTGCTAAGCTGACCCGCGTAGCTGCGACATTGCTCCTGCTCGAGGTTTGATTGTCAACACAACGTGTGTCTCATAATACTGGCACTTCTCTGTTAGGTGGAACGTTCATCCCGTGACCGTGGCTACGCTCGGCGAACGGTTGTCGCCTCGAGCCTAAGCTCATTGTCTCAAGTTTCGAATGACTGTGTCTGGATTATTTCGTAAATGCTACAGTATTGAGGTTTTCCAAGTAATTCCAATGGAGGGCCCCGTTGTCTTTTCATCTCCGACACGGCCATCCCGACTGTCACACGTCCTCGGGTGTATTTAGAATATTGGGTTTTCCCAATGTTGGACTCGATATAACTGATGTTGTTTACAATTTAGTTAAGTGTCAAAATAGGTCAAGGGTCCAGTTTGACAGCAAAAATTCTGATCGGACGTTTGATAAAGGAAGAGTTAAAAGAGAGCGGAAATCAGTTACGTTATGATTAGTATTCGAAGTACTAGTTGCATTTTGTGAATTATCAGTCCGACCGTAATGACATGATGGACCATTCTCGATCTCGTACTTGGACGACTCTCACTTCTCTGGATCGTTTTACCACACTGAGCGTTTGTGAAAACACTATGTTAGATGTTATGACTATAGTGCTAACGATACTTGAATTGAATTCGGTAACGGCGTGTTGATCTCGCATTTAATTTCTTTGAGCCACATGACCACCCGTAAGCGTATGTGAACCATTATGCTCGATCCTACACCTGATTACCACGCTAGACATGTGTGAAAACATTGACCTTCGTCGTATCGCCACACTGGGCATATGCAAACTCTATCTGCTAAGTGCCGTGGTCAGAATGATCCTCTGAGACCGAGGTACTCGCATCGTCATGGTCACTGTTCTCGTCATAGCACCGCAGACGTCCAACTCAGTAGGAACGCGACTATCTGGCATTTTCTTTAACCTATCATGGCTGTATTTATATGACCGTTTGCCGTCTAGTGTTTTTAAAATGTACCTATCACCTTCCAAAATTTCCGCTATCACAAATGGACCCCTAAATTTCGGATCTAGTTTCGTTTGATTCCTTTCCTCGTTTTTCTTTAATACAAAGTCACCGAGATTGAATTTAACTACTTTGGCTTTCGTTTTATCGAATCTTTCCTTATCATACTTAGCGCTATCTTCCATATTTCGTATGGCCTGTTGTCTTACGTTGGAGATGTCTATTTCTTTTTCCTCGGTGTTTTCGGGTAGTAGTAACCCGTAGGGTCTTGCTGTTTTACCAATTAATAGTTCTAGCGGACTCGATTTAGTTACACGACTGGTGGTGCAATTTAAAGCTAATTTTATTTCGCCGATCGCGTCTTGCCATGATCGCCCGGTCGTTTCTACCGTTGTAAACATGTTCTTTAATGTACCCATAGTACGCTCTACCTGTCCATTCGCTCTACTAGCATCGGTTGCTATTAGGTGTAGTTTAATTTGTTTATCCTGACAAAAATCTTGAAATTCTTTGCCGGTAAAACATCGCCCTTGATTCGCTATTATCCAGGAGGGACTGCCGATTAGAAATATGGCGGACTTAAGTGCATTAACGGTGCTAAGGGAGTCTATCTTACGATTGTGGTGTAGGTATACGAACTTGGTAAAGGTATCGATCAGGACAATGACGTATTCTTTCGAGTCGTTCTTGCCGCTCAGCTTTCCCGTTATGTCTACGTGAATGGCATGCCAAGGTATGCTGGTCTTAGGTATGGGATGTGATTCAACTTGCACTTTGCCTGAATTCGCCTTAGAAATCTGACAAGCATGACAGTTCTCTACGAATTTGCGAACATATTTCGCCATCCCTTCGAACCAGTAATACTCGTACAGTTTCTCGAGCGTTTTATCCCAACCTAAGTGCATAATTGACTGGTGTATGTGGTTAATGACGGACCACCTAAACCCTCTTGGTACGATGGGCAGGCAGAGGGTTCTGCCTCTCCTTTGTATTTTACGGTAAAGGGTACCGGATCGTAGCTCATATGTACTCGCAATATCTTCCGCGAGCTCGTCGTTTTGCAGTTTGTTGGCGATTTCAGAGATTTGGGGGTCGCGACGTTGTTCCGCTAGTAGCCAATCTTCCGAGATTACGGCCAGATTAATTTTCTTTTCTTCGATCTTGTTGGTGGGGGCGCGGTTGGTGTCTACAGCATTACGCGAGAAGAAACCTACGTGGGCCATTCGTTTGCCTTCTCGGTACATAATGTCGAAAGTGAAAGTTTGCAAGTAAGCCCACCACCTATGAACCCTGTCACTCAGACTTACTTTATTACGGGCTGCTTTTAACGAATTACAATCAGTGACAACGAGAAATTCCCGTCCGTGCAGATAGTGGCGAAAATGTTTAACGGCGTTTACAACTGCCAGCGTCTCTAGTTCATATGAATGATACCTGGATTCCGCGGGGCTCGTTCTCTTACTGTAATATTCTATTACTCGGTTTCTGCCGTCGATTTTGTGCATTAAAATAGCACCGTATCCGTCCGAACTAGCGTCAGTATGTAATTCTATCGGGTAATTCGGGTCAAATATCATTAACACCGGCTCGTTGGTCAGGATGGAAATTATTTTGTGCCTTATGGTTTCGTGTCTATCTGTTCAAGTTAGGTTTTTAATACCGGAGGTAAGTGCGTACAACGGTTTCATTACCTGTAAAAATTTAGGGACGAATTTTCGAAAATAGGAGGCTAAACCTATGAACTGCCTAAGTTGAGCGACGGTCGTTGGCGCAGGTAAAGAACTCAAGGCTCGTATTTTACCCGGGTTTGGGCGAACTTCTCCGTTAGGAATTACGTACCCGAGATAAAGTGCCGACGTCTTAAGAAAGGAACATTTCGAAAAATTGAAGGAGAACCCGGCGTTTACGAGGGTACTTAGTACGATGTGCAGTCTCTCTAGAGCTTGGTCTACCGATTCAGCGATAATTAGAACGTCATCCAGGTAGACAACGACGTACGAATGGGCGAGGCCGCCCAAGGCATTGAGAATAGCTCTCTGGAAAACGGACGGTGCGTTTTTCAATCCAAACGGCATCGTTATGTACTCGTATTGCCCGTCAGGGGTGACAAACGCTGTATATTCCGTAGAATCGGTATGAATGGGGATTTGATGATACCCGCTGGCCATGTCCAAGCTAATGAAGTATCTCGCCTTTTGCAACCTCGCGATTTGGTCCGCAATAAGAGGTAAGGGATGTCGATCCGCGACCGTATTTTTATTTAGCTCTCGAAAGTCTACGCACAACCTATCCGAGTCGTCCTTCTTTACGAGTAACATAGGGCTCGCGAACGGTGAGTTACTAGGCCTTATGATTTCTGCCTCAATTAATTCGTTTATTCGCTCACGTACTATGCTTCGCTCTGCCTCGCTAAGTCTATAGGGGTTTCTTTGTACGGTGATGATAGGATCGATCAAACGTATTTTCAGCTGTCCCGTAGTTACGCGTGTACGCGGGAAACCCGTAATAAACGAACTCTTAAACTCTTTGAGAATGGAAATCAATCGGTCTTTATCTTCACCGAGCACCTCGGTGTCGACTCCGTTAATATCGATTTTATTTTCGGCGGTTATATTACAAACATTGACAGCTTTTGCCCTGCAAATAGCGAGGCTATTTTGGGTAATGTTTACGTCAAAACCTTGGATTGGAATTTCGCGGCCTATCATGATGTCGTAATTTAGATAGCTGTCAGCAAGAATATGGAAAATTATATCCAACGCAAAATCATTAATACGTACTATGGACGCAATTTGAGACGTACAAATAATACGGCGATTTTCTATCCCTCGCATTACTACTACGTCGGTCGTTCTTTTGCCGGAAAATTTCGAGGCTATGGACTCTCTGATTAGCGAACATTCGGCTCCAGAATCGAAATAAAACGAGAACGACTCACCCAGATGGCTTAATTTACCAGTTGGAGACTCCACCACGCAGGAGTTGACTTGACGTTCGTTATCAGAGTCGCGATTTGTTTTCCGCAGTAACTGGCAGTTGGGTGCGATGTGGCCCTCCTCGAGACGCTTGAAGCAGGACACCTTGGACGATACAGCTGGTTGACTTCTCTCCGAACGTCGTGTATTCTCCTGTCCTGGACCTTCCATCCAATTACATTTCCATACAATCTAATTACATATCCAGAAGTCGATTTCCTATCTAAATGATCTCCTGCCCAATCAGCGTCTACATAACAATCTATCGTTTCACACCTCTCCGTAGTGGAACGTTGAAAGTTGCTGCAGGGCTTCGTAGTAGCAAAGATTCGCAGTGGTCCGCTGATCCTTCGATCTTCAATGATGCGCGTACGCCGAAATCGTGATTTCGTTTACACTGAATGGATCCTGGTAAGATCGCCAAAATGTAGTGTAAAAATTCAACAATTGACAAAAAAAAAAAAAAAAATAAAAAAACTTGTCGATTTCGGAACAGGAGAACGAGTTTTTTATTTACACTCGATTTACAATAAAATAGTATTTGCGGTTCGCGAAGATAAACTTTTTAATATTCAAGCTAATACGGATTTATTAAGACTGACGTTATTCAGATGTTAAGAGACTGTATTCGTTAGCTGATTGATTTTTATTTGGATATTTGGTCTAAGTTATTCTGATATTCTGGTATCTTACTGGATATACTGATATGTCATGTAAGAATTCTAGGTGTTCTAATGTTGTCGAACAAATAATCTATTGTTGTATCATTATCATAGAGAATCGTCTTGAGTTTATATTCAAATGTTATGTTGACTTTGGATTGCCCTATCTTCATTATACTATCGTTGAATATTAAATTACATTGTTCATCAGGTGACTGAATTATGGAAGGTCTTCCTATTTTAATTTTGTTTCCAAGTATTATAACAAAGTACATGTATTTCAATTTTTTCTTTTGGTAAGCTATATATTGGTTTTCAGCTGTTAATGGAATGAATGTTATATTTTCGATTTTATAAACGGCAAATTTACAAATATTTATTTTTTTTTTTTTTTAATTGATTATTTCTGACGCACAGTCGTGGATAGATTCCTTGTCATGTATCACTTGAGTTTGTTTGTACATTGTAATTCCTATTTTTATGTTACAATTTTTATCGAGGTACTCATTATCAACATTCATGTATGTATATTGTTGTGTCAAAAATATTGTATGTTCAACTACTGGTGCCAGAAATGCTTGGCCTCTTTTGCTTGGTATGGGGTATACTCGCATTATATCCCATACCAAATCCGTTAAAAAGGGTACAGTCATTTTGAAGAAAACTTCGGTCTTGATAGTGAATACCGTCAATTTTGATATGTCTAGTATAAATTGATAATTTCCATATTTCGATTCTAATGCTGTATTGTAAAGTTGGTGTCTTAGTGCTTTCTTGTAATTATCAATGAATATTACATGATCGATAATTTGAGGACTAAGAATTTCTGCGTTTCCCATATTTATAACATTGAATATTGTATGGAATTGAAAATGAAGATCATAAATTGCACTTTCAGCTTGAATTATCAAATCTGTTATTAGTCTTTCTCTAGTGGTATTGACCATATATTCGTCAAATTTTATTCTTACTTTATCGATTAGTTTAATAGTGTTGGATTTTATAATTTTGCGTATGAGTGCAGTTTGGTTTGCTACTATAGTCTTTACTTCATTTCCTTCTTGAAAGAGTTTATTAATATTGTTAGGAAGATGATACAGTTACACTGTACATGTGAATGTGTGTGTAAGCGTCAGAGCGCGTCCAGGCCTGAGTGGAGACAAAGGACGATTGGCAGTCGTTAAGAAGCATCTGGAAAAGTCGGTTGACAACAAGCCAGCGTGTGAGTAGGTCAGTGCGTAGCATCATGCCCTGAGAAACCCCGATGTATCTGATGTTCACCTATAGTCGGGTGGCGGCTGGTCGGCGATGTGGCGCCCGTCTGATCGCTGATCCGGTGCGGAGAACTTCGGAGAAGTTGGTGGGCCCATATCTGTCAAGACCACTTACCTCACCTTCACGTGGGGCTCCCCGTCACCCTGCATCGGTCCCGACCGGGGTAGGGTGCGAAAGAGTGAGTGGCAAAGCAAACGAGGGCATGGCTCGTTAACCATGCACCCGAAGAAAAAAAAATATGGACATGGAGGAGAACAAAAAGATTGAGGTTTACGGTGCAGGGGAGGGATACCCCAGTACCGGCGCAGGAGTGGGTGGTCAAGCGGGCCCCACTGCGTCGTTAGCTAGCGACCGTGGCCGTGTGGGGGTGGGCCACCGGGCCCCCATACGCGTAAACGCGTCCGGTGAAGAAACAGAAGACGTCGCGATGGAGGAGACCCGCGAGGGTGGGCCTCCCGTAAGGACGAAAACGAACATCGAAGCAGCAAAAAACCGCGGAAGAAGCGGGGCGAGAAAAGCGGAGAGGACGGGACCCGAGGACAGGAATAGAAGCAACAGCCGGGGAGGGAAGCCGACACCGACGTCGTCGCACGCCCCGCTCGCGGTCCCGTCAACCCCGCTTCCAACCGCAGCGGAGCACAGCGACGACGTGTTCCAAATCTTCAAAATCCCCAAGAAGGTGAGGGACAAAGAGACAGCGCAAGACGGGCACAGGTCCATAGACAGCTCGAGAGAGTCGTCTTTGATGAGACAGGAGTCGATCTCGGAAGGCAGATCGGAGGACGAGGAGTCAATGGCCTCGGTCACCTCGAGGGGCAAAAAGAGGAAGATAACAAAAGTGACTCCAGAGGTGTCGGACCGATTGAGGAACGTCATCCAAGAGTCCTCACCGAGAGACGTGGACGTCGAAGTACGGCGACATCAGGCCGAGGTCCTGAGGGTGGCGGCGACGTCCTCCAACCTCAAGGGGACGTACGTCAAAACCCTCAAGGAGGCAGTCGAGTACACCGTCGCGGCATGGTCCCATCAAACAACCACCTCCCGGGTGCCAGACTTCCTGGAAGAAAGGAAGAAGAGGGAGGCATTGGAAAGAGAGGTGGAAGGCCTAAAGAGGGGGAACGAGGAACTGGAAAGAAGAATAAACAGGTTCCTGAAAGGAACGGCCGGGACAGCGGCGCCGTCCCCGACGGAGGCGCAGGCTCCCCGGAGCAGCGGGAGGGCCAAGGAGGACGTCAGGTCGGAGATAGAGACGCTGAAGAAGTCGATAAGCAGCCTCGGCCCATCCCTGTTGGGGACCCTGAGGGAAGAGCTCAGGGAAGCCCTCAGGGAAACGGGCCTGCCGAGACAAACGACAGGAAGGAGCATCAGCGGCAACAAAGATCGGACGACGATGCAGCAGACGGCGTGCCCGAAGCCTCCCCAACAACCCCCGCAACCCTCCCAACCCTCTCAACGGCGAGCGGGACAGGGACAGGAGATGGACGGGGAACGGAGGACCGTGGTCTCGCGGAAGGCGAGACAGAAGGTGAAAAGGAAGGCCAGGGAACAGAGGAGGAAAGAAGCGGGCTACGGTGCCCCCCTCCCCATCGCGCCCCAAACAAACAGGGCGGGATCGGTGGTGGGACCAGCCGGGCAACCGCCAAGGACGACCCCCGCCACATTAGGTGGAGGGGAAAGGAGGAAACAAAGAAACGGAGAGAAGGCAGGAGCCCAACCGGCGAAGCGGACGTACGCGACGGTGGCGGGCAGGGCAGGATCGGCGGTCGTGCGGCCAGCACTCCCCCCCCCCCCCCCAACGTCATCGGCGGTAACGCTCACGCTGAGGGACGGGGCTCCGAAAACGTACGAGGAGATCCTGGCGGAGGCGAGACGGGACAAGACCCTCCAGAAGTGCGGACTGGAGTACGTCCAAACGAGAAAGGCGGCGACCGGGGCCATGGTGATCAATATCCTGGACGACGCCGGCATGAGCAAGGCCACGCAGTTGGCGTCGCGATTAGCGGGGGTATTAGACCCCTCCACCGTCAGAGTATCAGTCCCGGTACCGACGGCCGAGATCAAACTGGTGGGGGTCGACATATCCCTGAACGAAGAGGAACTGCTGGAAGAGCTGTCCAGGGCGGCGGACTGCCAGCCCCGCGACGTCAAAGCGTGGAACGCGGGAACATCCAGAAGCGGCATGGGGATATTTTACGCCAAGTGTCCCGTGACCGGAGCCCGTAAACTGGCTCAAGCGGGGAAGGTCACACTGGGGTGGACCAGGGCAAAGGTGATCGCACTCCCCAGGAGACCGCTCCAGTGTTACCGATGCTTGGAGGTGGGCCACATGGCGGCGATGTGCGTCTCTCCGGTGAGAAGAACCCACCTGTGCTTCCGGTGCGGAGAAGAGGGGCACAGGGCGAGGAATTGCACGGCCGCATCGCCGAGATGCCCCATCTGCGAGGCAAAAGGAGCCCCGTCCAAACACAGGATGGGAAGCGCGGCGTGCAAACCACCGGAGGTAGGACCATCGGGAAGGAGAAGGGCGCGGAGATCGGCGATGGCCAAGGCAGCAGAGGCCACGGCGACAACCACGATCAAGGGCGTCACCGGAGCCGCGGAGCAGGCCAGCCTGTCGGGCAACCCACCAGTCGGAGGGAAGGATAGCACCATCGGAGTGAGTGGCCCGGGGGAGGCCATGGAGGTGACCGAGTAAATTCCGGGTCCTCCAGTGTAACTTGGGCAGAGCCGGAAGGGCTCAGGACCTGCTCCACCAGTCCATCCGGGAAAGCAAGACCGACGTGGCGGTGGTGGCGGAGCCGTACAACATCCCCGCATCCCCCCAATGGGCGGGAGATCTAAGCGGATGGGTCGCCATCACCTGACCGTGTACCTCGGGAGTCTCCGGGCGAATCGCGGAAAGAGGCAGCGGGTTCGTGGCGGTCGAATGGACGGACCTCGTGGTGGTGGGGGTATACATCTCTCCCAACTGCGACATCCGGGCGTTCGAGGACCTACTGGACGAGATGGGAGAGTGCGTAAGGAGGCTTCTCCCCCGACAGGTGCTCGTACTGGGGGACTTCAACGCTCACTCCACGACGTGGGGCAACGGCAGAACCACCACGAGAGGCAGAGAACTGGCGGACTGGGCCGCGGGTCTCGGTCTCGTGCTGGTCAACAGAGGCTCGGAGTCCACATACGTGGGGCGGAGAGGAGCGTCGGTCATAGATCTGACGTGGGCGACGCAGAGGCTCCACCCCAGAATAAGGAACTGGCGGGTGGCCGTAGAGATGGAAACGCTAGCGGACCACCTCTACGTGCTAATGGACATCGAACCCACCAAGAGAAGCACGAGCGACAACAACATCGAGGGAAGGACATCGAGCCACCCGGGGCTGCCCCCTCCTCGCCGATGGAAACTGAAGGAGAGGGACGGGGACATGCTTCGGGCAACGGCCACCGTAGCGGCTTGGTGCTGGGACGCGAAGAGGAACAAAAACCGAGGCAACGTGGACGGGGAGGCGCAGGAATTGGGAGAATGGATGAGGAGAGCCTGCGACGCCTCCATGCCGCGAACCAGCGCCAGGTCTAGGCGCGACAACAGCAGCGTCTACTGGTGGTCGCGGGAGATCGCGGACCTGCGAGACGACTGCCACAGAGCCCGCAGGCTGCTCGTCAGGGCGAGAAGAAGAGGGCAGAACCGCCACGAAGAGGAGATCCTCGAGAGGTACAGGGCCCATAGAGAAACCAGAATGGCCCTGCAAAGGGCCATAAAAGAAGCGAAAGAGGCGTCGTGGAAACGGCTGTTGGAATCCGTGGAATCCGATCCATGGGGAAGACCGTACAAGACGGTGCTGAAGAAACTCAGGCCGGCGGCTCGCCCGATAACCGAGAGCATGGATCGGGAACTACTAGTCCGGGTGATAGACACGCTGTTCCCACGACCGGAAGAAGAAGGAGGCGAAGAGGAGGAAGACTCCCTGAGGCGCTGCGAGGATACGGAACAGGCCCCTCCTGAGGAGAGGGGATGCACTCTGAGCGGCGGCGGCGGACCGGCGATGGATCAACCCGGAGCGCACATAACGAAGGAGGAATTGGAAGCAGCCACCAAGAAGATGGCGGCTAAGGACGTGGCGCCGGGGCCGGACGGAATCCCTGGGCGGGTGTGGGCGGAGACCATGGATATCATGGCCCCCCGCCTGCTGCATCTGTAGGACTTTGGGCTGCTTCTGTCTCGATCCGGTCCTTTCGGAATGGTGATGAGGTTCCCCTCCTTCCAGATTCTCGGGAAGGTCCCCCAAGCTAGGCAGGCGTTCATCGTCCTCAAGATTTCTTGGTGGAGCACCCCCCAGGTGCGCTGGATGACTTCCACCTCGATCAGGTCCGTTCCCGGGCATTTCCCCCTCCTCAGTCTTTTGACCGCTCCTACGAGTTCCCCAATGTTGAACTCCGCGGCATTCTCAACGTTCGGAAGGGTGTCCATTTCCCTCCTGATCTCGGCTTGCTCCGCCGTGTCCGTGGTTTCGTGGTCTTCGGGCAGGAGGGCAGTCAGCATCGCCTCCGCGGTCGATCGCCAGTTGGAGGTTTCTCCGTGTGGCGTCCGCAGGGTGGATACCGTTTCTTCCCTCCTGATTCTTCCTGTGACGGTTTTGTATACGATGCCCCAGGGTTCTTTGTTACCTTCTTTGGTGACGAACTCCTGCCAGCTCCGGTTCTTGGCCTCGGTCACCGCTCTCTTGTACGACTTGGCGGCTTCCCGGTATCGCGCTTTCTCCAATTCCCTCTCTTCAGGGTCCCTGGTCGCCTGAAATCTTCTTCTCGCCCGGTAGGCGCGTCGCTTCGCCCTGGTGAGCTCCGGCGTCCACCATGGCACGGATTTATGGTGCCATTTCTTCCTCCGGATGGTTGCGTCGCAGGCTCTTCTCAGGGCTGCCTGCAGGCGCACCGCCATCTCTTCGACGTCCTCCTCGCGCTGTGGGACGAGTTCCTGGAGGAGTGTTCTCTCCTCCAGAAGGATCTTCTGGAACCCCTCCCAGTCGGCGGTCCTTGTGTTGTATCTCATTACCGGCTGGTGCGGCTGGGGGCTTTCCCTCTCGGGAGTTAGGCGCGTCTCCAGGATTCTATGATCGCTGGAGGTTCCGTCCTCGTGTACTCTCCAATCTTCCACGAGCGGTATGATCTCTGGACTCGCCAGGGTTATATCAATGTTCGATCGCCCCCTGGTGGTTTCAAACGTGTGAGCCTGTTCCGGTCTGTTTAGGATGTGGAGGCCGTATTGCGCAATGACGGCCTCCAAGGCTTCGCCCCTGTCGTCGGTGCTCCTGCTGTTCCACAACGGCGATTTGGCATTGGCATCCATTCCGATTAAAATCTTCTTCCCTCTGGTATGTCTCAGTACTTCCTCCAGCTGTCGAATGCCGACCTCGATGTTTTCGGTCGGCGGGAAGTACTGGCTGACGACGTAAATTTCCGTTTCACCGTCGCTTATCTGCACACACACGCAGTGGGTTGTGCATAGGCCTGCTATCTCCAACGCCGTCATGCATCTGCTGCCGATTCCCACCGCGGCCATCGGCGGGTCCTGCTTGGAGCCTCGAGAGGCGATCGCGAACCCCGCGAGCCCAGGTATCCTTCCGTCGAGGCTGTAGGGCTCCTGCATTAGCAGGATGACGTTTCCTTCAGCCTTTATTTGTGCTTTGATTTCATGGGGGACAATTTTCGATCTCTGCATGTTGTGTTGCAGGATCCTTATCCCCCATTGACTCCCGAGTCCATTTCCAGTTTCGGTAGACATCCTATTCATAGGAGGTCTTCGAAACAAATTGCTCCAATGCCTTTTTATACGCCGGACAGTTTATGTTGGAGGCCGCATGGTCTCCCTGTTTCCCAGTCTTTTTGCAGTTGACACAGCTGGGGGGGGGGGTTGTTCTTGTTGGGGCATGCCTTGGTGCCATGGCCACTGTCGGCGCAGTGGGCGCAAATGTCGTAATTCACGCTGCAGTATTTGGCCACGTGCCCGTATCCTTGACATTTGTAGCATCTACTTACGGCTACGTAGTCTCTCACCTTGCATGAATTCCACGCGATGTATAATTTCCCCTTGAGGAGCTTGTCTCTAACGAGGGGTGGTACCTCGACCACCCAGTTCGTTTCGCTCTGATCCTTGCGGCCTGTTCTGAAACAGAACTTGATGGCCGCTATGTCCTCTTCGCCCAGTCTCTCGTGGTTCTGTCTGCGGAGGCAGGCCAGTATTTCCTCCTCCGAGTTGTCCCTCGGTACGTCGTAGATGATCAACCGCGGGTTCCTTCTCGTTGGCGTGCTGGCTTTTAGACCAGCCCCCTTTAATTTCGCGTTCTCCGTGAACGCCTTCAAATCTTCCGGCTTGGTCGTTTCTACGACCAGCCCGCTGCCGCCTATCTTCCTTATGGCCCTGACTTGCAGACCTCTCTTACGCGGGTTCACCACGGTGAACAGCGCATCGCACGTTTCCTCGCTAGTGCGAATGTCCCCGTCCTCCGTTTCCGGGCGGATGATGACCACGTTTCTCGGTGGTTTCACCGCTTTGGCCTCTATTTTGTTGCTGGTCATTTTGACCCGCTGTGCGTACGTGGGGTGTTTCTCGCCCGTCGGGTCTTTCTTAGCCAGCAAGCCCTGGCCCTTCAAAAGGTATACGAGGCCACGAGAGTCAGGGACGGGAATCGAGGCGAAGACCCTCTGGAGGTGAGGAAAGCGATCGAAGAGGAGACATGGGAGAGATGGCGGCTCCTACTGGAGAAGGAGGCGAGGAAGACGTCCCACCGCGCGGTAGACGCGGTCCTGCCCGTTTGGGACAGGTGGAAGGAAGCGCGGGGTGTTCCGCTGACCTACAGGCTGACCCAGGTGCTCACCGGGCACGGAGTGTTCGGGGAGTTCCTGAAGAAGATTCGGAAGGAGGTGACCAACATCTGTCACCACTGTGGGGAGGCGGAGGACACCGTCCAGCACACCCTGCAGCACTGCCCCGCGTGGGCCATGCAGAGACACATCCTGACGGTGAAGATCGGTGACGACCTGTCCCCGAGGAGAATCATCGAGGCGCTGCTACGGAGCCGGTCGGACTACGAGGCAGTCCGGGACTTCTGCGAGCAAATCATGCTCGCGAAGGAGCGGGCGGAGCGGCTCAGGGTCCGAGCCGGGCACCCGGCAAGAATACGACGCGAGAGAAGTGGACGCAACGGGGGGAGGCCGCCATCTCCCCCAACGGATCCGGCAAGAAGATGACGATGACCCCGGGGTTGGCTGCCCCGGGAGTCACAGCGAAGCATCCCCTCCGCTCTAGGAGGGAAGACGCTGGGAGGAGGGCTTACAGGAGATTTTCAACCGTGATACCCCTGGGTCCTCTTCCCTGTGCGTACGAGCAGCCACGTGGTGGTTTTAGTCGGTAAGAGTCCGACACTACCCGACTCCCATTGGGGGAAGGGTGTCCATGAGGATTTCCCCACGTTAAAAAAAAAAAAAAAAAAAAGTGAAGCATCGGTAGTGGATAACCACGGAACAGACATCTCAACAGTAGAATTAGGAAAAGCTACTAAGAAGATGGCAGCCAGGGATGTGGCTCCGGGTTCGGACGGAATTCCCGGGCGGGTCTGGGCCGAAACCATGAACATCACGGCCCCCCGCCTGCTACACCTATACAACAGGTGCCTCAGGGAAGGAGTATGCCCTCGGGCATGGAAAGATGCCAGGCTGGTTCTTCTGGGGAAAGAAGGCCGACCAGCAGAATCGCCGTCAGCATATAGGCCAATATGTCTTCTGGACGAGGTAGGTAAGTTATTCGAAAGAATAATCGCTGCCCGTCTGGAGGCATACATGGAGTCCAGGGAGCCAGGCTGGCACGACAACCAGTTTGGAACAAGCAAGACCAGCTACGCGAAACGAGACAGCGTCACGACGAAAGCGTGCAAAGTTACATCATCAGGTTCCGCAGGGCACTTAATAAGCTACAATATAGTGCAACGAACGAATACCGTGACGAAATTACTAGACGAGCTATGAATGACAGAATTTTAAGAGACTCCGTAACCGATTTTATTCGAGGCCTGAAAACCGAAATAGGACAATTACTACTCGCCAATCCACCATACAATATTTTTGAAGCAGAAAAAAAGCCACCGACATCGAGCGATTCTTCAGGGAAGATCGAAACCGACGACCAAAACCAATGGAACGATTACGACTCCCCGAGCAGAGACGACTAACGACCAATAATCCCAACACAATCATTAGAAAACTAACTCCAACGCCTAATCCAATGCCAAGAAACTTCCCGCGAACTGAACAAATATCACTTGCCCAAAGGAGTCAATTAAAATGCTTCAAATGCAATAAGATCGGACATGTCTCTAGTCAATGTAGAAATTTTCAAACACCCAGTCAATTTCCGAGACCACCGGCAGTCCACAATCTCGAGACACACAAGGAAGAAACAGAGGAACCAATAGACCAGACTTACGAATTAACGCCACAACAGGAATACTACCCACAGTACTTTTACGATCCGACGGACGACGATATAAATTCCTCGTTGACAGCGGAGCAGGAATTAATATACTCAAGCGAAGATGCGTATTACGACCAAGAATAATAAAAGCAGGAAAATTCTCGATGGGACACTCTAAATTTAAAACTAACGAACACGCCTTGGTAAAACTATTTGACAAAACTCTAGAATTCTTTGTAGTAGAAGACAACTTTCCAATTATAGAAGACGGTATACTCGGTTTACCAGCCCTATCTAAATTCAAATTTGAACTCTCGAATCAACAATTGAAACTTGACAATAATATTCTTTTATTGCAACAGGAAAACGACGTACCTCCAAAACAAGCAGTGTCAAAAGCAGTCTACCTGGAAGGGAAACCGACAACGATATACTTAATCAATGGCGGTGAGTGCCCAGCCAAAATAACCAATTTTATCGAAAATTCAAACACGTACGATCAAGTCTCCACATTCAAAGATTTAGTCAGACTTTCGCATATAGAGAAAACTCTTCGTGAACCAATCGAAAAGATATTGCTGTTTTACCTCGACGTATTCAATTTAGAGACCGACTTGTTACCATGCACTAACCTTGCCAAACACACAATAACGTTAAAAGAAAATAAAATCATCAACACAAAATCTTACCAACCGCCTGAATGCCACAAAGAAGAAATCAAACGACAAATTGACGAAATGCTACAAAAGAACATCATAGAACCATCCGATTCTCCTTACAATTCACCAGTCTGGGTAGTACCAAAAAAGGCAGACGCCTCAGGGAAAGAGAAATGGCGAATTGTAATAGACTTTAGAAAAATAAACGAGCTAACTGACCAAGACGCATATCCATTACCTGACATAGACGACATACTATCCCAACTAGGCAACGCAAAATTCTTCTCAGCCCTCGATTTATCCTCCGGATTCCATCAAATCCCAATGAACACAGACTCCAAGAAATACACAGCATTCTCCACACCACAAGGACACTATCATTACAATAGAATGCCATTCGGTTTAAAGAATGCACCTGCAACATTTCAACGCATGATGGATACCGCGCTAAGAAGACTCATAAATAAACATTGCTTCGTATATTTAGACGACATTATAATATTCGGACAGTCTATTGAAGAGCACAATAGTAACCTCGCGATAGTATTGCAACGCTTACGCGAACTCGGACTCAAAATACAGCCTGACAAATGCGAATTTCTTAAACCAGAATTAGAATATCTCGGACATATAGTAACCGCCGAAGGTGTAAAGCCAAATCCCAAAAAATTAGAAGCTGTTAGCAATTTCAAACAGCCACGTAATCCCACAGACATCAAATCTTTCCTAGGATTAGCAGGTTATTACCGCAAGTTCACCAGAAACTTTTCCAAAATCGCGAAACCATTGACTGAACTTACAAAAAAGGACACACCATTTCATTGGACAAATAAAACCGAGGAAGCATTCCAGACGTTAAAAGACAAACTCTGTTCATCACCCGTACTAAAATTCCCAGACTTTGCAAAACAATTCACATTAACGACTGACGCCAGTAACAAAGGTATAGGTGCGATCTTATCACAGGACGGACATCCATGTTGTTATATCTCGCGAACTCTAAACCCACCGGAACGAAATTATTCCACTACAGAAAAAGAACTTTTAGCAATAGTATGGGCCGTGAAACGCTTCCGACAATATCTGTTAGGCCGGAAATTCCTCATCCGAACCGATCACCAAGCGCTAAAATGGCTACAGAACTGCAAAGACCCTTCATCACGGTTGATGAGATGGCGATTAAAGTTAGAAGAATATAATAAAGGAAAAGATAACACTGCAGCTGACGCACTATCTAGAATACATGTTTTGACCAGACAACGCGAAGATTCAAACATAGAACTCGATAAAAAGTATCACGATTGGGAAAAATCTACCGACGTGTTACCCAAAATCCTCAAAATGACTCCGAACCGTAAATCTTTCTACCAATTATCCAAAACAGAGTTAGGAAATTACGACAGAATCGAGTGGTTAACTAAATTAAACGAAATTATTCGTACAAACGAGAAGATAGGTATAGGCGACGACAGTTTCACAGAGACCGAGAAGAACGAGATCAAACGAATTTTATTATTCCTGAACGACACCGTAAAAGAATTAAATTTTGCATGGGAACCAATCCAAACATATAGTAACGAGGAAATAGACGAATTATTAAAAGAAAATCACGATTTAGTAGGACACCCCGGTATACAAAAGACATACGACCGTATTCGCGAACGGCACAGAGTACCAGATTTGATGAAACGCATACAACAACATATAGAATCATGTGACACCTGCCAAACGTCTGAAACTACACGTATCAAACCGCGCGAAGAACTTTGTATCACCGACACACCCTTCGAACCAAACGATAAAATTGCTATGGACTTACTAGGCCCACTGAAAGAAACGAAGAAAGGCAATCAGTACATTCTATCCATACATGACGAACTGACAAAATACTTAATACTCGTGCCACTAAAAACTCAGCAAACGGAAACAATTTGGAACGCACTCTTGAATCACTACATTTACATCTTTTCCGCTCCAAAAAAGATACTAACCGACCGCGGACAAAATTTTATATCTAGTTTGATGCAACAGTACGAAGACGCGTTCAAAATCAAACATATCAAAACGACATCCTTCCACCCACCAAGTAACGGATCGTTAGAGCGAACACACGCAGTAGTAACAGACATGTTAAAATCGATACAGCGAAATTCGGATGAGGAATGGGACGATCAACTTAACTTTGTATGCCTTGCATATAACACAATGATACACGACTCCATTGATTACACGCCGTTCGAACTCACATTCGGACACCAAGCCAATCTTCCCTCCACGATATCCAAGAATCCCCAACGCACATACGCAGACGAAGTCACGTTCCGCAAAAAAGAATGGGACTCTAGACTCCTACACGCTCGCGAAACGTTGATCAAAAGTAAACAGCGATATCAGCGCGATCAAAAACGTAAAATTATAAAACCTCAATCAGTTTTCAATGAAGGAGACTCCGTCTTAATACATAACGATCATAAAGGGCATAAGCTTGATGTGGAATGGTTAGGACCGTACACGATTGATAAAGTATGTACTCCATACTGTTTGATTCAAAACAAAAAAATACACGGTAATCGTTTAAAACCTTACTTTCCAGGTCGACGCTCCTCTTTGCCGGAATAGTATCCGCGCAAATAAATATTACTCCATTAGAAAGAAACACTGTATTCGTAGAAAACATAGGAAAAGGATATTTGTACAGCGATACTGCCAATGTTATAGTAGGATTAGACACTAGCGACATATACGAGCAGATAAGTACAATAGAATCACATAAATTAACAATAGACTCACGTGCAACCAGCAAAGAATACGCTGAAGAGTTAGACGGATTACAAAATCGTATCAATAATCTAAAACAACTCGCGAAACACTTAAAAGCGTTAACACATACCGGAAGCAAACGAGGTTTACTCAACATCATAGGTTCCGTATCGAAAAGTTTGTTCGGAACTCTCGACGAAGGCGATCTTACGCTCATAAACGAGAATATGGACAAACTATTCGATGACAATAATAAAATCAAAACCATAATAGCGAATCAAACAGCACTTAATAGAAAAATTGTAAACTCAGAAAACTTAAACCACTTAGAAAAATCACATAGCGATATATTAAAACAACAATGGCAGGCAAATATCGATAGATTTATACTTAAGATGACTCGACACCGCGATGCAAACTTTACACTTCCAATTAGATGAAATACTTAACGTCATGATATTAGGCAAACAAGGAATAATTAGTCCACAAATACTCGACTCGGATGAATTTCTAGAAAATTACGCCAAGACAATAGGTAACCAGATGTACAACACCGCGATCTCTGCCAAAACCGAACATTTTCAGTTTATACTCGACATCAGTGATCTTCAAATCTTCACAATAGGTGACAAAATATTCTTCAAAATCATAGTACCTTTAGTCTCTAACACAGAATGGAACATATTACAGATATATCCTATCCCGAGTAAGAGAAATGGAGTATTTTTGACTCCAGTAGTCGAACATCAGATATACTTAACCTCAAGTATTTTATTTATAAACACTGATATCGAATACCTCAACAAACTTTGTAAGAATCAAGCCGGAACCACTATATGCAAACAAACACTACCAATTCATGACAGAAACTCGAAAACCGATTGTCGCAGCTAAATAATAAACTTCAAACCTCACATTGAACATTGCCAAATAACTGTACTTAAGATCGAAGACATTAGCTTTATACCACTCAAAACTAGCAACTGTTACATTGCGATGCCGGCAAATCCGATAGAAATAGACACAATTTGCCAAACGAAACACATTTTGCAAAAACTTGACAAGCCTTCTATCATCTTGCGATATACTGTACAAAGACGAACACATGCGTATAGGCGAAACAAAAAACGAAGTCAAGTACGAAATCAAAACAAAAACCCTAGCGCTCAAAACAAACGATAGTTTCACTCATCTGTTAGATAAACTCGAGTGAGCACCAAAGGTAATAGACAATTTACAAGGCTATAAAACCACGATCGATAAAATAGGCGACGAGATAGAAACCCTTAATTTCGAACACAGAATCAAAGATATACAGTATTGGGGACTAACCACGCTCCAGACATTAGGGTACATAGCATTAGGCATACTAGGTATATATGGATTAAATAAAATAGGGGTATTCGAATGCATCAGGAAATGTATACCGAACAAATTATGTATCAATCTATTGCGCTGCCGAAATGAAACCGTAATCAATAGCCACAGCCCCACCAGTACCGAGCACCCTGGCCTCGACACCCAACATCCATATTCCAACCGATACATACCACCTCGAGGAAGAGGAGGAACCAGCTGTAATTTTCAAGCCACGTCAAGTCCGATTCCACGAAAGTCTTCTGAAGACAACTTGAGGGACCAAGTTCAATCTAGGAAAGGGGGAATGTCACAGGTGAAATTCGAGCAGCTATATGATAAACCAAAATTCCGAGCGCCTTATCACGTGTGACCGTCCGGTCAGCATCCTTTCTCAGCCGCCTGGGTGGCATTCGGTCACTCTAGCCCTTCTCCGAAATATATGATAAGTAAGACCAAAGCCTTCTCCCACTCCAACGAATAAAGGAATATAAATGCTCCCTTCCAAATCATCCAGCTTAGTCTAAAAGAAAATTTCTTAACTAACTTAAGTACTGAAAAAAATTGTATCATCGCGAACCGAAAACGATATTGTATAAATTGAAAAAAAAAAAAAATAAAGAACTCGATCTCCTGTTCAGAAAAAAACAAGTTTCTTGTTTTTTTTCTTAATTTTTACGTGACACTCTGATTGTAAAGGCAGCCATTTGATTTTCTTATGAAAATAAATCCTTTATGATTATCGAATAAGATATTGATTTGTTAATGCCATTATCACGATCGACCAGCTCATCGAAAACGAAAGGACCGAGGAAAAACTGGAGCAAGAAGAAAGAAAGGATAATCCGAACTTATTTAGTAATTAAGCTCAATTATGTGGCTCAATGTAACAGAATCTTTTATTTTGTTCTTTATTTTTTAAAATACTTCTAATTTCACAAATAAATTCAAAAGACGTACAGAACAACTATATTTAAAATAATATAAGTTGATAGTCTCGTGATTATCACGTTCTCACTTTAGTTTTCGATATGTTATAATATATCGATTTCTCCAAAATCTGTACTTTAATGCGGGCAAACTTCACTTTAGGGCAAATAAAATTATTGTCATATAATTACTATTATTCTCATTTAATAGTCTTCGACTGTGGAGGAAAGGGGCCGCGCCTTCGGCAAGCTTAAGAAGAGCTATCCAGCGGATACTAAACGCATGCAAATGCCTCGATAGTTACAAAAGATGAGGTTAGAAAGGAGGTAAGAGTGAGGACTTCCCCCTGGGAGAGTGCGAGACGTAATACGGACAGAATGTTGTCGCAATAGGGACGGTCATCGTGGTGGTTTTATATTGATACTCCAAGGTAAAGCAACAACATGATTTGAATTGTCCTCTAGCTCATGCGCCGCTACGTGTCCTTTTATTTTTTCGGCAGTTACGTTACCATGATATGACTTTATAATTTACAGTTTTATTTAACTTTGAATGGGCCTAAGCCCCAAAATAATAACTACTTTAGGATAAAGGTAACGCAGATACATAGATGTTTCGATGATAAACGATAGCGATATGAGTATTTAGTGTTTTGGAAAGTAAATGCGCCAGGGAATTTCTTAGATTAGAAATTAACAGTACAAACTTAAAGATTGTCTTTATGAGATCAAAACCGTATTACATGTTTATGGACATTTCTTTTCATTACTTTCTATCGTACATTAAAATAAATATAAAAAATAATAAAAACAAACATTGACAGTGAAGCGATATTTCATACACGGTTCTTACAAGAATTATTGTTATTTGAGACTTAGGAAAACGTATATACAGCAACGTTTCCATTCAGTGACGGTACGTCGGTGGACTGGACTGCCGAAGCGAAAGGGTTAATAGCGCTTCAACGCATAGACTGGTGTTTCGTATCTGATATACATTGTGATTATATTTGTGAAATAATATAAAATATTAATTTGACATTTTATAAAAACTGTTGAAGAGCCGGCTATAAATTTTTCGATAAATATTCACTTTTCATCACAAAATGTCAAATTAATATTTTACATTACTCCACAAATATATATAGTGAAAATGTTTACTTAAAAATAAATAATGAATGCGATAATCGTGCTTCTAATCTATGTTAGAGTTATCTCAGAGTATTCACGTTACCATTATAAAAACTAAAAACCATATCTCAATATTTTTATTGTTTTATTGGCTATTAATTAAGGCTCGAAGAAATGATATATTTCGGAAACCCACCTGGTAAGTAGAAAGTCCACTTTTCCAATGATCATCTGGTAAATATGAAATATGAATAAATCTCTAATTACGTAAAGTTTGAAGATTATACCAAATAGGTTTGTGCGTTTTTAAACACATCGGATTGCCTGCCTATTCGCTTTCTCAATACCATACACTTGCTTTCGACTGTTGCTAGATAATTTCGAGTTATACAAAAAAGGTGAAAGCATTGGTAATGAGTATCGTAAATTTTTCTTTTTAAATGAACTCTCCATCACTATATTGCCGTATTTTAACTGTTTTCAAGCAAGAGGCTAGAACAGTTTTTGAGTAACAGAATCATTCCAATAGTCGAAGAAGAGCTTTCAAAGAACTGGAAATATTCAGTTAAAGCGTTACTTGGGTGTATTTTGTGTATACAGTACACGCACTGCGTGGTGTGCGTTTTTACTAGTCACATTTATTATAAAATGTGATTATACTGTATAATATTATAAAATATTATACATTTGCAGAACTATCGGACATGCACTTTTGCTGTGATACGGCGGTCGACAATAACGTAAAAGTTTATACGCCGAAAAATATCCCAATAGGACTATACCCATCGCAAAGGTATTTTGCAAAACGTCGCGTGGGGTTATTCACGTTTCTGAATACCTAGATCTTTTCTACGGCTTGTAAGAAGTAAGCTACCGCTAATGTATCGTTCGGATTGAGGATCACTGTGCGCCCCGCTGCATAGGTTGACCACTCTTCGTTGGTATAAGGAGGATTACTCACGTGCAGGGTATTTTTAACTGTCAAAATAAAAAAAAAAACAAAGTCGAAAACGCAATTCTTTTATTCTTGATTTTCGTCTTATCTCGGTGTCAAGAATCATCTCTTAAATTTTCGAAAACATGTAACCGGATACCCTGTATACAAAGGTTGGTATTATCTTTTGTCAGGGTCGGGCTTGCTAGCTAGGATCGAGCTAAGAATAATATTTTGTTTACAAGAATCATTTGTTATAGCACTAAGGACATTCTCAAGGAGGGAAAGTGTTAAGGGAATGCTTTTCGTTCTTATCGAATGTCAGCGAGATATGCATACCTAACACAAATATCAAGGCCTAAAATTCCGCAGTCTATTGAATAAGGAACAAGGAATAAAATTTTATCAACTATGTTATAACTACTCGATTTTTATTCCTTATGCGTTTTTATTTCCTTAGAAAAATCATCTAATCATCCATTTTTATTTAAATTTATTGTTTGCAATACACCTTAGTGAAAAACTTTTTATTAGTCTATTTGTAATAAAAAATTTTTCCCTCTTATAAATCGATTTTCAATTGACAACAAAATATTAATAAGAACGATTATTAATAACGAACGATTAAAATTACATTCATAATGTAAAATATTGTACAAATATTACATATTTTGAATGTGTAACAGTTTGAATATTATATTTTGCATAGGCATATAGCGTCTTTGAGATTATTTGAACGCTCAATGCTGAAAATGCTAAAAATACATAATCTTCACTTTCGACAGGATATAGATCCGAAACATTGAACCTGAGTTGTGAAAAAATGGATACTGTACAACACACGCCATCACAGAGCCAATATATAAACCCAATATGATATTTATGGGATGGAATAGGTAGAAGACTAAATAATTGTAAAATAAGTAAGGAAACGATATGAAAACAGATAATTACTTAAATATGGAATAACATTGACATAAATGTCACAATGTCCTAGAGATGTTATTCGAGGCAAAAGCGATCGAACTAAATATTAAAATGAGGTAAGAAATAGAAATAGAGAAACTTTTATAACTCTGTTTTTGCGTGTTACTGTAACGAGTATTCTCTAACTTTTACAAATATTATCCAATTCAAATTTTACACGCATAATGTTGATATCTGTATCTTACTGTAGTTATGAGAATACTTTGAAATATCAAGAGCATCAGACACACACACATATGTCTTTAATATTTCAGTAGCGAGCTTTCGAATACTTTCGTGTGCCGTTGTACATAACACATACATGTATTTCATATATTTTACTATACTATAACCATATAAAAATTCGGAGTATAATAATCGTTACTTTCGGTATTAAAATCGTTATTAAACATTTATTTAATTAATCTTCAAATTGAAATACAACCATGGAAAATTAACAAAATAATCACATCTAGATTTACAAGTATGTCACAAGGTAACTTCTGCGCAATGATCGGACACATGTTCCACCTGTAATCCTAGAGCGTAGCCAATCAGCAAGCAGCACCACTCCTTTGTCTTCACTGTTATAATAGACATCGGTGCTGTTCAATCGTCTTTCGTATTCGAGTCAAGGTAGAATGTACATGGTATAAAAATTTACTGAACGTTATAACTTGTTAATTTACCAAGCATTACTTGGTAATGAGTATTAAGTGGAGAATTGAATTTGATTAGAAACTTGAGCTGCAAAGTTTCTATATAAAGAGATTTAGCGAAGGTAAATATTTTGTACATACAATTTTATAAAATGAAAAGATTCGTATACATATTAGTTTTGTATAAATAATTTTAACCTAAAAATTTGTTCCAGGATGAATGGGGTAGTACAGTAACCGGATAGGAAATTATTCTACATGTAAAAGTAAGTCGTAATAACAAATACAGTTTTCTTCTTTTGTTTTTTGTATTTTCAATACATTGTTGATTTTCATATACATAACCATCTTTCCTTTAAAGAAAAATTTACTTTCTCCTAATCCTAGCTATATGTCCATAGATATATATATGTCGGAGATGAAAGGACACCGGGCCCCCCCGTTGGAATTATTTAGAAAAGCCCGAATACTGTAGCATTTACGAAATAACCCAGACACAGTCATTCGAAACTTGAGACAATGAGTTTAGGCTCGAGGCGACAACCGGTCGCCGAGCGTAGCCACGGTCACGGGATGAACGTTTCACATAACAGAGACATAAAGTAACATAGCTTTCCTTTAAAGAATTGGCAGTACAGACACTTGACAATAAGACATTCCAACAGCCCCGCAGCTCGCCACACACAGACCCCATTCTTTGGGCCAGATGATCGCCAGATGCCGATGCATCGTTTACAGTTTATGTTCAGATAACCTGAGGAACCGTTACAAATCTTAGGACTTAGTTAACTAAAGTCCTTCAGATTGACAAACAGTCTTTGTTCCATCAGCCTGTAAATCTGTCACCTATTGCGGGAAGTTACGGGAAAGCCTGATTTGGTCACGTACGACGTTGCCTGCTAGGAACTCTCTCTCTAGGGCGGCTAGCATCCTTTTCCAACCGCCAACATAGAAATTGACCAATTAACAGCAGCGTCTATTTCCCTCACCCTCCGAGTGGAGGCATTCTTTGACGAATCCGATGATCTCGTGTCCTTAGGCACACACCATCATAGTTTTCCTCTGCAGCGTCGTCGCGACGGAAAGTCATTCTTTTCTGGCAATCTGATTAGCTAAGAGTCAATCAAGCGTTCCTAGTATCGCGAGTAGTAAGTTGAGTCCGACTTAGACTTTGAAGCAAAGTATATTCGTTATCCCGTTGACCGTGGATTCGCTATATCGAACCTAGGGCCATTGTCATTAGCGTCCAGCTACCGCGTCCGATTGTCAGTCTTGTATCAGCCATACTTGTGTAATAAATATCTGTGCGACAACCATGAACAACATTGGTGAAGATTCATTAAACGCCCCTAACGCCAACCCGACATCAGAAGTGGGATCACCACCGTCTACGATTAAGGAGCAGCTTCTGGCCATCGCGAGTGAATTGAAAGAGCAAGAGGCGGGTGCGGAACCTAAGGAAGTATCACCACCGTCTACAATTTCGAAGCGGCTTCTGGCTGTCTTGAGTCAATGGAAGGAGCCAGGGGTGAGTGCGGAACCTAAGGGAGTATCACCACCGCCTACAATTATGGGGGAGCTTCGGGACATCAAGTGCCAATTGAGAGAGCAAAGGGTGAGTGCGGATCCTAAGGAAATATCATTGCCGCATTTCAATCCCGAAGTCGAGGGCGCCGATCCGCTCGCGTGGTGCTCACTTGTTAGTCAGTTCATGGACGAAAGGCCCATCCGTAGCGACGAGCTATTTTTCATTCTAAGCCGTACAATGGGCGGTAGTGCCGCACCATGGTTCGCGCGGTTACCGTTCGGTAAGGGCCTCACCTGGACCAAATTTAAGGAATTTTTCTTTATGCGCTATGGTGGTAAAGAGACGGCAACCTCAGCCCTAATAAAGATGGTGGCCGAACCTCAGCAGGAGGACGAATCCATAGGAGCCTATGGTGTTCGTCTCCGTTCCCTCCTCGGGGCAAGGTGGGGTCATCTGAACGTGGACGAGACGATCAACGCCGCCGTTCTTCATCACCTGAGTCTGCGCGACGAACGTATCGAGAAATTAGCGCTTACAAGTGACATCAAGACTCTGGACCAATTTTGGACGGAAATGAATGCTTTCCACTACGCGAAGAAGAGGCTGGCGCCTCCGTCAGGAAATCCATCAGCAGGCCCCGAAGTTAAACGGCAGAAGCTACCTGGCCCCCGGATCAGGTGTCGTCACTGTGGTATTCCCGGGCATAAGATAGCGGAGTGTCGTACGAGAATGAGAACCGAGGGACAGGAGAAAAGCCGACCGGCTGGATCGTCCAAGGTGTCATGCTTCAAGTGTCGCGGAGAGGGCCACATCGCACCCAACTGCCCGCTGCAGCAGGAAACAAATCGCAACCCCGTTAACGAACGTCGAGTCAACTCCTGCGTGGTGGAGTCTTCAACTGGTAACTTAAGCCATCTGGGTGAGTCGTTCTCGTTTTATTTCGATTCTGGAGCCGAATGTTCGCTAATCAAAGAGTCCGTAGCCTCGAAATTTTCCGGCAAAAGAACGACCGAAGTAGTAGTAATGCGAGGGATAGGAAATCACCGTATTAATTGCACGTCTCAAATTGCATCCATAGTACGTATTAATGGTTTTGCGTTGGAAATAATTTTTCACATCCTTGCCGACGGCTACCTAAATTACGACATCATGATAGGCCGCGAAATTTTGAGCCAAGGTTTTAACGTAAATATTACCCAAAATAGCCTCAGTATCTGCAGGGCAAAAGCTGCCAATGTTTACAATGTAACCGCCGAAAGTAAAATCGATATTAATGGGGTCGACACCGAGGTGTTCGGCAAAGACAAAGACCGATTGATCTCCATCCTCGAAGAATTCAAAAGTTCATTTATTACGGGTTTCCCGCGTGCACGAGTAAATACGGGACAGTTAGAGATACGTCTGATCGATCCTAATATCACCGTACAAAGAAGCCCCTACAGGCTTAGCGAGGCAGAGCGAAGCATAGTGCGCGAACGAATAAGCGAATTAATTAAGGCAGAAATTATAAGGCCTAGTAACTCACCGTTCGCGAGCCCTATGTTACTCGTAAAGAAGAAGGACGGCTCGGATAGGTTGTGCGTAGATTTTCGAGAGCTAAACAAAAATACGGTCGCGGACCGATATCCTCTACCTCTTATCGCGGATCAAATCGCGAGATTGCAAAGGGCGAAGTACTTCATTAGCCTCGACATGGCCAGCGGGTTCCATCAAATCCCCATTCATCCCAATTCGACAGAATATACAGCGTTTGTCACCCCCGACGGGCAATACGAGTATACGACGATGCCGTTTGGATTGAAAAACGCACCGTCCGTTTTCCAGAGGGCTATTCTCAATGCCTTGGGCGGCCTCGCCCACTCGTACGTCGTTGTCTACCTGGATGACGTCCTAATCATCGCTGAATCGGTAGATCAGGCTCTAGAAAGATTACGCATCGTACTAGGTACCCTCGTAAACGCCGGGTTCTCCTTCAATTTTTCGAAGTGTTCCTTTTTCAAGACGTCTGTACTTTATCTCGGGTACGTAGTTCATAACGGAGAAGTTCGCCCAAATCCGGGTAAAATACAAGCCTTGAGTTCTCTACCGGCACCAACGACCGTCGCTCAACTTAGGCAGTTCATAGGTTTAGCCTCCTATTTCCGAAAATTCGTCCCTAAATTTTCGCAGGTAATGAAACCATTATACGCACTTACCTCCGGTATTAAAAACCTAACTTGGACAGATAGACACGAAACCATAAGGCAAAAAATAATTTCCATCCTGACCAACGAGCCGGTGTTGATGATATTTGACCCGACTTACCCGATAGAATTACATACTGACGCTAGTTCGGACGGATACGGCGCTATTTTAATGCACAAAATCGACGGCAGAAACCGAGTAATAGAATATTACAGTAAGAGAACGAGCCCCGCGGAATCCAGATATCATTCATATGAACTAGAGACCCTGGCAGTCGTAAACGCCGTTAAACAGTTTCGCCACTATTTACACGGACGGGAATTTCTCGTTGTCACTGATTGTAACTCGTTAAAAGCAGCTCGTAATAAAGTAAGTCTAAGTGACAGGGTTCATAGGTGGTGGGCTTACTTGCAAACTTTCACTTTCGACATTATGTATCGAGAAGGCAAACGAATGGCCCACGTAGATTTCTTCTCGCGTAATCTTGTAGACACCGACCGCGCCCCCACCAACAAGATCGAAGAAAAGAAAATTAATCTGGCCGAAATCTCGGAAGATTGGCTACTAGCGGAACAACGTCGCGACCCTCAAATTTCTGAAATCGTCAACAAACTGCGAAACGACGAGCTCGCGGAAGACATTGCGAGTACGTATGAGTTACGATCCGGTACCCTTTACCGTAAAATACAAAGGAGAGGCAAGACCCTCTGCCTGCCCATCGTACCAAGAGGGTTTAGGTGGTCCGTCATTAACCACATACACCAGTCAATTATGCACTTAGGTTGGGATAAAACGCTCGAGAAACTGTACGAGTATTACTGGTTCGAAGGGATGGCGAAATATGTTCGCAAATTCGTAGAGAACTGTCATGCTTGTCAGATTTCTAAGGCGAATTCAGGCAAAGTGCAAGTTGAATTACATCCCATACCTAAGACCAGCATACCTTGGCATACCATTCACGTAGACATAACGGGAAAGCTGAGCGGCAAGAACGACTCGAAAGAATACGTCATTGTCCTGATCGATGCCTTTACCAAATTCGTATACTTACACCACACTCGTAAAATAGACTCACTTAGCACCGTTAAGGCACTTAAGTCCGCCATATTTCTATTCGGCAGTCCCTCTCGGATAATAGCAGATCAAGGGCGATGTTTTACCGGCAAAGAATTTCAAGATTTTTGTAAGGATAGACAAATTAAACTCCACCTAATAGCAACCGGTGCTAGTAGAGCGAATGGACAAGTAGAGCGTACTATGGGTACATTAAAGAATATGTTTACAACAGTAGAAACGACCGGGCGATCATGGCAAGACGCGATCGGCGAAATACAGTTAGCTTTAAATTGCACCACTCATCGTGTGACTAAATCGAGTCCGCTAGAATTATTAATTGGTAAAACAGCGAGACCCTACGGGTTACTACTATCTGAAAATACCGAAGAAAAGGAAATAGATATCTGCAACGTAAGACAACAGGCCATACGAAATATGGAAGATAGCGCTAAGTATGATAAGGAAAGATTCGATAAAGCGAAAGCCAAAGTAGTTAAATTCAATCTCGGTGACTTTGTATTAAAGAAAAACGAGGAAAGGAACCAAACGAAACTAGATCCGAAATTTAGCGGTCCATTTGTGATAGCGGAAATTCTGGAAGGAGATAGGTACATTTTAAAAACACTAGACGGCAAACGGTCATATAAATACAGCCATGATAGGTTAAAGAAAATGCCAGATAGTCGCGTTCCTATTGAGTTGGACGTCTGCGGTGGTGACGAGAACAGTGACCATGACGATGCGAGTACCTCGGTCCCAGAGGATCATGCTGACCACAGCACTTAGCAGAAAGAGTTTGCATATGCCAGTGTGGCGATATGGCAAAGGACAATGTCTTCATACATGTCCAGTACGGTAATCAGGTGTCGGATCGAACATAGTGGCTCACATACGCCTTACGGGGGGCATACGGCCCAAACAAAGTAAGTGCGGGATCAACACACCGTTACCGAATTCGATTCAAGTATCATGGAAATAACATCTAACGTAGTGTGGCGATATGGCAAAGGACAATGTCTTCATACATGTCCAGTGCGGTAATCAGGTGTCGGATCGAACATAGTGGCACACACACGCTTACGGGGGGCATACGGCCCAAACAAAGTAAGTGTGGGATCAACACACCGTTACCGAATTCAATTCAAGTATCGTTAACACTACGGAGATAACATCTAACATAGTGTTTGAACAAAAGCTCAGTGTGGTATCATGATCCAGAGAACTGAGGGTCGTCCAGGTGCGAGATCGAGAATGGTCCATCATGTCATTACGCCCAGACTGATGATTCACAAAATGCGACTAGCACTTCGAATATCAATCGTAACGTTACGGGTTTCCACTCTCTTTTAACTCTTTCGTTATCAAACGTCCGACCAGAATTTTTGCTGTCAAACTGGACCCTTGACCTATTCTGACACTTAACTAAATTGTAAATAACGACAGTTATATTGAGTCTAACATTGGGAAAATCCAATATTCTAGATACACCCGAGGACGTGTGATAGTCAGGATGGCCGTGTCGGAGATGAAAGGACACCGGGTTTCCGTTGGAGTTGCTTGGAAAACCTCAATACCGTAACATTTAAGAAATAACCCAACACAGTCATTCGAAATTTGTGACAATGAGCCTTTGGGCTCGAGGCGACCATCGGTCGCCGAAGCGTGGCCACGGTCGCGGGATGAACGTTCCGCTTAACAGAGATATGAAGTTACATAGCTTTCCTTTAAAGAATTGGCAGTACCGACACTTGACAATAAAACATTGTAACAGTTCCGCGGCTCGTCACACAGAGACCGCATTCTTTGAGTAAGATGATCGCCAGATGCCGATGCATCATTCACAGTTTATGCTCAGATAGTCTGAGGAGCCGCTACAAATCTTAGGACTTAGTCCTTCCGATTGACAAACAGTCTTTGTTCTATCCGCCCGTAAATCTGTCACCTATTGCGGAAAGATATGGGAGATCAGATTTCCTCACGTGTGACGCTTCCCGCCAGGAACTCTCTCTCAAAGGCGGTTAGCATCTTTTGCTAACCGCCGATATAGAAATTAACCAATTAACAGCAACGCCCATTTCCCTCACCCTCCGTGTGGAGGCTTTCTTTGACGAATCCGATGATCTCGTGCCCTTAGGCACATCCCATCATAGTCTTCCTTTGCAGCGTCGTCGTGACGGAAAGTCATTCTCTTTCGAGCAGTCTCATTAGCCATACGCCTAGTGTGTTTGTACGATCGGTGAATAATCTACGTCTTAGCAAAGAGCTAATCAAGCGATCCTTGTATCACGAGTAGTAAGTCGAGTCCGACTTAGACTTTGAAGCAAAGTATATTCGTTATCCCGTTGACCGTGGATTCGCTTTATCGAACCTAGGGCCATTGTCATTAGCGTCCAGCTACCGCGTCCGATTGTCAGTCTTGTATCAGCCATACTTGTGTAATAAATATCTGTGCGACAACCATGAACAACATTGGTGAAGATTCATTAAACGCCCCTGCCGTCAACCCGACATATATATATATGTATATATGTCCTGTATATGTGTGTATGTGATTTACTTTGTTATTACTTGGAATGTGTCTGTTTTTGTAAATATAGCTACGCCCTAGATATATCTTCATTGAATTTCATTTATTTCATTCTTATTTCTCTATTTTCTTCCTTTTTGCTCTATATTAATATTTTTAGCTTATCTATCTTTTCAAGGAGGTTTTGCATACAATAACTTTAAAATATGCCGCCTTTACCATGTAAATGTATTAAGTTTCCTGACCTTCTCATTACATTGTCTGCAAAATACACATCTATAAAGTATTGAGTCCAATAATAGTGTGCTTTCCTTTCACCATTATTCCTGTTATATTAATCTCCGGCACTAGAAATATTGTAGTCGCAGAATTTGTTAGTTTCGAATCATGCTTGATCCTCTGGCAGTATATTGTTATACATTTCTAGAATGTTATACCACTATACTTGGTTAATAGCTTAAAAGTATCTCTTCCTTCTGTAGAACTGTATTCAAGAGTTGCAAGATTATTCTCTTCGTATTTTCCATTAAAGATTTAAGTATTCGTTGAGTAAAACTATAATTCGAGCTTAACAGTGTTAAAAGCCATTTTGAAAAGTCCACATATTAAAAAGAACCAAAAACAGAAAGGGGTTATATTCGTACTATTTATACTTAACGACGAATATAATACAATAGCGATATTGGTTTCGTTACTACAGGATATCCTACGTAAAATCGGTTATTGAAACATTGCTCACTTAAGGAATGTTTTAGATTCTACTTCCGTATTATACAGATTTACACTTGGTAGCGTGCAGTGCAATATCGCTTTCAGAACATCGCCTTCTTGCAAACATTTATGTGTTTTTTGGTAGTACTTGATGGATAAAGACTTCTATGTTTAGGAATCCATTGGTTCAAAAGCATGCATTGGTTGTGTATTTTTGAAGTCTGACATAACTTGCATAAAGTTTAGTTACTAGTTAGTAGTTACTAAAGTTTAGTTTAACGTGAGAAAGATTTAGGCGGTACACTGTTTTGTTTATTTAATTACATACAGTGTTTAACGTATCGTAATATTGCTTTAAGACGGTTATATTAGTAACGTTTATATAGGCAAAGTTCAATGTACAATATCGAAAGTATTTTTAATAATATTTCGGAAACTACCTTCAAAGATTTCCACTTTACTGATTTCGATGATTTCTGAATATGTTATAGAAATTAACTTTTTGTATAACTTTTGTCTATATATATAATTGCCGTTTGGCCATAGTTTCCCCAATATGCGCAAAAAGTTGTCGAGACCGCTTCAGTGAATTCTGCCTATAATTGTGCGTCTGTGACAACGTACGTGTCACGTAATTTTTAAGTAATTACACGACTGTTGATTTTTTAGTATAATCTTTATTCTTTAGACTCAGAGTTTTTATTACAAAGGTCAATATTGTGACTGAATTGGAATTAGAAATAGAACCGGATTGAAATTAGAAATAGAACTGTCTAAACGGTCTCGTACCATCAAAGAAGAAAGCTCGGTGTGGGTGTTCCCTTTGGAACTCAGAACGCGGATTCGTTGTCCACACTTTTTGGTGGAAAAGTGAGGGTAACGATCCGCGATGCCCATTGGTAAATGAATTAGGTAGTAAAGACAAGGAGAGCTAGATATGGCTCGTGGGCATCCTTGTTTATGGGAAAAGTTTTATCTTGCCAGGCACCCGCTTTCTCCGTATTAGGTAAGAGTCGAGTGCAACAAACATAAGGACCATCTGTAAACCGAAAATGTTTAAGTGAAGAAAACTGAAACTGAACAGATTCGGTTTATGTCGTCTTCTTAGGCCTGCTGCGAGTTACTAGAACAATGGATAGGTCTTGGCGTCCGGACTACGTGGAATTTTACAAGGACCGTCACATCTGGCGTACCACATGGCAAAAGGAAAGTTGGTACGTGACATACGCGTCGGAATTAATTGCCGGCAGCCTTATAGCGACAGGTACAATGATTCAAATGAAATCTAACTCTTATCTTTTGTTTATAGTATATTACTACACACACAATTACACGCGCGCGCGCGCGCGCACACACACACACACAAAAGTAACTTATACATACCAATCGTTTAAGAGAAATAATTAAAAATAAAGAATATCTAACGAAATACTAAAGAATTATACCGGAGGCATAACTTTTACTTTGTAACAAAGTAATAAAATGCCTCAAATTTTTGTGATATAAAATTTTGCATTTTTCTGATGTTTCTTGAAACATATGTAATAAATCAGTCGTTTTGGTATTCATAGATTTTCTATATTATACTCTAACATACTTCAATACATTTTTCTATATAATTGCACACTTACTGAAAATATAGAGTTTAAAAGACAAAATTATGCTGGTGACCCAACATCTTTGTAATCGACTTTATATATGTCATCGTCACATAAAATTAAGAGGAAAGGGAGACATTCAATGGATACTTCAGTTCATACAGAAACAATTAGATGAAAAATCCCGCATTTATGCCCCTGACATGAACGGGACGATATTTTTTTCTCACTTTTTAATTATATTATCAGTTAATTTGATTTTTGTCAATGAACACTTACGCATCCTTTCGCATGCAAATCTTCCCTTATTTCTGTTTCTTTTAATATTAGTTTTCTTCAAGCTCTTACTTTGACAGTTACTTCATTCTTCTAATTGACTATAATATTTTAGGAAATTATTTGAAGAGTCTACTGATTGAAATTGATTTCTGAGCAAGTCAAGACTTTATAAATTCTTCCCCATGCTGCCACGGTAAGTCCGTTTCTTTTATCCACTCTTAATTGTAGAATGCGCTATTCCATTTAAAAAAGGTGATGAATTCCATTTATTCATTACCTTTCCTAATTATTATTTACAAATTTCAAATGCAAAAGACAAATTTCATGCTTGTTTAATTTTATATATAAATACTTCAGTATTTATATTAATTAACTAGATTCTATTGTGTTCAGTATTGTGCATGATGTTAATACTATACCAAGTGTTATAAGAACAAAATTATCTAAAATCTCTCAATTTTTTTATATTGCTATATATTTCTATATATCAATGTGATATGGAGCAAGGTATACCATGTTTGAAATCATATTAACAGTTTAACCTTTTCAAAAGGAATAGATGATATTCATTATTGAAAAGGAAAGCAGTAGAAAACCATTACAATGGTATTTGATACCGAACAGCCGGCATAATTCGTCGAATAGTTTTGATTCAAATTGACGTCCTTGATCGGTTCTTATTTTCGAGGGTACGCCAAAACGCGGTATTGCATCAAGATAATGACTCTGTGTATATTGTCGATTGGTTACTACGTTTTTTGAATGTTACAACGGGCGTGGATATGTGCCTGGTGACCTTACATCGCTGGCACGGGATACATTGCCGTGTCCTATTTCGACAATCCTTGTTTATCGACTGCCAAACGAAACGCGTCGTCAACAGATTTTGCGTGGTGCGTATCCCTGGATGGGAAAGCCCGTGCAAGGAATCAAATACATTGCATTGGCTTGGTCGGGAAATTGTATCTTTTTTAGCTGAAATGCGCGTGTGGCGGAGTTGACGATTCCGCGTAATTCGGTATCGTTCTCTTGCACGGCTGCTAAAGTGCGGTGGTCGACTGATTTCCCTATCGCCTACATTGTTATCTAACCCCTTCATAAACCGGATATCGGTTGTAAATTGACCAATATAGTCTAATCGAAACTGTTGTGGTGGCACTTTTCTAGATTTTGGTTGGACGCATATGTCAAGGGCTTATGATCGGTATATATTGCAGAATATTTGCCTTCTAACTTTATTACTTCTAACTATACTATAACTTTAGTATAACTACAGTATAACTTTAAGTACAACTTTCATTTAATACTATTGTGATAATTAAAGTTTACTCATTATTGTACAGATAGAATTATATTAAATTAAAAATTATATTCAAAAAATTACCTCAATAGCATCTGTAGTCGTCGTTGTACTGAATGGCTGTATTCCGTTATTCTGGTAATTCTACTAATTCTGGTAATTCTGGTTATTCTGAACGTCGTTTTGCACCAACTGAACATGATTAAGAACATTATTTGTGAACTTCTGAAGCATTCGTAAGCATTGTTCTTGACCAATTAAGCGGTCTTTTATGACGTTCACGCCTACTGATAACTAAGGGTTTCAATTTTGATAATAATTTAAATAAAATTTTATTCAATATTGCTCAATATTACTCGCAACGGAACAAATGCCGTTCGTAACATTTTCGGAAAGATAAATTTTATTAATAAAATAAATAAATTTTAATAATAAAATGAAAATAAAAATGAGTACGCATTGCAATATTTGCTCGTAACCTTATGCTTGTATTCGCAGTATTTTGGAGATAAAAATTAAAAATATTTTTCGTATTGCTCTGATTTTAAGTGAAGCTCGCTATATAAATTATTCTGGACGTAATTATTTCATCGTAATCGCCTGTAATTAATTTTAAATGATACTGATATGTGAAAACGCGGCGACTGAGATTACGTATAGAGCTTGTATTTTCTTCACAATAGATGTTTCACTCATTTTCCATTATTTAATTGCATTTCCCCTTTTTTTGCTTAATATTGATTATAGTATAAGTTGTCACTTCATTTGATGCAAAGTTCAAGAAGAAATGAGAATGCACTTAATATTTATACAAATTTCACGAGTTTGTATTTTCTAAATTTTACATTTTGTAAATTATATATCTTCTATCATACGTAAACATACGGAAAATCGTCGTCGTAAATTGTGAAAAATCTAGAAAAATTTACCGAATGTCCAGCTGGACAAATTGTTAAGTACAAATTAAGTAATAAAAAAAAAATAAGTTATGAAAGTTATAAAAGGAAATCTGAGTAAAATCTTGCTATATTTCTTACTAATTTGTGTCAAAATGTTTTAAAAGCAAAGTAATAGAGTACAGGTCTACTCATTTTTTTTGTTTTATTTTTTACTAAATTTTGGAAATCAAAAAAGTGTTAAATATTAATCACGAAATTGACAGAATTCTGCTATTGCAAAGAACAAATAATTATATCGTCATAGAAATTACAAAATTTTTTAATAAAAATCGAAAGATAGCAATATAATCATGAGAAAGTTTTGCAAAATATAACACAAGAATGAATAGAGAGCGATCGCCGGTATTAACAAAGCAGGATTTGCTAAAATAGTAGGTCTTGCAATAAAATGTTCCACGTTTCTTACTACATGTACATAATGTAAACATCTGAGACATCCAATTCTGAAACCTTGCATATTATTCACGTCTTATCATAGAGAAAAACGTAGAGAATTGGCGAAGATACGAGTACCGTGTACGGTGTAGAAATCGAAGAAAAGTTGTATTTAGTGATGAAAAAAAATTCGATTCCAATGCGTTAGTTGGGCGGAATTGCAGAATATCCAAGAAGTTCTTATTTCATAATGTTCTATGAATTATATAATATTTGCACCGCATCAACATATGTCGAAAATATTTGTAACATATCTGAAAATATGAATATTGGCCACCATATTGTCGAAAATTTGGCGCAGATTGGTCACTGCCACCATAACGTTTAGAATTTGTAATATCTGCTTACATGATGGGAAAACTGAATAATTTAAAAGACTTGTACTCATAATGATCAAATAATAAAAATGAGTGGTGTAATACAGAATAATTATTGACAAAAAAGAAGAAAAGGGGAAGTAGAAACGGAAACATGGAAAGATTAGAAACGATGAACTTCATTTCGAAGTTGCAGTCGAAGAAGCGGAAATCGGAAGAAGATCCATGCGATGCCAGTGTTAGAAAAATGAAAATGAAAATGAGAAATATATAGATATATAAGAAGAAGAAGAAATTATAACGATTCCATTCTTTCCTTCGTGTATTAAGTATGATGACCACGTGATTAATTTGTAACTACGTTACTGAAAGTATTAGACTCCAATCTAATTCTAATCTAATTCTATTGGATTGTAATGCTAATTATTCCTACACAATGTGTAATGCAGTACGGTTAATTTTCTGATAGTTGAGATGAGGTTGTCTTCATTTCACAGACGAATACATTTGTATACTTCGAATACAGAACATATGCTTCATATGTAAAAAAAACTGTATCGAAAATTTTAACTTCAAATTTTTAAAATTTAATTATTAAAATTAAAATTTTAACTTTAACTTAAAATTTCTCTTCACATAAAGATTTGGCAATGTGATGAAGTAACGATGATAGATAGATTTCATTATGATTCCAATACAGAAGTGCTACTATTTGAGTAGAGCTATTTCATAATCTTGTAATGTAGCTATTACAGACAATCTGAATTTATACAACTATTCACCTTCTATACTACAGCTCACAACTCATAACTGACGACTAACTTACTTTCTCCACGTCCTTTTATACCACAGGCTTCGGCTACCAAGCAGGAACCGTTTTGCAGCTGTTGTCGGACTATGATGGCCACGTACACGTTTTTCGATCACTTATTGTCCTAGAGGGCCTATTGCGGGCATATTGCTGGGTCCACACAGCCCATTTTGATTTCCCATCCTTCCCGACCCGTCAGCACATTCACTTTTCTTTACCTTAGTTCAGTAGGATTTCCTCAAATGGCTTTTCCACGATACTACAATATGAAATAATATCAACTTTTAGTTTAACTGAACGAACGGATGAAACATCTTTTGTATACTCATAAATAAAATTATGCAATAGTGAGATCGTTGTTGGAAGGAAGGAGCGTCTAAGTCACGTAGCGTTATGCTAGACTTCACAGCATCGACTCTACTGTTTTTTTAGATCCTTCATGAGCAGTACAGAATCAGACGAAGAAAGAATCTCGACGCGTCTTCTAAACGAGAAAAGGCAACTAAACCTGAACGCATATCACAAGTCGTCATCCGGGATTTGCTGGAAATGTTATCCAATTGAATCTGTGCTGCATTGCGCTTCATTTTCCAGATAGTGTGATAATTTATAGATTCGTTCAATTTTACAAGTATATCCAGATAATATGTACAATATTGGTATTATGTTCTGAAATAGATGCAATTACCCTCTGTTTATGTGCCCACCGGTTACAACGAAATAGCTTGTCCTTATAGGTGATTGGGTCAATCCGCAATTCACCTACGTCGTAATACTTCATAGTGAATGCGCAAGGAAAATCTGTATTTACATACTTATAGTGTACAAAATGTAGAATGAAATCAAAATAATCAAATGAATTGTCTGGGGAGATATCCTGCATATAAACGCATGAAACGCATTTATGAAGAAGTGTGATTTTTATTATATAATTTCTGCAGATGCATTTGCGTTTTCCTGCAAAGAAGAGGGTAATTCAAGTAAATGGATCTCCAGTTCCAAGATCTCCAGATCATCAGCACAAAGCTTCTCCGTTTTGGCAACGCACTCTTCGTACCATTGACTGCCAATCATAGTCACAGAATAGTGGACAATAAAATCAATACAATACAGTGCAGCCATACGTACTACTGTCATAAAAAGAAGACTGAAGAGAGAACACCCCACTGATCTCACTAGAGAAATAAAATCATACAGACTCGAAAAAAATAGACAAACTCGAAGATGGTATCCAGCTAGGAGTAGCCATCCTCATGTTATTTAGCAACTAAGTTAGAAAAATTTGTCATATGTCCAGCTGGACAAATTTAAAGTACAAAATAAATAATAATAATAAAAAAATACGTACTGTCAACAGCTGCTTTTCTCCCTAGAGCATAAGTGTCGAGCTTACTCAAATTTTATAGCCAATAGCAACGTTATTTCAGAAATAGTATAAGTAAACAGTATAAAAACTTTTTAATACTAGTAATCATACAATGGAAGACTTGAAGACACTCAGTTAAAAAGGTTTTAAACGAAAGCATGTAGTGTTTTCACCCAAGATTGAAATCCTTCAAGAAGTTATTTTTGTAAGAAAATTGCAACTGCTCATGAATGCATTTTTGACACGGATTTCAAAATCTTACAAGATATTCTTTTTAAGATTTGAGTCTATTGGAACAACCGTCTCAAATAAACTCCCTTCAAATACATGGAGTATATTGTTCCGTATATCGAGAACGTTTTTGTGAAGAGGGAGTGCCGCCAAATATTAAGCACAGACGTTTTGTGGAACTAAGTTTTTGGACTAAGTAATCAAACAAAATTAAAAAATAAGAATTGGAAGTCAGGGAACAATTGTGGCCAAACATTTTGAATCTGTAACTAACACCACAAAAGAAACCGCGAAACCGAGAAGCAGGGATCGTGTACCAGTAACAAGCGCATCCGAAATGATATTTGACTCTGACAGCGATAACGATGAAGAATACCAAGGCTACGATGAACCGCGACAACACCAGACTATGTTATCAGCGAAAGACGCGATAAGTTACATTCCATTTTAAACGGTGACGATGATGTTGGAGTGGAAGATTTCATAAAAGAAGTACATGCTATGCGAATGCGTTGTTCACAAAATGATTTGTTATTGAAAGTCATTAAAATCGATAAAATAATTGGTAAATCCAAGTATTCGGAACATACCTATTGAAAATTATGCAGATTTTCATGACGCTTCGAGATCCAACGTAACAGTTTAAGTAACATCTGGCGAATACGGTGAACAATTACGCGATTTGAAACAAGGACGCGGCGAATCTGTTCAAAGTTTCAATATCCGATTCCGCCGCATATTAAATAAACTTGCGTATGCCATAGCTAATGTAAATCCACAACCACTTACACGACGAATAGTGATTGAAGCCACCATGAGAAAAGTAGGTCGAATTCATTTGAAAGGACTTCGACACGACATAGGACGCATACTGTTAGCAAACGAACTAGTTTCATTGAGTGAAACAAAAGAAAGCTGCCTACATTGAAAAATACCTACGAGAAGAACAAAAGGAATGGAATAGGACAGCTACTCGACCAACAGCAACGTATGTATAACCGACTTAGTAACAAACCAATGCAGACAAACAACCGACCACTACCGGTCACGCGTAATAATCCAATCAACAAAAATGTTTTATCATTTTATAAAACGGTACGTATACCATTTGCTGAGCGACAAGTAAAATGTTTTAAATGTGGTAAACGGCTGGAACATGTTGCACCGCAATGTCAAAATTTTCAATTAACCAGCCAAAGAAACCTTTCTTTTTTTGTACTTGGAGAAATCCTCGTGGACACTCCGCCGCTGTAAGCAGCAGCAGAGCAGTGTCGGACTCTTACCGATTAAAACTGCACGATGGCCTGTCTCGGTCTCTTGTGAATTACTACCGGTGCACTCCCTGCGTCCTCTTGATCGAGCCGGTTCTAAAATCTGCTAACTGATGAATTGGCGCCAGAGGAGGTCATTGCCCCTGGCGCCACCCTCCCCCCTGCTAGTCACAACCCGTCGTGGGTGAGCCAGAGAAACCTACCGCCTCCACGAGTAAACCAGGTCGGAACAAAACGAGAACGAGAATCAACAGCAGCAGAAAGAAACGACAACGGAATACCAGAAATACCAAGGGTATTATTAACACAACAACCAGACGACTACTTACAATACCATTCAGAGGAATTGCAGGAGAACGAGCTCATCTAATTGATACCGGAGCAGGGATAAATTTGATTAAAGAAAATAAATCGGACACTAAGATATTCAAATCAGATGAACCTCACACTTTTTATATGGGACAAGAGAAATATTTCACTGATAGATTTGTTAGAATCATTATTTTTGGTAAACCTCATAAATTTTACGCAGTACCTAACGATTTTCCTCTGATTGAAGACGAAATTATAGGATTACCATGCCTTGAACATCAATATGAAATTTCAAATGATAAAATCAAATTGGGCAATAATATCTTGTAGTATCAAAAACCTAGGGTTGTACAACCAGAAGAAAAAAGTGTTCAAACCATCTACCTCGAAGGTAAACCGACGCGAGTATGCTTCCTCAATTCTAGTGAGACAAATCAAGAAATCTTTAACGAAATTGGTAATAGTAAAGACCTAGAACAAATTGCTAAATTGAAAACCATAGTGAGAACAGAACATATGGAACTCGAATTCCGTATACCGATTGAAAATATTTTGATTCATTATATCGATGTATTCAATTTAGAGACTGATTTTTTACCTTGTACAAATTTAACACAACACACGATAACTTTGAAATAAGACAAAATCATAAATACTAAATCATATAAGTACCCGGAATGCCATAAAGCTCAAATCGAGAAACAAATGGAAGAAATGTTAAGTAAAAATATTATTGAAGAATCAAATTCGCCTTACAATTCACTTGTTTGAGTAGTACCTAAGAAATCAGACGCTTCAGGTAAACAGAAAGGGAGAATCGTAGTAGATTTCAGAAAATTAAAAGAAACTAACCGATCAAGACGCATATCCTTCACTAGATATTATTATCAAGACATTCTTAATCAGTTAGGAAACACGAAATTCTTCTCAGCGTTAAATCTGTCATCAGCATTCCACCAAATTCCTATAAATTCCAACTCAAAGAAATACACTGCATTTTCCACACCACAAGGCCATTTCCATTATAATCGCATGCCATTCGGATTGAAAAACGCACCCGCAACTTTTCAACGAATGATGGACACAGCATTAAGAGGGTTAGTCAATGTTAATTGTTTCGTATATTTAGACGACTTAATTTTCGGAGACACAATTCAGAAACATAATCAAAATTTAGCAATAGTTTTACAAAGACTTAAAGAATTAGGATTCAGGATACAGCCAGACAAATGTGAATTCCTCAAACGTGAGCTTGAATATTTAGTAACAGTCGATGGAGTTAAACCGAACCCAGAGAAAATCAAAGCAATGAAAGATTTTAGGACGCATAAGAACCTAACCGAGGTTCAATCATTTTTAGGACTGACAGGATATTATAAAAAATGTATACGTAACTTTTCAAAGATAGCCAAACCATTGATCGAATTAAATAAGAAAGATATTAGCTTTTACTGGACGAACAAACAACAAGACAGTTTTGAAACGTTGAAACAAAAATTATGTGAAGCACCGATTTTAACTTATCGAGATTTTACAAAGACCTTTACGCTAACAACCAACCAAGGAGTAGAAGCAGTTCTTTCACAAAAATGACACCCATGTTGTTTTATTTCAAGAACTCTCAACCCATCTGAGAGCAACTACATGACAACTGAAAAAGAACTTTTAGCAATCGTGTGAGCAATAAAAAGGCTAAGACAATATCTGTTAAGACGTCAATTCATAATTAGGACAGACCATCAGGCTTTGAAATGGTTGAACAGTTGTAAAGATCATCACGTTTAATGAAATGGAGATTAAAATTAGAAGAATACGAATACAAGATTGAATACGTAAAATTTACGTAAAGGTAAAGATAACACGGTAGCCGATAGTTAATCCAGAGTTCACACGATCACAAAAATAAAAATCCTCAAGAATTAGGTGAATACAATGAAACAATTTAGCTCAAGAAGACCCATTCGATTATTCAAAATCATACCAAACTTGGAATAGGTGACAACACATTTTCAGAACTAGAAAAAATTTTACGGAGGCGCGTAAAGCCGCCAGCGACCTTCGAAGAGGAAGAAAGTTAGGTGCTGAACCTCTTCTTCCAGCACCCGGGAGGCAGCATGCAGTCCGGTTGGGGATCCGGACGACGGCCCCTGGGAGAGGGCGAAAGAGACATAGTATGGACGGAATAGTGTGTGGGGGGGGGTGTCGCCATAGCGGTTCCCGGGCATCCCTCGGTCGTAATGGGACCGGTCATCGTGGAGGTTTTAGTCGGTTGTAGTCCGACACTACCACGCCGCTCTTCCCCCTAGAGGCGGCGGGTGTCCGTGCGAATTTCCTCCACGTTAAAATAAAAAAAAAAGGACACCTGGGAGTACAAAAAACTTATCAAAGAATTAAAGAAAAATAGAAAATACCAGGTTTAATGGAAAGGGTAGAGACTTTTATAAAAAATTGCGATGCGTGTCAGAAGGTAAAGCTAACGCGAATTGGACTCAAGGAAATGCCAGTCATTTCAGATACACCTTTGCAAACAAACGATAAAATAGCAATGGATATCATTAGATCAATGACGAAAATGAAAACGGGAAATTAATTCATATTTTCCATTCACGACGGACTGACGAAATATTTAATATTAGTACCTTTAAAGACCCAACAGAGAGAGTCAATTATTAACGCTCTTTTGGAACACTGCATTTATATTTTCTCAGCACCAAGAACAATTTTGATACGAAGTAGTTTACACGATAAGAATAGAGAATGGGATGAAGTTTTGAATTTTATTTCTTTAAGATATAATACATCGATTCACGAAGCCACAGACTTCTCGCCATTTGAATTAACTTTCGGTAGAAAAGCTAATTTGCCCTCCATGATAGCCAAAACTATGGGTTTAAGCTATAACGACATGTTTTCACTTTCACTGCAGAAACAATTGAATAAATATTAGAGAAATCGCGAGAGATGCCTTGATGTAAAAAGAGATATCTTCGAGATCAGAAACGAAAGATTGTTCGAACTCAAACTGTGTTTAAAGAGGGAGATTATGTTCTTATTCATAACGATCATAAGAAAGATAAGTTGGACACTGAATGGTTAGGACCATACAGATTCCACCAAATTAAAACTCCATATTATGAAATTCTGATTGACAATGTTATTAAGAAAGTAACGGTAACCGTTCGAAAAATTATTTTTCAGGACGATCACCGCAATGTTAGATCTAGGAGTAAGTTTACAAGTTATACCATTAGAAGTCAATTTCCAACAGTAAAGGAATCAAATTATAAAGTTAAAACTATTAAACTGAGTACGTCAAAACATTATAAATATTTTACAAGGGAAATAAGATATGAAATATTATAAATAATGAATCATTTATTCACTGCACGACATATTTTGCATGATATTTCGCATTGTCTTTTATTTATATTTTCTTACATAATTTTCATAACACATTCATGAATTAAAATGTGTTTTCATAACTTATGTTCTACTAACGATTTTCCATATGTTGAATGAGATGTGCTGTATATAATATATATGTTTCTTATTTATCTCCAGCTATAAACCAGAATATTGAGTGTACTCCAATTCCAATTGATAAATTGATAAATTGTATAACCATCGTAACTCATTTTATTAGCGAAGAAACTATACAAAACTTGTCTATCTATATTGCGTAGTGCAAGGCGCAAACGGTTACGGGCTTTAGAAGCTAAGCTTAGCTGGGGTCCTCGGAGCATGATATATTATATATTTTATACGTAATATGTAATATAAAAATTGATATATTATATATATTCTATATTTTATGCAAAGCAATTTTTAAAATGATACCAGTATACGTAGAGTAAAAATATTTCCCAAAGGATTGTGCAACGTAAGTGACGTACGAACAAGATATTAGAAACAAATAATTAAATGGCGCGTGTATAGCAAGGGAAAGTAGACATACTTGGGATGCGTATTTGATTTCCACTACAATAGAATCTACGTTTGAATATAATTTTGTATACACATGTATTACTTCGATAATTATTCCAAGATTTCTTAAATTAATAATAAAATTAAGTAGACAATAAATTTAATAAACATATATATTATTCATTACTGTTAGATTATCATTAAAGAGAAGCTTGTTATTTTCTACAAAAATGTTAAATTTCCTTCGTTGTATTATATGCAAATTTTACATTAGAAAACTAAATATTTAATTTTATCAGCAATAAAGTAATAGCTTTTTCTTTTATCAACAGCTCCGTCTCAAGTTCTCAAATAAATTTCTGCAATTATTAACCATTTAGACAAGATAATATTGCTTAGAAAGTTAATTAGACGTTTATAAATAATGTTAACATCAAAATTGATTAAAAAACGAATAATTGATTCTATATTACATACAATATACTATAAAATAAAGTACAATTATCAATCTTCTTTAACAAATCTAATTTTCAACAACGACATATTATTTGCGTATTATTTACATACTTGAATAATAACAAGATAACTTCGATAACCGAAAACCGATTAAAATCCGGATGACAGGAAGAACCTGTTTCATCGGAATTAATCCAATTATGTAATAACATTACAAATTCACAGCAAACGTGTTTGCCAGCCGTTTCAATATCGACAAATAGCGCATTCCAGATTAATTAAACTAACGTCATCATTGATCAGTGATCAGTTATTTAATTTCATGTAAATACACATGTAAGTACAGATTCATTTGTTATTCGTCATCCTTTATGATATATAATAATCCGTATTGATTGCTACGAAATGAGGAGAAAAGATATCTAGATCAAAGAGTCTGAATATTTTAATGAATGAAATGCAAATAGAGAGAGAGAGAGAGAGAGAGAGAGAGAGAAGGAAAGAGAGAAAGAGGATCAAAAACAAAATTATAAAAATACAGTACAAGATACAGTTATAAAATTAGTTTAACACGTACTCTACTTAATTTTTAGTTTAATGATACATATTTATATCATTCAATTAGGGAATTATTTGCTGGAAAATCTAGTTCTCAAAATCGTTCATATCACAAAAATTACAGCAAAAATGCTGTAACATACTAAATATGATATTTCTTTTACAATTAATACTTTATTTTGCAAATATCAAACACGGTAATTATTTTAAGTAGTTTATCTAATTATTAGGAGGAATATTTTAAAATGTCTCAATCAGATTTTTACATTAATTTTTATTCGTCAGCAGCATTTAGTTCTCTTAATAATTACTATATGTTACAAATATGACAAAAATTAAACAACAGATATTACAATATTTATTTCTTCCTTATGTAATTCTGTACTTATTTAAATAATAATGTAACCTTTAGTTTATTTAAATATGAACAATTTATTACATACAATCACAAAAGATCTATATTTTTATCAAGCCTAGGACTTTGGTTATCCGAATTGATCACGATCTGCTGTCGAATTGAATTTTTCCGAAATATTATCTATTCCATATATTTCATCACTTTTTCTTATTTTCTTATTTTAAATAAAAGACAGAAGGTAATTTAGTTTGAACTATTTTATAAATATTAGTATTAAGGAGCGCCAAAGCTTTTCAATAAGAATGTAATAATTTCTTTAACATTCTGTTCTTGTTTCTCAATGTCTTTCAATGTTTCTCAAATCTTTTCTTGCAAGGGAGCATCTTTAAATTTTTGATTACTTGATGTTCTGATCATCGAGTCCGTAATAATATTAGAAAACATTTACTTACGATAAGAAAGGAAAAATATTTTTGAAATTATCACATAGTACATGAACAAGTAACACGAGCATGCTTAGTATCTTGATTGGTTTGGATTTCTATACATGAAAAATACACGAATTCCATTGACCGGCCGAGCATACATTTCTCCAAACTGCATAGAAATCGGCGTAAAAGTGAAAACATTTCACTTAGAAGGTCATACTTGTGTAACTCTTTCCGCGGGTTTGCAAACCGTAGAGAATTGCAGCGCTGCAATTCATTGTTATTCGATGTTTTCTGGCGACACTCTAATGAATACAATTATTTCAATGTTCATGTGTACTCTGTTATTTGTATAAGAGACAAAAGTGAGTCTCATTGTAGAATAAGAGAGTTCTTAAACCAATTTCATATATTTTAAGAAGACACACGTTTTATCTTTCACATTGCATTGTGAATCATAATTGATTTAAAAATGTTTCAAAAAGTTGATTACTATGTTTTAGAAGGATTAAGTTCTAAAGTGAAAGTAAACTAAGATAACCATGTATATGTATAATTCTTTGCAATAAAAGGTTTCCCAAGCTTTTTAAATATCCTAATAATATAGATTGCTTTCTAATTTTGAAGACTGTTTAAAATTTTACACATTTAAAAAATTAAAGAAAATTTTCAAATCAGAGTATCTCATATACTTCGTGCTTTTTAATTGGTATTTTAAACTTATGTAATTGTAATCTTATCATACTTATATAACTCTATATACGATTTACTTTTATATATTAAAACTTAATTGAATCATATTTTAATTGTTATCATGCTAAAACACATTATAATATAAATCGATTTTAATGTTTCTCAGGTTTGATTACCTTGGTATTCGTCGTTCTACTGTCGCCCTTCAAGTCTCTCGGCCAAGGTTTGCAGATGTGCGTAGGCGTAGTTGCCAGTTTCACAGGACTTGCTGGTATTTTTGATGCGTTGTGGACGCCGCGCAACAAATTTTCCGGATTTACCATTGCTTTCCTGGTATTCGACCTCGTTAGCTTTGCCCTTTCGCTAACATCTTTATTTGTGATCGTCGTTCACATTTACACAAACGTACGTATTGTCTGTACTTTCACCGGTACTGTCCTTTCCTATTTCTTTTTCTCTGCTGAACACTATGTTGCACTACTGAAATGTTAATTACTATTTTTCTACGTTACTTTTGTTTTCTTTTCCTTCAGTTAAATTCTTCATTATTTAATAATCTATACAATTATTTATATAGTAAATAACAAGTATTGAAGTAACGATCAAATAAATGTTGGAGAGGACATACATATTTTTATTGAAAACTTTCAATAATTGTGCTGAACTATAGATGATACAATTATAATAATATTTTGTATTACGATTTGAATTATAAGATAACATTCATGTAAGCCAAATCTCACATTGTTGCCAGGACAATGCTAAATTAAATTTCATCCGGATAAAAATTGTATATATTTAAAAATGCTTTTTCATTAAACTAAAATTTATCTATCAAAATAGCTTCGCCTTAGATAAAGTATTCAATGCTTTATTACATTAATTAAATGTTTTTTTTAAAAAGTATTACGAATATTAAAAAAATAGCTAAAATTGTTATCGAAAATGTACTAATATTTATTACTTACTAATAATAAGTTATTATTGCCTCTACCAGAAGAATTTTAACTAGCTGATGCATATGCACTATTTCATTTGCGAGAAGAGCATAATTCCAGAAAAAATGTCATTTCAGAGCTGTACTGAAAAATTGTTGATCGATCGTATAGAAAAATTCTTAAAGTGAAAACAGAAAGCGATTAACATAGCAAACGTTATATTATATTTCATGCTTAAGCTTGTAGTGCAACGATCGATTCATAGGCTAATTAGTAAGCCATAAAAGATATAACTTGCAAGAAACGAAGCTGGCACCCCGCTGGGGGTAGCCACCCACACGCTATACTTATTTTTATTTTAATTTTTTTTTCACCAATAAGATATAACACTTTACCAAATGTCCTTCAGGACAAATTGTAAAAAAACCAAAATAAAAGAAAAAAGAAAAAAAAAAGAAAAATTAGTAAGCAACGTCGGTGGCGCAAATTCGTTTCCGATCGTTTTCTCATTCATCAGTCGGGTCGATGAGTTTCGGCGTCGCAAATCAACCAGAACAGGGCTTAAAACCGCTGGAACCGTTCGATCGCCGGAGAAAGTTTCCAATGCCAAGGCTAAAACGCGGTCAGGGCACGCACCATCGTGAAATTTCACAAAATTACTTCGCCTCTAGACCCCGATGGAACGCGTCGCGCCTCTTCCGCTCAATGATCTATTTTTCGAGATACATTTTTCGAGATGCAGTAACCTGAATTTTAAAGGAGGGAATCGATGGATCGGAACTGCAATGTTTTAAAGATTAAGAAATCGTTATAGCGTAATTGGAATGTAAAGAAGCTTGATGAAATTTTCGTATTTTAAATATTTTCTTATTTAATAGATTTTTATTTTCCAATGTGTATATCAGTATATCTATTCCTGTTTCTTTTAAGAATTTGATGCAGTTTATATGTAAAAAAGCACGATATCTTATTGAAATAGAAACTCAACGATTCAAAATATTTCAATTTCATAAAATTTTAGAAGATCGTACGATGGAAAGAAATGGTAATGAGAAAAATATCGAGGAAATTCCAACTAAATTGGCTGAAATGATATATGAAGGTCTGAGATGAAAACCATGATAATCCATATTATCTATCATTTATGGAAGAGTAATTTAAAAATACGCTGTCAAGCAATTCTATATGAAAATTATACTGTCATTTTATTTTCGAGTTAAATGAGCTTCTAAATCTTGGCTTCTTGGGTAGTTAAAACTTCTTGGACAGTTAAAACTTCTTGGATAATTAAAGCTTCTTGGATAGTTAAAAAATATTAACAAGATCATTTTACAAATAATGTTAATCGTTCCTTACAAATTACTGTGTTTTTGTCATCTATTTTTGAAAGATTCATATCTTTGAATCTGTCAGGTTATTCCCTTTTAACTGTTTCATACTAAACTGTTTCATACAAAAATATTTCTTAAAAAAAAAAAAAAAAAAAAAAGAGAAGAACAAAAATTAGAGAATCTTTTCATGTTTTATATGAACTATATAGTTTTATATTATTCTCCAATTCGACATTTATACCTTGAATGTAATATTTTGAAAACGACCACTGTTACTAAATTTGTTAATTTTACCGAAAATTTATACATATCAGCAATTATTCACCTACTCAATTACTATACTTGTATAAATGTCTGTTATTATTTGTGAAACTCAGTTTTCTATTGTAAAAACTTGTTCGTAAAAAGTTAAACTTTAATAATATGTACGTGTGTATTCGTAGAGATCAAAGATGTACTATCTTAAGAATTCATAAATTCTTGTTATGTAATAAGAATCTAAATGTAAAGTTTCGCGAAAGAGCGGATTACGGAATTAATGATGGATCGAAGGTGTACGATCTGAAAGATTCATAAGTTCTTTTAATATAATTTGAGTCTGAGAAACTTTTTAAAAAGCTAGAGCATTGCAAAAGTAATAATTCATCGAAGGATTTATAAATCTTTGGATTTAACTTGAGTTTAAACAGCACTGGAAGAGAGGATTGTCGAAGTAACGATGACTTCAAAGTACACCGTTTTAAAGATGCATAAATCCTTATAAGAGGACTCGAAGCTAGGAAATTTTTCACGAAAGCAGGATTATAAAAATAACAATGGATTAAAAGATTTATAAATCTTCTAAATTTAATTCCAATCTATACAAATGTATACAGGTGAAAGGTGAAAAGGTGAAAAGGTGAAAAGGTTAAAAGGAATTAGAGAATTAATGATGGATCGAAAGTATGTTATGGTAAGAAAGTTAAGAAAATTTTTGTTGATTTCAAAAATGGTAATTTGAAAGATAAATGCACTTATCCTTTCTAGTGAAATGATCAAAATATGGTAATAAATGAACAATATTAATATTAAACGATAAGAGTTTTGTGATAATACTAGTATAACAGCACTAATATGAATTTTCAGTAAAACTAATAAATTTAGGGGCAATGTAAATTCTGTAAATGTTATTCAAAGTGTAAATATTAAATAAGAAGGTGGTACAAACATATTTCAACTCGTTTATAAAATAAACACTTTTGACAATAGAAAATACTCAAAGATCCACATTGTCTTAAATTGAAGAAATTCTTTGAATAGAAAATCGTTGATTCTAAAAAATAATGATGCAAAAAACATTCTAAAAAGGATAATAAAATAAATGGAAAAGATTCTTTAGTTTAGACACGTTTTAACATCGCATCAACTCCATCACGTGGTTATTAGCGATAGCTAATAATAACAATATTAGCAGAAAGGAATTTATTATTATTAGGATATTCTAGTTAAATATCGCTAAATAAGGACATGCCTTTCAGGAAGGATAAGACGCGTGAAACTTGAGTTTTACCATTGAGATTTCCACCTAAAGCTCCTTTGATCTGGTATTTGTTACGAGAGTAATTGTATTTAAGACAATTTACAGAACATGTGTTTGATGGTAATTTGACAATTACAGATATCGTACGTTGGTTAGTGTTAGGTTTTGACGAATTAGATTTTGAGAATTAGATTTGTATGTGCAAGTTTAGTCTGACCAATTCTAAGTCTGTTTAATACAACTTCGTGTCGATGATCGAGATTCCTGAGACCTACGTTCTTGTTAAAAAATTCTTTATTTATTAATTCGACTGCATTCGAGACTGCTGAGTTTGTCCTTTTCATTCGTTTGGCGATTCAGATTAAACATAGCTGTTCCAGTTGAATCGGAGATTTTTCAAACTTTTTTGTTAAAAATAAGGTAGGAACGTCCTTTGCTATCTTCTCCGCCAATTCATTGGAATATTCATCTATGCAAAAATAACTGTTTCACCTTCATTAATTACGGAGTGATTTGTTTCCAATATATCAAATGCGATATCATCAGATCTCTATACTTGATAAATGTGATAGCATCCCTGTTATCGGTGGTCAATTATAAGAAGTTGAATTGCTATTAATTCTGCTGATTTAATGCCAATATTGTTAGGTAATATAAATTTTAATATGTCATCTCCATAGATATAATTTTCCATAATTTTCCAGATCGGAATTTATCGAAACATGTTTGAATGACCAAAAAAGAATTTTGGAGAATCTATGCCAATAAATTTAAGTAAATTTAACGTCCAATAATCGAACTCTATTCCCCTTTCAATTCTCGAAGATGCTCCAGGCGTAATTCGTGGTTGCGGTCTGAATGCCTACGAGATTCTTGCGATGAATAATTGCAATAAGTGCCTTGTGTATATAAGGGTTATAAGGTGGTTTATTTTGTGATTAAATATGACAACTCTACTGTATTAATTTATTGATGTGTTTAATATAGATTCCATAAAGCTTAATAGTATAATTCTATTTTAATATAAAGATAAAGAATAATAAATTCTATGCCTTTTTCTATGCTACAGAAATGATTGACCTACTCGTCAATCGCACAGTCCAAACCAGTGTGCCTAGAAACCAGTGTGGCTAAAATTTGCACAGTATACTTCTTTTATGATGTAGACATGAAATAAAGAATAATTTATGGAAACTACAGATCCCAAAGGGGCAAAAAGAGGTCTAATTTTTTACAGGGTAACCGTATCTCTATGTCCACTAAGTTTAGAAACCTGAAATTCGACGTACAAACTTTCCACTAGAAATAAACGAACACGTGTTTGGGCGTTTTTCGAAATTGAACCCCTAGAAACTGTTTAAAAAGAGTTTAAAAAAATAAATATAAATTCAAATACTGTTATATTATAAAGTAAATTTAATAAGATCCAAACTCATGTTCGTGAATCACTGTACATGTCAACTATTGTCAAAGCTAACCCTAACAAATGCAACCACATCACATTCACATTGAGAAAACAGATAACACCAAACATCTTCCTGAACGGCACGCAAATAACACAAACAAGGCAAGTCAAACACCTTGGACTTTACATAGATACACACTTCACATGGGGAGCACGAGGCGGGTATGGGTTCTCAGTGCGTAGCATCATGCCTTGAGAAACCCCGATGTATCTGATGTTCACCTATAGTCGGGTGGCGGCTGGTCGGCGCTGTGGCGCCCGTCAGATCGCTGATCCGGTGCGGAGAACTTCGGAGAAGTTGGTGGGCCCATATCTGTCAAGACCACTCACCTCACCTTCACGTGGGGCTCCCCGTCACCCTGCATCGGTCCCGACCGGGGTAGGGTGCGAAAGAGTGAGTGGCACCAAGACGAGAAGACGATAAAACAAACCCTTGATGATGAAGATAATGATGATATGTCGGAAAATATAAATAATGAAGTTTACGGTGCAGGGGAGGGATACCCCAGTACCGGCGCAGACGTGGGTGGACAAGCGGGCTCCGCTGTGTCGTTAGCTTGTGACCGTGGCCGGATGGGGGTGGACCACCAGGCCCCCATTCATGTTATCACGACTGGTGAGGAGGAAGAAGGAGACATTGAAATGGAAGAGGCTCCGATAGAGTAAGCTACATCAAAATTGATAAATGACAAATTGATAAATGATAAATTGATAAATGATAAATTGATAAATGACTACGAACTATTGTCTTTTTACAGAATACAGCGAGGTGCCGGGTATTCAACCGCCTTGCTTGGAACGTATATATAATCAACAAATAAAGGACGCGAAATACAGCACACTCTTCTCTTAATACTGAACATTTTACTAATGAATTATAAATAGCCTATATGCAAGTATTATTTACATATTTAATTCGCTACAAACTGCATACAATTATATGTAATCACATATAATTATATATAATCACATATAAAATAAATACAATTGTTTGATGAAATAAGCTACAAATACCACTTCCCAGTGACAATTAATCTAGAACTTATATTTGTCACCAAAAATTATGAACATTATAATGTAATGTGCGCTTTCCCTTTAATTAAAATTATAATACTATAATAACAGATAGACTGCACTGTTGCTCGTTGCAAAATGAACATCTTAAAATATCAACCCTGTTTCTACATACAACTCATTAATATCTATGTACAACTATTATGATATACTTTATACATTTCTCAAGTATGAATTACCACTACGTTCACGAGTGCTTAGAGGAAAACAAGATAAATATAATTTGTGTTTAATTAGTTTGTTGTTGTTGGTGTTAAACGAGTCTGAAATGTAACGTTGTTGGGTCAAAGTAAATAGACTTTGACGAATATAAATTTGCTATAGTAGTTTCGTTCAACCGCCTGACAAGAGAACAAGAGTTCTTCCGAAGTAGGTACCCTGTACCTGTATATTTATCTTTACTTTTCAGTCGAACAAGTACCAGCTTACCATTCTTCTACAGTAACGTACCTCGTTAATTATTCCGAATATTTCATACGTCTTTATGCCTCATTTGTCTTTCATCGAGATAATATTAAACTTTATGACCCACCTTTTTTTACCAAAAGATTTTTTAAAAATCAATCAAACCTCACACTTTTATCAAACGAAGAAAATTGAAACTTGCTGTTTATATTACTATATAACAATAGTTATATAGTTCAAGTTAGTACATTAAATTACATCATATTTTCGTGTGACACTCAATGCAGTGAGGTTGCAGAAATAATAGGAGAGGAAACAAATTCAGCTCGGCTGAATATCGATTGACAAAAGTTTCAAGATAGACATTTTTTTTCTTTTTTTTTTCTTTAATGTTGTTTTTTTTTTTTACAATTTGTCCTGAAGGACATTTGGTAAAGTGTTATATCTCATTGGTAAATAAAAAAAAAAAAAATAAAATAAATATAGCATGTGGGTGGCCACCTCCAGCGGGGTGCCAGCCTCGTGTTTTCCAAGTTATATCTTTTATGAAGATAGACATTTATACTAATGTGTTTTTAAATACTAATACATTAGTTAAATTACATATTCCATAAACAAATGTAATCGTACGTGTAATAAAACTATTTATTATTTATCTGTTGAAAAATATATAATAAACGTAAACATATTGAGTAATAAATATATAATTTTATTATACTATATAATAAAAATTATTCTATATTAATTATTACAATAAATTATTCCATATTTTATATTCTAGTGATAATAAAGATTATATATCTATAAATCGTAAATATATATTTTACAATATAATATGCACTAAAATTCCTTGTTGAAGATAATTACCATATTTAAAGTCGAAAAAGGTTCATAAAATGCCAAAATTTATAGAAAGTCTAAGGTGATTAATAACCCAGATTAATGTAAATAATCAAATGTAATTGTCGCTAATGACCTCGTAATTAAAGTAACATCAATCATTAATAAAATGAAAGTACCGTATGCCATTACAAATTGCAAAGACCATCATTTATAATATACTTCTAGTATGTTATAATTTTTTTTTGTTTATGATTGTCCAGTGAATCTTCTTTTTCTCCTTTTTCTCCTTTTTCAATCTATTTAAGAATAATCGTGATATATCTTTGTTCTCTAACACTAATATCTTCTTTCTAATTCTTCCGAGAATTTTACGCAGTTTACATGTCTTTTACATCTCTTGTTATTTATCAAAATTGATAAATGACAAATTGATAAATGATAAATTGATAAATGACTACGAACTATTGTCTTTTTACAGAATACAGACTCTGTAAGCTATAACTGGATCGTGTTACTCCTTAACATCAGTGAGGTATTGGCAGACTTCATCCTGGAACTGCTTAACTGCCACTTTTATTCAACTTTGTATCCGAGGGTGCACAGCTGTTTCCAAATAGAGACAATCGACGACGTAGGAAACAATGATGAAATCGAGATGCGTGACATGGTCCAGCAGTGGGTCGCCCGACACAGCGAGATGCCGGGTATTCAACCGCCTTGCTTGGAACGTATATATTATCAACAAATAAAGGACGCGAAATATAGCACACTCTTCAACAACAAAACAAGATAAATATAATTAAAGTAAGTACAGGCGAAAATACTGCGGATATTTTTACGAAGGCACTGTGTAGAGAGAAATTTGAAAGGTTTAGGTCATGGATGAATGTAAACTAAGAGGAATGTAAATAAAGTAATAAGGTTTAAAGGTTCTATTAAGTAATTCGACAAATCATGTAAATCCGATAAGCAGTCGTTAAGAAGCATCTGGAAGAGTCGGTTGACAACAAGCGAGCGTGCGAGTAGGTTTACGAGGTCTTCAGAGTATAACATATGTGTATAACTGTTGTGTGTTGAACAAAGTGAACTATTTGAATTTCCGAATCCCTTCTATATCTTTACACTAAGTTATTAAATTCATAGTTTAATAAACAGGATATATACAAGGCACTTGTTCAGTTCAGCCTCACAATCTTCAATTTTGATGCACAAAGGAAATATTAATTGTTCATAAAGTACGACCTGCACTTTTTCTGGCAAACTATTGCCTATATAAAAATTACATTAAATTTGGAATAATATTGCTTTGCGTAGGTTCTGATAATAAAACAATTGAACTATTTTTAACTGGCATTTGATATATCTATATCAACTGTTTCTTCTTTCAGCAATGCCCGTTTGTCTTCTTTACTAGTAGACTTTTATGAGGGGTCGAAGCAAATATGGTAAGCTAGGTGCTCCAATTTTATCTGAAGATCATGAACTTCCAACTGCAGAATGGTTTACACAGTTTCTAGATCACTTTGATCCAACTGATGCGCGTGTTTGGCAACAGGTAATAAGAATATATTAAATATTTCTTAATTTTTATTTTATAATATAAATCTTTTTATTATTTTTTCAGAGATATTTCGTAAACGTTAGGTTGGGGTTAGGTTGGAGAGCACTATAAGAAAGGTGGTCCAGTATTTTTGATGATAAGTGGTGAAGCTGCAGCAAATGCTAAATGGATGGCAGAAGGTCAATGGATCGAATATGCTAAGCAATTTGGAGCGCTATGTTTTCAAGTGGAACATCGCTTTTATGGACAAAGTCATCCTACTTCGTATGTAACATTGTTTATAAAATATATAATTGATACATTTTAAGTTATAATGTTACGTTTTTGTTATCTGCAGGGATCTCGGCGTGAAAAATTTAATGTTTCTTTCATCGCAACAGGCACTTGCAGATTTGGCTTACTTTATAGAATTCATGAATATTAATTACAAGTTACCAGTTGGTACTAAATGGATTGCATTTGGAGGATCATATGCTGGATCATTAGCTGCTTGGTTGCGTAATAAATATCCTCATTTAGTACACGGGGCTGTTTCTGCTAGTGGTCCTTTATTAGCAGAAATTGATTTTCAGGGTAAATATAAGATACACTTAAATATAAAAAATATTTTATTTAAAACAGAAGTGTTTTATATTAATAATTATACTTTATAGAATACTTTGTTGTTGTTGAAAATGCCCTCAAAGAATATTCTGAAGCATGTGTAAATGCAATACTAGAAGCAAACAAACAATTTCATATAATGTTACATCGTCCTATCGGTCAACAAGGAATAGCTAAAAAATTTATGTAAGTAAAAGTAAAATTCTTCATTTACAAATCAAATATATCATTATTGAAAAATTATTTTTACTTATAGTTTATGTGATCCAATCAACGAACATACCAAACGTAATGATATTTCGAATTTGTATGAAACAATAGCAAGCATCTTTGCTGGTATTGTACAGTACAATAAAGACAATCGTAATAATTCCGCAATGGCTAATTTAACTATCGATAGTGCCTGCGACATATTAACGAACGAAACATTGGGTATTGCTATTGACAGACTTGCAATTTTGAGCACTAAAATATTACAGGCATCAGAAAAAAAGTGTTTGGATTATATGTATAATAAAATGATTCATAAACTTCGGAACATAACATGGGCTAGCGAAGAAGCAGAAGGGGGTAATGTATTTTTTTACTTATACTATTGCTGTTTTAATTTTTATTTATTGTATTTTAAAATATATTTCTTGTAGGACGTCAATGGACGTACCAAACGTGTACAGAATTTGGATTCTTTCAAACTTCGACAGCACGCGGGGAGACGCGTTCGCGAGGAAGCACGTTAACTGGAGTCGTAAATTCCCGTTACGATTACAATAATCGACACCACGAATTGGTCGATCCCCTTATTTCTTTTGGGATAATAGGGGGGTGGTATAACACTGCAATTGACGGCTTATATTAACTTTATTTCCAACAACTTAATGCAATCAAATATTACGTCGTTGCGTAAGATATACGTGTTATAGACGATTGTTGGATGGGTGAAGGCCCGGTAGCGCGACACTGACTGTTCTCAAGTCAGAAAATCAGTGTTGAGAAGCGGAATGATCTATGAAGAAGATCGAGTCCGTATGTTGATCTTGCTCGAATGTAGTAGAAGCAGCTGATTGATCCGTCGATGACTTGGTAGTTGTCAACTTGGTTCCGGAGTATTGACTGAACTAAAGTCGTAGAAACAGTTGAGATGACTGGCAATCTGCTCTCATGCAATTACGGAGGAAAGCTCAGTGCGAGTGTGTCTTTAAAACTAAGAACGCGGATTCGTTGCTCACACTTTTCGTTAGGAAAGTGAGATAATAGTTAGGTAATGATCCATATGCACCACCCATAAACCGAAAATACTTGCAAGATTAGAAATTACGTTGGAAAGATTCTGTTTATGCAGATTCCTTAAGTTTATCGAGGGTCTGTGTAACCGTTCGTGGGCCTTAGCGGCCAGACCACGAGGGACGTCGCACGGACCATCTCACGCGACGTAACAGACAGTTTATCTTGGAAGAAAAGGGATTTTTCTTTAAAACAATATACTCATAATTTCTGCATAAAAGATATAAGCGTATTTAATGGGTATAAATTTGACCTATTTTTATTTGATTTAAAATTTGATCTATTAATTTCAGTTGAAATTTCGCAATTGATATTGTTTTGTTGACTTTCAATTTGTACAGACAATATGAATTCCATAAACACATATCAATCATATGGAAGAAATATTTTTTGTATCATTTCCTTGTTTTGCAAGTAGAGTTTATAGTGCTGATGACCGTGTCTACAGCACCCATCAATTTATTATAGTCGTGTATACAAGATGATTTCTGTAAAATTTCTTATGCATGATAGTCTTTTGGTACATCCACAAATTCTTCTGTACGTATTGTTGAAATTATGAAAATCTCTTTTTTATCTTGCCATTTTATGGTTAATACATTTGCAGACGAGCGAAGGCACGCTTCTCCTTTTTGTAATTTTTCGTTCATTTCTGGTATTCCTTTTCTCCTCTTTTTTACGGTGCCACACGCGTTTATAAAATTTTTGTTATAAAAATTATTGATATTTCAATATCATCCAAATCGTAGAGAAATTAGCTTCCAGACAAGTTAGCCAAAATGGTGAATATTCTTAAAATTTCCAACAATTCTTGTACTTTCGCGAGGATCCATCAGACTGCATATAACGAAGTGCAGGTGTTCTCAGTAGCATATAAAAATACATTATAGTTGCAGTCGTAAATTATTTATCATTGTTTGTGCATGTGCGCAGTTTTATTGAAATATTAATCCTGAAAAGGGAAATAGATGGCGCATACTCTACTTTGAATTCATTTAAAAAAATGATATAAGTAATGATTTGGATCAGACAAATCTCCACCAAAGTTGATCGACGATTACACGTACTTCGGCTCTATGATTCTTCGCTAATTCTGACATAAACAGGTCAACTGAGAGTCCATAACACTCTCATCGCGTCCTACAGACACAAGGAATTTAAAAGCTATGTGTAATTCGTATATAGTACATACAATTATATAAAATATATGTATTGGCATGTAAAATAGCTCGAGCGATATAGCCTCATGCAATGCCTCGGGCATTTCCGTTTGAAACGTCTGAGCTGGTCTATATGGCTCGTTGTGAGATTGAGCTAAATCGGACAGGCATAAGTCGGGATAGGATTATTGCCAGCAATTTGTACAATAGAAGACTACACTTCGCACAGAGATGCTTCGAGAAGAACGAAACATTCTTTGCAATAAAAGTCTTTTCTGACTTATTTTACATTTGCGTCTTAATGTGCCGTGTAATCTGTAATTTGCAATACAAATATGTACCGAGATATTTGACCATCTTCTTAGGCGGAACGGATAGGGGCTATTGTCGATGATAAGATATCAGAGTGAATGTCGGGTCACATCACGGTTGAAATTAAAATGTCTAGACATGCACAGCCCGAAAGGGATAGACTCCCACTTTGTAGTATTTATACGGAACTTTCAGTTACCACAGTAAACCATAGTTCGATCGAAAACTTTCTGTAGCGTGGAATTAATTTTTGACGAATACATTTAAGCCGTGAAAATTAGGTCATCAGCAAATACCAACGCGCAAAGGTTAAGGTCGCTATTGAGATGGAAGAGGTTCAAAGCATGACTAAAATACAAATTAAACAGAATGGAGGTGTTGAATGTTCCCTGTTGCACCCATCATTCACCCCGAAGACGACATTCGAGCTTGCGCCATCGTATGAAACGCCTTCCGGAGATTATGGACAAAATCATCGGAACTACATGTTTAAGGAAACCGTATCGTATCAGCTGTTATAGCAAACCGCTACATCGAAACATGTCAAAAGCTCTTTCCAGGTCTATAAAGAGAGTTTTGCTACTAGCAGATGTCTGACACGAATTCTATTGTTGCGTGGACCTTACTGTATTTAATCCGGAAGTCAAATTGTTGATGGGGAAGAATGGAAGCCTCTTTAAAAAGAAACAGTATGAGTCTCTGTATCAGCCTCTCTAAGACCTTATTAATGGATATTCTGCATACAGCAAACTCATTGATCCGTACTTGGCTGGATTTGGTTTATTCTTATCCTTCCCCAGCAAGAGAACTACTTTCCCATCTTCCATATCTTAGAAAAGTATGCAAGTTCAAGAGATCATTGAAGATTAAGGTGAAGAGGAATGTGTACCTTTGCGGGAGCTATATTGGAACTGCGTTGAAAATATCGAAGTCAGATTACCTTGTGGCGACACATGAGTCATAGGACGAGGCGAAGCGAGAGCGACGCATGTTGTGCCTCGAATCACGGGTAGCGCTTCGACACACGAAATCTAGCCAAAAACATTGTCGCCGTTGAGGGCAACCTTCGTTCCAAACGGCATCTAAACCATCTGACTCCTCCCGACCAGTATAAATAAGCGGATACGATCGCGAACGAGATAATTGTCGAGCGATTAGCAAGTTCTTTTCCGAGTTGTACGAATTATTATTAGAGAGCTATTATCGAGTCATCCTCGAGGTCCATTCTATCTTGGGGAATACGTTGTACGAATGTCTATTGACGGTATCAATTATACTCATATTTAAATTATTTATGCTAAATAAACTTGACAGTTGCAGCAGAAATCATTCTCGTATTAGAGATATCGATCCATTCCTCATCTGCCATAATCTTTTCTCATTCAGAAACTTAAATTGAATCGTTAATGAATCTACCGATGTGAAATAATTTTCTGAGAGATCGGAGCCGAAGCGGTTACTAGCAGCGGTTACTACTGTTTCCTCGGGTGAAGATACAGACCTTGTTTCAGCGGCCCCGACTTAACGAAGATCCGAATTTTCCAGGTTATGAAATTTGGAAATCTGAGAAGACCATCATACACATTTTGGTGTACAATTCCAAAATTTGCTCCTAGTAGTCTTGTGGGATTCATGAAGCTTATCGCGCGGTAGAAAGGAGATCGGACAAACAATACCTCGCTACATACAAATAATAGGTGCTAAGTAATAGAAGTAACGAGCGATAAAAGTTTAATAAGTTTAAAGTGATAAAATAGCACGCGAGCACAATAGTAATTAAAGACCTGTTCGAAGAACAGTTTATAACTTGAAAGGAAGTCACGGCACACGATCGTGAGTAACAGAAGCACGTGTTGCGTACATTATTCTTGGCATGTAATCGCATTACTAGTAAGTTCTGGGGAGCCGGCAGCACCGGAGACGTCACGATCTCGACTCATTTGTCAGTTTGGTACCAATAACGACGCATCCTCTGCTTTGTCAAACTAAGTTATTCAACTGTGAAAGACGGTAAGAATCGTCTGAAGAAAATTTGAGGGCGCCGATCAAGAGGTTAGCCCTGTTGCCTAGCACTCGTCTAACTTGCGGAAACATGCTTTTGGAATCTTTAATTCTCTGGATCCAGAGAACTCAGGGATCTATCAGAATCCTTTCTGATACGTCTTTTTATGGTTGCATAGCACTTGTCGTGTTCAGTGAATGATGGGATACAGTAACATAGTTTGCAGAAGCGCTTCTTCAGATATTTGGTGTTTGTCTTGTAGCAAACCTCCGAAGTGGGAATCCAGATATCTCTCAACGTAACTGAAATCCCATGCGAGAGCTGAAATCGAGGCTCCTAGGACCGAAAGAATTTTATTATTTGTGGTCTGTAGGACGATCTCTATTTTGTGACTGTTGTCTCAGTGTTTTTATCCTCGTGGACAAAGGTATCAAATTCTGACAGCTCGGTGCAGAAAAACATCCATCTTTTCCGCGGGTACCAAATCCAAGAACGACTGCGCCTTGACAAATCAAATACCATCAAAATCAGTGTCAGTGAACTGGAGGACCATGTCCATCTATTACTCGTTACATCCATGTCACAGGTTCTCGTTTCTGTTATTATTTAACTTGCTGCTCCAGGGAACGTGTCTCGCGTTATAATCACCATCAAGCATGAAAAAATTTTATCGCACAGATAGAGTTTTTCGAAAAGCGTGTCTCATTCCGCGGCAAAGACGTAATAAGACATGTAATAAGACACAAGCTTAAGAGCCTGCAACATAAATAGAGTAAACATAATATATGAAAAGCCGCGTTTTGTTTGCTAGGTTTATCGTGACAACTGAAAGATCCATTTTCCCTTTGTCTGTATGACTAGTGATTATTACTTCAAAGTTAAATGATATCGAAATGAATTAAATGATAAAGCGGTTCCGTCCCCGAACTTCGAGTTCAGATGGTCACATTCTTTCGAAATGAAAACCCTTGAACTGCACCTTATGCCTCTCCGTAATCTTAGTTTTTGCCAGCAGGGCCACCTCAAACGAGTGAACTTGCAAGGGCTGCAGCAGTAGTAACCTACGATTATTATATTACGAGACAATTAGTTTCAGCGCTTAGGGTCTGGCTACTGGCCGACCGTGCCATACCTAGAGTGGAAACTCATACTGGCGGCGCGTCAGGATGTTAGCGACTGTTTACTACTTTCTAGCGTCCATCGCCTCGGGTACGGCGCGCTGATGGTCTGCGCGCGGCTTGGAAAAACCCGGCCCTCCCCTTGCGGGTCACTGGACAAGTTGAACCTACCCTTTCGGGCGACAGCTCGCTTAGCCGGCGCTTCGCGACGCGTGCAGACGGCAACGTTGGAAGACCAGAAAAATAAAGCTGTTCTGTCTCACAAAAGAAAGATACGTACATATGTGTTTCCTTATTCTTTCAAATTTTGGCGCTGCTGCGCCAATTTACGGCTATTAAAATATGGAGAGGACTTGGAGAGGTATTATAAGGAACTTTATTCTAATATTCACGTAATTGCTCGCTACGTGTGATACTCGCCAGAGATCTAGGGCATAAGATTTTCACACTGCGCTTCTCTCTTTTCTCTCAACGGAGTCCTAGGCCATCGTACAACGCTCGCATACATACTACGAAGGGGATACATACTTGTGTGTGGTTGTGCTATACGTTACCTCCCTCTCGCGCGTACAATACAAATGTACCGTATGCCGCTCTTAGTTTGAAAAACCTGACTATGAAGCGGGAAAGGTGATAAATGATGAACTTTTGACAATACTGATAACGAGTCAACAGTTCAGTACTTTCCTCAGAATCTTGAGGGAGAAAAATTACCTAGAGAAAATAATAACAAATTTGTTAAGTTTATTAATATATTCACATCGTAGACCGTAGGCGATACATTGTATGTCCCCTGAGACATGCGACATGCCGCGAGACCAAGCGCCGATTTTCAAATTTTATAGTTGGACATGGATACACAACTATCTTGCGACTATACTATTATTATCAGTACCAGAAATGCGTTCGGTTGCCGTCGATCGTTTGGTAGTCGACATATTATCTTTGAAGAGAACGCTTTGTATATAGTAAGTATCTATACTAATAAATTACATGTATGCCTTTAACATTATTATTTTGTATAGTGCTTCTCCCTATAATATATATTAATATATGATATAAAATTTAAAATTTATTTCTGGTGAATTAAAGGACATAAGTATAACTTGTATGACTTGTGTATGGCTGTGCATTACGTTATTTGCAAATTAATTAACAACAGTAATTAATTTAAGTTTCTAGTATTATCGTAATATTAAATGATTATTCTTAGGAAGAAAATTACTCTGTACGTGCACGTATCTTAAGTTGCTAAAAGTTAAATTACAACAAGACATGTAATGGATTAATAGTGTACGATAATTAAAAAGAGTGTCATTTTTTATAAATTACGAAAAAGTTACTTATATCTGAACTAAGAAATGTCATAAATATCATAAAACGGAAGCAGAAGAAATAAAATTGAAAGATAGAATGAGAAAGAGTAATATTTTAAACGTGAAGGTTAGGTGTTAAATTCTACTCAAATCAAATAAAATATTTAATTAAATATGAAAAAAAGTTAAAGTATTTACTTAGTTATGTTTATTCCAAATTGTTTGTTTCGATATAATTTTTGCAAAATATTAAAGAATATATACTTATGTAAATAAGAATATTACTTTCAAAGTCGAAACAATCATATAAACATTGATGTACGTGCATTATAAATTCATAATTTTATTTTATATACTTTGTTTCAGATAGAGAAATGAATATTTTTTTGCTCATTAGCAGTTGGTAGATAATGATGTTAAATCATGTGACGTAATTTGATATGCTAGTTCCCTTAGATGGGAACACTATCATGCATGTATACAACTTTCCAGTGAAGCAAATAAGAAGAGAAACCTTTGTTTGAGTTAATGAATTAAAAACTATTTGAAAGTGGTCTGTAGAACAGTATAAATCAGAGAGATGACAACCGAAGTTACATAGTCACAACCTTTCGAAAACTTAAAAGAATTATTCGATAACGTGGGTAATTTGAAACCATGACCGGAAATTGAATAACTACGAGATTCAACTGATGATGTGTACAGTGGTTTAGAAATAAGCGCAGAAAGAACGCAGTTAGAAAAATTGGATAGAGAAGTACATCCTAAAACGTTGCTTCATCATGATATGAAAGGTGGCTGCCTAGAAGACAGGTAATAGAAATCGCTATATTTATTAATTCATATATTATACATAATATACCCGTGATTTTTCAGATTTATATATCGATCAGAATCTTATGATTCTTACCTATTTTATCACTGGAGTGTTATTGACACGTTTGTGTATTCTAGTCATCATTTCATAACTGCGCCACCTTTTGTTATTTGTACAGGGTGCGCCGTTAGAATTCGGACAGAATTCAATTTGTAGTTCCCACCATATTAGAATTCAGATGTTTGTGCTGATTGACTCTGAAGTTAGTTAAATATGTCAATAAGTCTTCTATAACCTCAAAATGACAGAACTCGTTAAGCAAAACCCGGAATACGATAGAAGAGCGGCGATTATAGAAAGTCTTCGCGCCGGGAGAACGCCGGTCGAAATTATAAAATTCTTTAGCTACCCAAGATCGACGGTAATTTAATTTTGTTGTGGGCAAAACCAAATTTCCAGCAAGTGTTCACGTTTTGAGCGTTGTCTCAAGTGAGGGCGACGTCATGCCTCCGCACTTCTTCCAAAAAGGCGAAAGAATCACAAAGGAGGTTTATTTGGAGGTCCTGAAGACAGTAATAAAGCCGTGGATGGAAATTACGGCTTCTGGAAGGCCGTATTTATTTCAACAAGATGGCGCACCTGCTCACACAAGTCATCTTGTTCAAAATTGGCTCTCTGACAATGTGGACATGTTTTGGTCGAAAGATTTCTGGCCTCCTAACAGTCCCGACCTAAACCCATTGGACTATTACGTGTGGGGCGTTATCGAGAGACAAACTAATAAATGCAGGCACCCCAACGTCAACTCCCTACGAGCTGCTATCGAGTCAGAATTCGCGACAATTAAACGCGACCAGTTGAAGTCAGCGTGCTCGCGCTTTAGAGCAAGAATAGAGCAGGTCATAGAGGCAGAGGGTGGTTACATAGAATAAAAGTTCTCAGCAAGGACCCTTTAAATGAGATATAACAACATTTTCATGTGTTTTTGTGTATTGACTTAAATAAACAACTTTCTGCACAAAACTTCTTTTGTCCGGATTCTAACGGCGCACCCTGTATGTAGCGAAGCATTCTTTATCCGGTCTCCTTTCTACCGCGCGAAAAGTTGCGTGAATCCCACAAGACCACTCGGGACAAATTTTGGAAGTGTGCGCCGAAATGTGTATGATGATCTTCTCAGATTCCCAAATTTCATAATCTTGAAAATGCAGATTTTCGTTGAGCCGCTGGAACAGGGATTAATGTAGCACATAATCATGGTGTACAAGTTCTTGGTACTGTAATTACGGAAAGAGAAGGTATCTGGGATGTAATACTTGAATCTCAGGAAGAAGTAAGAAGATTTGCAGATGCACTAATACTTGTTGCAAAATTTTATAAATTCGATTTTATAAGTCTGGTTATTAAATATTGAAAATACCATTAAAAGTGAGCAAGTTAATAATTTAATTTATTTTGTAAAATATCTAACAGAAAATATTCATGAAGCAATTAGAAATTCTGAAATTATATGGTACGACGGCGTAACCAATGAAGGAAAATTAAATTGGCAAAATGAGCTTAATTACAATTGTTTCTGTTTGTAAATTTTATTTAGTGTTCTGAATACAATGTTTCAGAGATTTCTTTTTAAACTGCGATGGCATTTACTTGAATTATAACTGGACGAAATCAAAATTGGAAAACGGTTTGGCACTTGCAAAAAATCACAGCAGAGATATTCATGATATTTATGTAGGACTTGATATTTGGGGAAGATGTTGTCCTGGTTGTGGTGGATTTAATTCAACATATGTAATTACAATATTACTTATTTTATTGTAGCATATAGTCATTTAATATTTCATTAAACCATTATAATCTACAGGCTTTACAAAAAATACGACACGAAGGACTTTCTGTCGCGCTTTTTGGTCCAGGTTGGACTCACGAATTTTTCGGATCTAAGACATTCGAAGAAATAGAAGATCTATTTTGGGCACAGTTGTTTCCTTGTTTATAGCAAACGGAAGTCAACACGAACCAATACTAGTTCTCGGCAATAATACCGGCTTAAAATTCATCGTTCATTATAAATCAAGGGAGTTGGTTGCCAACTGGAAAAGATGGTAAGTCTACAAAATATAAATTGAAATATTTGTAACATAAAAAACAAAAAATAATTAAACCTAAAAAACATTTTATTAGAAGAATAAAATAATTGTAGGGATATGTAATGTCATTACATTACATTATTATATTAAATATTTATATAGCATGAGTTATGATTATACTCTAAATAAATGTACCTCACACAGATATATTTTTCTTGTTTAGAAAGCAGATATATATGTGTCTGGTTGACATTATGATTAGCTGCCTGTAAGGAATCTTCATTTGGACTAGACCAACCACAGTAGCCATACGGACGACGATGCGCTAGCCACTAGCACTGCAATCGACAAGCAATACACCATACCCAAAACAACAGCACAAGAAATTAGAAATATAATCGAAAAAACAAAAAACAACAAAGCACCAGGAATCGATCTAATCAATGGCAAAATATTGAAAAACCTCCCTCCAAAAGCGATACGACTAATCACTATAATATTCAATGCAATACTAAGAATACAATATTATCCTACATTATGGAAACAGGCACAAATCATAATGTTACCCAAACCAGGCAAAGACCCACATGAAGCAACATCCTACAGACCAATATCACTACTCCCCGTGCTCTCCAAAATACTAGAAAAAGTAATATACGCCCGACTAAAACCAATAATAGAGAAGGAAAAACTAATACCAGACCATCAATTTGGATTCAGAAATAAACACTACACCATAGAACAAATGCACAGGCTTGTCAACGAAATAATACACAAAATAGAAAACAAACAATATTGTACAGCCCTATTCATGGCCATAGAGAAAGCTTTCGACAAAATAAACCACGAAAGCCTAATACAAACAATCAAGAAACAATTCCCGGAAAAAATATACCAAATAATAAAATCATACATAAGCAACAGAACCTTCACAGTAAAAATCAAGGACGCACACTCCGAAGCCAAAGACATCAAAGCAGGTGTTCCACAAGGAAGCGTCCTAGGACCCATACTATACACATTATACACGGCCAACATTCCAACAACTACCAATAGCAAAATACTGACATTTGCGGACGACACAGCCGTGCTAGTCAGGCACACTAACCCTGTAACAGCAGCCACAATACTACAAGAGCACATCACAAAAATAGAAAAGCGGCTACAAGACAAACAAATCAAAACTAACCCTAACAAATGCAACCAAATTACATTCACATAGAGAAAACAGGTAACACCAAACATCTTCCTGAACGGCACGCAAATAACTCAAACAAGGCAAGTCAAATACCTTGGACTTCACATAGATACACGCTTCACATGGAAACAGCACATCAAATCAATAATAGACAAGATACAGATAGCAAGGAGACAAATGCACTGGTTAACAAGCCGAAAATCCAAACTAAGCACAGAAAACAAACTGAAAATATACAAAATAATCATAAAGCCAATCTGGACATACGGAATTCCACTATGGGGAACAGCAGCAATGAGCCACATAAACAAAATAGAAACAATCCAAGCCAAAATCCTTAGAACAATGGTAAACGCCCCGTGGTACGTTAGAAACGAGGACATACGGAAAGACCTGGGAATACCAACGGTGAAGGAAGAGATTACCAGATTCGCAACAAGATGCAGAATAAGAACAGAAACACACCCGAACCAGCTGGCAGCTGAAACGTGCAACACAACAAACATCGCAAGGAGACTAAAAAGGAAACACCCAATAGACCTCGTGATAGATATAACTTAGAAAACACGAAGCTGGCACCCCGCTGGGGGCAGCCACCCACATGCTATATTTATTTTATTTTTTTTTTTTTTATTTACCAATGAGATATAACACTTTACCAAATGTCCTTCAGGACAAATTGTCAAAACCAAAATAAAATAAAAAAAAAAGAAAAACTCATCGGAGCGCCAAGGTCTGGAGCTCGAACGGAGGGGACGCCGCCAGGACAGTCGCCGACGCATATTATATCGTCCGGTGTCCCCTTATGATCCTGATAGCTGTCGTCCTAGGAAGCCTCCTCAGCAAGATTAGACTGCGACGACTTGTCATCAGATCCCCTGTCCAAACCAATAGGACTATATACCTATCACAAAGACATTTAGCAAAATAGATTATCGATTTTCAGGATATAGGTAATGTTACGCCACGAGGCGTAGTATAGGCCGTATTTCTAACCGTGGTTAGACAGTGGTCCTACAGTGTCGCAGACTGATCGTCTTATCTGCCTGACGGAAAATATAAAATTTATCGACGAGCGCATAGTTATCACCAAGCAGCGAGTTCCAGAAACGTTGATTTCGGTACGTTATTTTATTCTCACAAAGAAGGTGGCATACGTGATCATAGGCGCGAACGGTGGCGTGATCCGAGCGTAGTGAGGGTCGTCTCCCCGAGAAGACAAAGAAATCATCGGAGGGAAGTCAGTCTCCTTTGAAGATTCTAACTGCATACATCGAGAGGTCTGACGAATAAAATCGCTAAGTCTAACGAATATCGAGAAATATCAAAAGTTGAGTCTAATTTCTGTAACGAATTAACCGTATTTATCACTAAATAATTTGCGTCATTTTTATTATTATATAATTTATTGTTAAAAATACAAGCTATATTAACTTGTTAGCACAGTGTTAAATTCATTGAACCACCTCTGTTATCTTAACCTAAACAGGGGAACGACTAATTCGCGGCGTCGATTATACGAATCGTAGCGAGAATTTACGCCTCTCGCTGACGCGTTTTCCTCGCGACCGCGTCTCTCCGCGAACGGTCGTAACAGGTACATTAAAACATGGTGGACGAATTCAGCACGACGATTCGGATCTGGAGACGCACTGTATTGAAAGAAGAAATCGCAGGTTCAGTACGAGGGTTATTGCTGCTGAGGAAGGTGCCAGCAGCAACACCGTATAGTCTGTATTGAAGGGAAATATCTACACCTGTATAACTCTCAGTAAGTTTGCGAGTTAAAAACAGAAGGAAAACTTTTTCAAATGGATGAGTCGGAAAATCAAACGCAATTCCAATTTCCCGCGAGGATATTATTTACTAATGAGGCAATATTTAATAAACGTGACACTGGAATAACAAATACACGTAACGAACATTTTTAAGCACGTGAAAATCCACGCGCATTAAGAAATGGTTCTGCAGGATAGTACACCACTACATTCTACCAACGCAGAGCAGGAGCACTTGTCTAACTGTTTTGGAAATCGATGGATTGGTGGAAGGGGACCTGTGCTTTGGTCTGCTCGGTCCCCACGTTTAAATCCTCTCGACTTTTACTTCTGGGGACACATGAGGAGGTTTGTGTACGCATCGCCGGTGTTCAACTGCAATAGAACTGCAACACTGCATTCTCAATACGGCAAAATTTTAAGAGAAACGTCAGGCTCTGTTAACAACGAAACGGAAATCATATCGAACATATATCGTCATTCGTTGTATTTTTTGCGGACACTCGTTTTAGGGACAATCATGGTGCGTGTGCAAGCCTTTTATGAACATTGATAATACGGTTTTATATTTATGAATTATGGTAGGCAACGCTTTAGACGAAACATTAATTCTCTGCGCTCGTAAATTTCATAGAGCGGTTTTCGATGTGATCTTATGGATTTGCATGAGTAAGTGGGTTTAATGTTCAATCCAACATTTCCTTGCACAACGTCGCGCGAGATCATTTACGTCTCTGAATCTTCTTCTCTACGACTTGTACGAGGTGCATTAGGAACTCCGACTCGCGCGGGAGCTCATTTTTCTTCGATCTGCCGTATCGTGTAGATCAAAATAAAACTTGTACTCGCTTATTAATAATTTAATTATTAATTTGTAACAATTAAACTAATAATTTACAACATTTAAGCAATTAACTTACAACGTTCAATCTATTAATTTCTCACGTTCAACTATTAATTTATAACAATATATTATTAATCTGAAACAATCACGCCATTAATTTTTAACAATTATACCAATAATTTATAGTAATATCCTCCCATTAATTTCAAATAATTATGCTCTTAATTTATAATAGTCATACCATTAATCGGAAGCAATTCAGTAGAATAGTAATTCATTTAAATCAATACCACCAACTCATAGCGATTAAATGAATGATTTATTTTGTTTTATTTAGTATCAACGAAATCTTTCTAGTCCTTGAAATGATATTTTGTTTCCATTTAGTTTTATTTTTTAATTTTAAACGCAGTACTTAATTTCTCACTTAACTATTTCGTATAAAATCAGTGCCAATGCAAAGTGTAACTGTAGAGCGTTTGTGGATGAAATGTAATTCTTTGTGCTCGTTCAAAGCCAAAATATCAAACCGCATTCATGGAATCGAAGAACCAAATGCAATGTAATCGATGGCAACGAGGTATGGTTTCTTCGATGGTAAGTTCAATGTTCAAATATGATTATATGGGTCCACATACTATAACTATTCTAATTAATAAATTTCAATACACGCTACTTCTTTGCTATCAAATAATTTTACATCTTCTGCTTCGGATGCTTAAAAACTCTTTACGTAAATAGAACCTGAGAAATAATGATACACGAAGTACTATTCTAAAAGTGTAACGTTATTTTTAATATTAGGATTAGATTGCTATTGGTAAACAACATATAAGGTTGTGCGAGGTAAGCCGCGCTAGACTGTCACGGCAATCCTACATCAGCTCAGATTTCACTGCCATTACCATGTTCTGAAGAAGTCCAAATGTAACAAAGCTGTTTTAACTTATTATCGTAAGTATTTGATGAAACGCCGACTCAGAGCCGCCTTCTCTTCGTCCAGTATAGATTGTCCGTGGCACTCCCTACCGGTTGGAGAAATGTAACGTGGCTCTGTCTATCTTATAAATGAGACGTATAGTTCAACAGGCTCTCATCTTCCTCATCAGATGTTCAAGGTCAAAATCGAAAAAAACACTATTGTTAGTCTAGACATTATCGAGAAAACACCAGTTTTGATTTTCCTTAGAATAGAAAACCTGTTTCACTTTCAATAGAGTATTGTTGTGTTCCAGTCCATCCTTTTGTATCACTTGGTTACCAGGATGATTTTTGGGCAGTACTTCTTTGGAACTGCAGCGTCCCATGCCAGAAATTGAGATGGTTTTAAAGATAGAGCACCACCTCTTAGAAAGCCCGATATTTCCTTCTATTTTTATTACTATTGGGACAAGACTCTGAGAACGCCCGCTGGCCGATCAAATGTTCAGCTCGATTGATCTCGTTGGAGTACAAGTAAATATCTCCGGACCTGCGATTGCCACAAAAGCTTGTTATTCGAGATGTGATATGGAAAGGAGATACCTATATATTTAACAATGTGCTGGACTGGATAATGTGCTGAAGAGAAAATATTATCGAGACGCTAAGTCGGTAACATTTGGAATAATACTAAAATGTTAAAGGTTCCCAAAGTCTCGAGACGTGCGACAAACGTGTTTATTCTACTTCTCGTTTATGTATACTGATATAAATGTTTATTCTATATTTCGTTCCATCTGTGGCATTGTATTATCACGGTGATCTTGGAATATAGAATAATCATATTCTACATACCAGTTCGCATACCATAGCCATCAAAACTACAATTAAGCAGTAACAGCATACCCGTGTGCCGGCATCCAGCGATAATCCCTCCACAGCAGCCAAAACCTTGATATAAAAATCCTCCCAAGTCAGCACTCGACATTCCACTCCTATTTCTGTTCTGTCAATATAACATTCTGTACCGTTACTCTGTCAGTTTTATAATAAACTTTGAAACAACTATTAGTTGTTATTAATTGGAGTACGAATCACTCACCTTACGTGCGGAACGTGAAATAATCTCGAACCGACGCGACAGTATCACAGATGATAATACATATAAATATGTTGTCGGTAATTTACCGACCGCAAAAGTTGACGGTCCATCGGATTCAGATAATCATTTCTTTAACCACACTTTAATTTCTTGAGCAATAAGGTGCTCGTCCTGAACGCTAGAGTATAAAACAGATATTTTGATAGATATTTCAACAACCAGTGGTATTTCATAAGCCTATGACAGAGCCAACAGTAAGTACGTGTGCGTGTGTGTGTGTGTATACGCGCGCACGCATGTGTATGTATGTACGTTTTTGCCATGTTCGTAAACACAAATTTAAGAATTCCATTCAAGTGTGTAAGACTCCTACGGGCCAGAAAATATTTCTCGAGTAAGGGACCTCAATCGATTTGCTAGACTTCGCCGTGCAGCGCTTCTTGTGTCTGCAGCACGATCGTGTTTATAATTAAACTCTATTGTATTATGTAAAACTACATTTAGTTAAACAACATTCTTTTGTATCACATGTACTACCGTATGTCTACTTTAAGTATATTGATGAAAATTATGAAAAGCAGTTTAGTTTATATTCTTTACCTTCAGTGATAATGTCGACAAAGGTGTTAACAAATCGATGCCAGTGCTGCGACTAGCGGCCGATTTGTAAAGCACATTGCCGGATATTAAAAGCATTGTCCTCTCTACTGGAGTTTCCAAACTTGTGTATATGAATGCGACAATACTTACAATACTTATGATGCAAGAATAATCAGATATTCATTGACGTTGGAGTTGCTTCTTAGATGCACAAATGTGCATACATATATAATGTGAGTTTTTATAGAAACGTTTTTTTTTTTAGTTTATTTTGGTTTTTACAATTTGTCCTGAAGGACATTTGGTAAAGTATTATATCTTATTGGTAAAAAATAAAAATAAAATATAGCATGTGGGTGGCTACCCCCAGCGGGGTGCCATCTTCGTGTTTGCTAGGTTATATCTTTTATGTTTATAGAAACGTGAACATGAAAATTGTATTGGACATAACGTGAAGTTAGTCAGAAAATCTACTTAGTAATACGCGTGCGTTGTAGTTCCACGAATCAATTTTTGATTTACCGTTACGTGTGAACGTACTATATGATACTGTTTCGTAATTAAAATGCAATTTATAAAATGGATTAGGTAAAATTAGATGAAACTAATGTTAAACTAATAAAATAATATTAAACTGCTGAAGAATGATGTATTATAAATACTATAGGATTCTTTATTGTACACTTTCCATCCATAAATATATTTTCAAGGTTACTTCCTTACCGATAATGATCTGAACCTGTCTGAACTGAGCGGAATATTTGTTACTAGTGGAGGATTCCATTTTAATGCCCGTAGTGCTGCTCATAGTGGTGTCGGTGTTTGAACGGTATTTTCTCTCTCTCTCTCTCTCTCTCTGTGCATGTTTATATGTGTATAAATAAAATTTACATTTTATTTTGACGCAAATTATTAACAAAGAAAAACATGTTCTGGATGCAAGTGAATAATAAGAGAGTGTAAACAACCTTTAAGATCATGTATGACACGCTAACCTAAAATATCTTCCATTGTCTTCTGCTTTTCATTGATTTTACGACTTTTTATCAAATAATTACAGTTTTGTTAAATATATTTGAGAACTGCATTTCATACAATTTCTATATTCATTTACAAATTGCTACTGTTATTGTGCAGTTATGACATATATTAAGAAAAACGCGAATTGTTCTTTGAGGATATTATTAAAGTCTACTATCCACGTATCATAGATTTTCTTTGTACACAGATAAGCAGTTTGTGTAATAATAATAATAATTTCATAAAGTAAGTAGCTCGAGCGTTAGTTTACGTAGGACCTGTTGATACAATCTTCATGGATATAAAATTGGACAGCAAAATGTATGTAAGTACCTTTTGAAACATCATTCGATAAGAGCTCTTTGACCGTACTGAATAATATATTTTGTTTTTATAAATCTTGGTTAATATAGTATATTAAGCTAATGTTTAATGTTCAACTATTTCAATATGACAAAGTAAGATTTGCTTCTTTGGCCGTTGTGACGCAAACTTGTGATTTGTAATACAAATAAAATTTAATTGTTGAATTAGAAGGAATTTCCACCATGGTACATAAAATTTTGTATAATGTACCTGTCAATTGTAAGATTGGTTTGGCCAACGCGCTATGATCTCTTGCGCGTCTATGCTTTATACTATGTATATTATGACTCAATAATAATACATGGATTAAAAATACTAAAGTAATGCAAAATGTCTAGCATCGATGCAGCCTTGCTTATTATTATTATCAATATAATATTTAATTTTTCCGTTGTAGAGTAATAAGTTTATACGAATGTGATTATTTTAGAGTTAAATTTCATTTACATATTTTATTTTATTGAAATGGAAATATTGAATTATAAATGACTTTCATTAATATGTTATTATTTAGTATACTGCATATGTTTACCATTTGTATTATTATTATTTGTTATTAATTTTCCTGGGCTTGTAGAATATAAAATTGATATTCATACATATATAAATATGTTCCATGCAATATTAATGTATATCACTGATGTATCGTGATGTTATCTATTTATTCGTATGAATTAATAAAAAAGATGCATGTTACAAATAAGATTTTTATCATATTAATGCGTTGAAGCATACGAGCGTTGAAACAACGTATGTTGTAAAAAATATATTGCCGTATAATAGATTAAAACTCACACATGTACCAGGAACGTTCATCACTAACAACGTACGTTACCTTTTCACTGATGTATTTATGTTAGTACGGGCATTGAATTCGGCTGAGGCATTTTTTGTATTGTATAACCTTAAATAGAGCAGGTCACACGAACGTATCGTTAGATATTCGTTATCAGTTCGATGAGTATGTATTTTTTTATGTATGTCCAGCGACTATTCTATAGTGAATAGTTGGATCGGAATGAAAACTTTTCTATTTTGTGGAAAGATTTTTCGATTTGTTTATTATAAATCATTTGTTATTGCAAAAAAGTTCCATTGTTGTATATTTGTATAAATCAAATTATTTACAGTTTTTAACGCACTTCGATGTTGATTCAGATTAAAAAGAAATATTCTTTGAGTTTTACAACACAATGTCCCGAAGGTTCCATTAAGCATGGTTTACGTCACAGTCCAGAACAATCGCTACTTTTGAGAAATAGAAATTTAACGCTTCGACCATCTGCGTGCCAGCGCTCTGATAGTACGTGAGTAATTCTTCCGCCAACTCTGCAAAACAGGCAACGCTCGTATGCTGTGACTTCTACGTACTTCTACGTACGAAATGACTGTGAAACGTATGCCCGTTTTAACGTCGTGTATCCTGATGCCCAGGTTTAAATTTGCGCATGCGTTATGAAAAATATTGCTGCTATGAGTTCATATACAAAATTTTTCCGCACACATTTTATTATGACGAGGCACAGATACACGTTTACATTCGCCCACGTGTATATATATTCTTTTTTGCATATATCCCTAACTGCCCGAACAGCATTGGAACAGCAGTTCTAATATAGCCTAGCGTAGAAAATTCCTTGAGCAGCCTGTACAAGCTGAAACGTATTGTAATGACGCTACGCATCGACTCCAAAGTCTCATGAAGTGACATCAGTATACCAGTATATACCTAATATATATCCAATGGCTTTGCTTACCAATTAAGAAAATATATTACTTTCTGTATTGATGCAAGCCAACATACTTCATAAAAGAACAGAAAACTGTTCTGTTTGACCAAATACTACCATTAACTGTGTCTTACACCGGTTACTGATCGCAATTGATTCTACAATATTTTCCACCCAATTGGATACAAATATTTCTATTTTAGACAATTCATGGTGACTTTTGTAAATACTTTGAGCTGTTTTTTTATATTCTCATATTATATGGAATTTTTAGAGTTTTGCATAGTGTTTGTTACTCTGTCGTACATTTTATTTATCATTTATAATATACAATTTGCTAAACATGTAGAAGGACTGCTCGTTGCTTTGTACTAATTTGTTACCTGGAAGAATACATTCATGAAATAACGTTAAACAACCATGCTAAAAGAATTGTTTGCGAATCTGATTTTTCTTACGTTTGAATGTAGTTGAGAGTTGAATATAGTCGAATTCACTACATAACAGTTTGAAAATATCGACCGGCCCTGCCCTATGGTAAATGTTAGGAGTTGAGGAAATGTTTCTTAACAATTCTAATGGAACCGTAAATTTATATAAAATTTACACCTCTCTTGTTATGTATGTAGTATTCTGGATTTGTGCAGTTACGTATTTCATGCTTTTAATGGTGGAGTCTGGCTGACTCATAAATATGGCGTCATAAACCGTTCATTCTAGTATCTAATTCAGTAGCTCTATACGTAGCATTCTGTTCTACTCGTAATATTTATGGCACGATTGACTTCGATTACTAGACTAGAATGGTTTCATAGGTTTTTCGTTTCTTAGGATGTTACATTAGGTTTGTATTTTTTTTTTTGCAGCCTTCTGAATATGCAATAACCATAAAGGAAGAGCCAATCTATCCAGAGGTTTGCGATGACTCGTCGCCAGTTGATACGAATACAGGAAATGAAAATGAAACAGCGACGTTTGAAGGTGAATCTTCGGATGACGTTTATCGTAGAAATGGAGAATCCGCGTGTCCTCAAGAAAGTACTTATTTAGAAAATAACAAATCGGAACCTGATAAACGAACAAGTAAGCATAAAGTACCTTCAAACAACGGAATAAGTTGCAACGTTTGTTTGTTAACTTTTCAAACTAAAAATTTATTGGAACTGCATAATAAATTATATAGCTGTAACATACTTAAGTGTAATAATTGCACTGCGATCTTCACTACGCATATTTCGTTGATACGTCATTTGAAGACGCGATGTTACACGAAAAAATCGCATGGATATAGATGTAATTTTTGTAACCGAATGTTTTCCTATAGAAAACATGTCCAATCTCACTTATTCCATGTGCATGAGAATGCAATATGTTCTGGTGAAAGCAAAATTACGAAAACATCTCCTGAATCGTTAGAAAAGTCGAAGCATTCGAATGGTATAGTAAAGGCAGAATCAAATACATCACACAGTCCCTCCCCCAAACATGTAAATAGCTCAATAAATATATCTTTGAAACCACCTAATAGTTCAAACGATACACCCACCAAGGGTTCGAGCAGCAAGATCAAGTCTACGCATCCGAAACGGTTAAACGATTCGCATGGTACACTTTCGAAAAGGATGACGCAGACCGTCCTTACAGACTTAATATCGCTGGACAAAGACAAACCGAATGACGAATGGGTTAGCCGGAAAAAAGTTATCGATACGGAGAATATACCTGGTACTGCGACTATTATTCCAACTTCGACGCTCGAGACATTTAGTAACAAGACATCAACGGCTTCAGAAGTTATTCAGATGTCCACTTCTGTTAAGCGAATCGAATCTCCTGTTAGGAAAAGACTGTTTGTTCAAACTCATGTGAATTTAGAAACAATGACATCTTTATTAAGCAACGAAATAAAAGCTGAATCTGAAAGCTCCAATACCTCGCACAATATGTCTTACAACCTTAGGCCAGTGAAAAGATGTTCTTCTCCTTCATATGATTTTTACGATTTATTGGAGTTTAAGACCTCTGAAAGATCAAGACCATCTTGTACAAAAAACAAGTCTCACTACATCTTTAATCAAAGTACAAGATCTGCGCCTGAGTCTAAGCGTAAAGAATGTGTGGTCCTTTTGGAGAACTGCGACAAATTCTTGGAGCCTACTAGTTTTGTGTCAAACGAAAACGAAGACGAAAACGAAGACGAAAACGAAAAGGAAAACGAAAAAGAACACAATGAAGCTTTCAAACAAGCAGTATTGCAAAATGTGAATGAGGAATTTGAAGGTTTTCGTGAAACAAGCTCGGCAGATAACTTGCCTTTGACAGCTGACACGTTTGCGTCAAAGCGATTCAATGAATTTGCAAAATCTTTCGCTCATAGATTAATCGTACCTCAACAAGAATCGGTCGAGTTTAAGAAGAACTTTAAGGTCAATCGGCAGAAAAGATTTCAATGTCATATTTGTAAAAAATCGTTTTCTTTGAAGGAGAACCTGTGCGAGCACATGAAATTGTTCCATACGATTTACATGTCGAGCATATGCAACGCGCGTTACACGTCCATGAATAAGTTACTATCTCACTATCTACGTCAGCATATTGTGTTTAAACGAAGGGAATGTTGCGTGTGTTATGAGAAGTTTGACACGTCGGCATTGTTGAAGCGACACATGATTTTGCATTGTGTGAAGACCATAAGATCAAAAAAAGACTCTCTACCGGTCGATGTTGAAATAAATTGCAATGTATCGAAAAAACAACACAAATGCAAAGGTTGTCGCAAACGATTTTGGCTATACTCGTGTTTGAAACAACATGAGAATGTATGTCGTCGAATGAAGGTCTTAATACATAAACAACGTGTACGTCGTGTAAACCATTTGTCTCGGTCCTTGAAAGAACCAAGTGACATGGAACTCGACATATTACAGTCACCTGATTTGAAACAAATGTTGGATGTTCCGGGTAGGACGACGAGGTCTTTGAAAAATTATTCGGCTCCTAGTACGCTTATTACGGGTGATATTTTCTCTTCGTCATTCGATACAGCTGTAAAGGACGAAAGGTTACTTAATGGGATTGCATGCGTAGAGGGTTACCAAGCGGACAAGATGAACGGAACAAAGTTTCCTTAGTTTCCTCGCCTAAATGTTCTAGTTCCTTTTGCAACAGTCGGCACTGTTTCCACTTGTCTTCGATCCATGCCTGGTAGCCCCGTAAAATGGACTTGTTCTTTTGACTGCATCGTTAGTATTCGTCGAGTCGTTTGGATGTGCAAGCAAATCGACTAATTTGCAAACCTTGTCTCCGATGCAAGGAGATAATTCTGTCTTTCTTTTCCATTTGTATAGCGGTTTGTAAAGATAATGCAATGAACGAGCTTACCTTGTAGCTGTGAGTTCAACTGTTGCTAGTCACTGTGCAGCGGAATATGGTGATGTTCGCGAAGAAGGCATTTTTCCCGAAGATCACTCGTGTTGTAGTGAAACTGGAGTTGTTCCGACTACAGGTTGTCGCTTGTCCCTGTGCAGCGGAATGTCGGTGACGTACGTTTCGTGAGGAAGGTATTCCTTCGCGAAATTGGCGCGTTTTGTCGTGAGATCGAAGTTGTTGAATATCGTTTTGTTGACGATTGTCCAGTTGCGACGAGAGGCTGCGTGGTTGCGTTCTTCATCCATCGAATTATGCCTCTTCCAGGTGACGGCCCTTGACGTTACTGACTTCCCTGGAGTGGTAACGCTTCCGCTGCTGATTATGTTGGATCCACGTGGCGCTGTATGATAGTGGGTGTCACTGGTATGCATTTTTCACTTACCACTGTATCCGGCTCGAAGGACGAAACGTTACGATCGTTCGCGGAGAGACGCGGTCGCGAGGAAAACGCGTCAGCGAGAGGCGCAACTTCTCGCTACGATTCGTCTAATCGACGCCGCGAAGTAGTCGTTCTCCTTGTTTCGATTAAGATAACAGTGGTGGTTCAATGAAGATAACACTGTGTTGACAGGTTAACATATCGTCTATATTCAACAATCAATCATACAATAATATGAGCGTCACAATGTATTTGGCGATACGTACAGTTAATGTGTCACAGAGAAGTTCTACCCGACTTTTCGATGTCTCTCGATGAATTCGTTGGATTAATCGACCTTATTCGTCAGAGCTCTCGATGTATGCAGTCACACGGAATGATTTTAGAGTGGTACCGTTATAGACTGGTTGACTGCTCTGACGACGACCACGAACTCACTTGAAAGTGACGATGCTGTGTCGGAGGAGACCTAAAGAGGGGTGCGTCTAACGCACGGAATCATCGGATTTGTTGATGACAGTTTTTGGCCGGAAAGTGAGGGTAATAGACATTGTTTCTATTGGTTACTAAGACTGTCGATGGACTAGGAAGGGTCTTAGCCGCCGTCGATGGAGAGTTGACAGTAGGAAGCATCGCACATGTGCAAAACTAACTTTCACGTGTTTTCCAGACAGAAACCGTAAACCTTAGAAAACGCTCTCATAGAAAGAATTTTGTTTGAACTGAAAGACTTTAGCTAGAGTTTTCTAAGATTTATGTTCGGTCGTTGAAAATCTTAAGGGTATGCAATAAAGATGTGCGGACATCTGGCTCCCATCCCGTCAGCGATGTGAGGCTCGATTCAGGTAGAGAGTCGGCCCACGTAACAAATCTTATGCAATAATAGAAAAGTAATAAAAAATAAAATCGTGCTTAGATATAATTCCAAACCTTTCGTGAGGATTGAAATCTTCTATGAATAAGCGTTCTTTGTAATAGTTTTATATTTTTGATAACGAATAACACTCTCCGTAACGACACATTTAATTCGAATATTACAGAAAGAAATAAAATATTTGTACAATATACAACGTGTTCAGATTTGATTAATAATGACAGATATAACTCTGATAGGAAAATTAGAACATACCACGGCAGATCAGAATCGAACAAAGTACTCAAACATTAACAGACATTAACAGATATTGATACTGAAAACGATATTTTCAATTCGATTTATCGTAATGATGTGTGTGTGTGTCCTCTTTTATTTTCTGTTATTATCTCATACGATCAAATACGATCAATTATATGAAATATAAAGTATACAATTTTATATTTGCGATAAATGCATTACACGTTTCTGAGTATTAAATTTCGCTCTTTATTTTGGATCATTCAATATCCATGACTTGACATGTATTCGAAAAAGAATCCGATATAATTATGATTTATTATGATTCAAATAATATAAATTAACAATGACATTAAACTGAGAAACATTATAATATATAGAAACGGACTATTACATTTTAACTAATGTTATCAAAATCTATTGTATAATTTTTTCATGATTGAATTATTACAAATTCAGTTTTGTCGTTTACATTGAGATACACGTGCGCCTGTATATGTTATATTACGTGAAGGAAAAAATAAATCGGGCAATGTTTTACTAAATTATTGTTATTAATCCTATTATTCTTTCGTTAAGCTTCTGCTGTCGTCTCTGTTTTCGTTTTTGTGTTTGTTTATCTTTATCTTTATTGCTTTTTTTATATGTCAAAGTTGTACGAATGAAAGTGGAGACCATAAACATTTCCAAACAAATGATAAAATTCTTTTTTAACGAGATTGTACCGAAGAAAAATACGCTTTATTGGCAGCTCAGGTACAGATCCTCCCTGGCGCCGGCTCTGTTTCGGTTTAGACTCTCCAATACCATTCTTTTCGATCATCGCGAACGGTAAGTTTTTCACATCGGTATAAAACGATGGGAACTTACGAAGTAACGAAACTGAAGGAACCGAGCAAGGTATCTTAGTGTTAAATAGCAAATTACTGCTCGAATAATGAGAAAGATTGTCGGCGACAAAAAGTGGGTAAGTATCGCAGACAAGATATCGATTAATGGACTACCGGTCGGTAAGCGTCGGCGACAATAAACCGATTAATCGGTTATCGGTCGGTACAGTGTTAACCGTGTTACAAATAGAAGACGGTATACGTACGACAATAATAACCGTAATGCCTCTGTTTAATTAAGGAATTCATCCGTTGCGATACTGATGACAAAAACAGAACTTTACCCTAGTTTTGTCGCGTGCTAAGCTGTATTTTATGATACAATAAAATGATCGATTTTCCTATATCAAATAATTTAATCTGATAAAATGTAATAATTTATCATCTGATACACTCATGCACGAAAACGGATACTCCGACCAAGATCCCGCGGCGGCCGGGATTATGAATGTGATGGAAGTGGTCGAAAGGATCGCCTCCCTCTCCAGTAACACGAGGGGCGCATTCGTGAGGCGGTTAAGGTAGGCCTCACGGAGGACGAAATCGTCAGGCGCTGATCTCCAGCAGCGTACAGTGGACACCTCCGCTGCCGCCACGACGGTGGACGGTCTCTGCCGCCTCCGCAACCGCGACGGCGGTGTTGGCGATGACGACATGTATATGGATGTATCCGTGGGAACCGAGACCAGCGACAAGGACGTGAGATCGAACAACGGTCACGAACACGCGGATGCTGCGTATATTGAGGATAGGGTGCGCTCTCTGGAGAGTGAGATCAGTCGTCTCCAGAAGACGATGGTACGACTGACCGCGGTGGTGCAAGGGGGTGGGGCGAGCGGGAGCGATCGTCACAACGAGGGAGGCAAAAGGAAAGTTCCCAGCGAGGGGGACTATGGGACCCCCACACCTACCTCCGCCGCACTCGCGGCTGGAGTCACGCCGTCTCTGCCGTTCCGTTCGGACGGGGAGCGATGAAACAGCAATAGGAAAGGGACCGATAGAACTCGGAGATCTTCTCGAGGACCTCAACGCTATATTCCTCCGCAATTCAGAGGAATAGTGGCGTGAGATAGCACGTAAGCATGCGATCCCCCCGGCTGCTGACACTGCCACGAAGCGTGTCATCCGGTCTGCGGCCTGCGAGTGTCACCTCGCGCTCAACTGCCGAGTCGTCGAGCCACGAGACAGAAGGCTACATCACTGACGCGAGAAGAGGAATGGCAGGAATAAGACGAAAGGGCAGAAGGCCAGAAGCGCAATTCCTTCAGGCGATCCTCGCGCCATCGAGTAACGTGAGATTCGTGGAACGGAAGTCGCCATCGCGGCAAACAGGGATGTCGGCATTCGGAACTGTGGATTGCAACAACAATAATTGTAAGTGACTAAAGGGGAGGACGTTCGCCGAGGTGGCCACCCTGCCTCCAGCCCCCCTAGGCACGGGGAAAGAAACCGCGTAGGGAACGGGAGTAAAGAACAACGACAGGAGCGAAAAGGGGCGAAACGCTTGCGAGCGGGACGCGCGTAAAAGAAATATGCGTGGCCGTTCCCGTCGCCCCCTCCCCCAGGACGCCGGGGTTGCGCTCACCGTGAGGGATGGCTGCGGTTTTACATATAGAAACACAATATCGATGGTCAGGAGGGAGATCAATCTCTCCGACCTTCGCATCGCAAAGATGATACAGAGGAGAGCGGTTAGGGATGCCCTCACATTCGAGATCGCGGGCCAGGACGGTAGCAGCAAAGCGTCGCGACTGGCCCAAAAGATGGCGGATGCACTTCGAGGCTTCCCCGCCAAGGTGACCGTACCGCGGAAGATGCCGGAATTCCATCCGCGCCCTGCACCGGTATGCCAGATCTCGGCGTAGGCGACGAGAGAATGAGTCTTCGGTGGCTTCTTTGTACGACACCTACCTTGAAGCGCGGAGGACTCTGCAGCAAGCCATCAAAGAGGCGAAGAGACGAGCCTGGGATGAGATTCTGGTCACCCTCGACTCCGATCCCTGGGGACGCCCGTATAGAATAGTGCTGAACAAGCTCCGTCCTTGGTTGCCCCCTATGACGGAGAACATGAACACTCAGTTCCTGGAGGAAGTCGTCGGGGCCTTGTTCCCGGGTGCGGAGAACGGGGAGGAGGGCAGGACAAACGAAGAGCGGGAGCTACCGCTGCCGGGGAAGGAACCACGGGACACCGCAAGTGGCTGTAGCCCGGAATCCGCGATCACTGAGGATGAGCTGGCCGGAGCTGTCGGGAAGATCGGAGAGCGCAAGACCTCGGTTCCCGACGGGATTCCGGCCCGCGTATGGAAGGAGGTCACCGGAGTCTTGGCCCCAAGGCTGAGAACCCTGTTTGACAGATGCCTGTCACGGGGCGAGTACCCTGTCCTATGGAAGGAGGGACGGATGGTCCTTTTGCCGCTCGCCGGGACTCGCCTTCCGCATTCTGGCCTGTGTGCCTGCTGGATCAGGCTGGCAAGCTGTTGGAGAGGATTGTGGCTGCCCGACTCGAGTCACATCTGTATCGACGTGCTCCGGGGCTGCACGACAGCCAGTTTGGCTTCCCGAGGGGCGGTCTACGGCCGATGCCTTAGTCCGTGTCCGCAACTTCGTCGAGGGGGCCGTGCGGCAGGGTTACGTAGCGTTGGCTGTGTCTCTAGATGTGGTTAACGCCATCAACTGCAACCCCTGGTACAGGATAGGCCTCGAGTTCTATCGGGTGCCCGCTTACCTGCAGGTTGTAGTCTGGGCCTTCCTCCGGGTCAGTAGCATCGTCCACACCGAGTGGGGCGGAAGGATGATGGGGAGGGTGGTGTGCCGTGGTGTCCCGCTGGGTTCGGTACTGGGCCCGTTGCTGTGGGACATCGCGTACGACACGGTACATCGCGCACCGATGCCCCCGGACTCGGTGCTGACATGCTACGCAGCCGAGACGTTGCCACTGGTATGACGATCGCCCGTCTGGCGTAAATGGCGGTGTCCTGCGCGGACGCCGCGATGAAAGGCTTGGGGCTGGAGGTAACCCCCGAGAATTCCGGGACGATGTGGCTTTGCCGGAAGGCCCATTATGGGTCGCCTCCTGAAGTAGGCAAGCTCTTCGATAGAGTCATTGTCGCCCGTCCGGAGACTCACTTGTCAGAGCGAGTGCACGGTTGGCACGAAAGCCGGTACGGCTTTCTCTCGACGGCGGCTAAGACCCTTTTTAGTCCACCAATCTTCTTATTATCCAATTATAAGCAACATCTATTGCCCTCACTTACCTACGTACCTCCTCCTGTTGCGTGGCTTACATACCTTTCGATATACCTCCAATAGCAGCAGACATACGTTGAGTTGAATGGAACCAGTGTTCATATTGTATAAACCGACAGATGTGCGCTGTAGGCTGCGCAAATAGGGAGAATATCGCGCATCGAGGTTTCGCTTTATATCAAATAGCAAGGTAGATACTTCCTTTTAATATTTCCACAAGATTATGCAAAATAAATCCGGTTAAAATTGGTGCGGCACTCGACAGTAACCTTACCTACGGTTTCTGTCCCGTGGTTGGCTACACAAAGATCCTATTCTTCGGACAAGATGTTTGCCAGATGTCGATACATCGTCACGGAATATTTTCAGCTAGTGGAAGGACCTGTGCCGCGTTTACGGACGGCTGTTCTTGTTTCCCTGTTTCCAAATGCACGGGGATCGGCATTTTTGCCCGCAATCCCGAAATGTTTGACGGTAATAGCACTGGCCGGAGTTGTACGTTCTCTCTCACGACCTCGAGCTACTTCTACCTCTCGATCGCCATCGCCGACGTGGGCGATGATTAACACTCACGGCACTCACCTGAGCCCCCATTTGTCTGGATTTGAGTCGTCGACGGCGGCCAGGATGCGTCTGATGAGGACAGAGAGTCCATTCCTCCACAACGAGAGGACGAAATTATCTGACGTGGAGGGGCCAGCGAGTTCTCTTAAGTGCTGATAGAATTGAGGCAGCTTCATATCGCCCATCTCTACGCTTTCAACCAACTTCTATACCCTATTGCTATCGGAGTCCGTAAGAACGCGGATGATTCCGGCATTTAGTTTCGCGTACAGCCCGGTGGCAGGAGGGTCCGTCGTGTCGCCCCCAATTTGCTTGAGGAGTTGATCGCCGAGACATTTAGCGAAGGTCGCGAATATTAGCTTGTCGTACGTGATATACGCAGCGTCGATTTGCGTCTCTGATAAGGCGAACCGTACGGTAATGTTCGCGGGTTGCAACGGAGGCGAAGTCATCGAAACACTATGCGTGCCTTTTATACCGTCGTTAGCGTTTGTCATGCTTCGTTTCAGATCACGTCGGAGTCACCAATATGGCGGACTGTGTGACGATCAATATCATAAAATAACAAGACCGATTCCTGCTGTAACCAGTCAAATATATTTGGACTAAATTAAATATATATAAGTATATAAATACCGTAACGGGAATTTACGACTCTCGCTGAAGCGCTATGTCGCGATATCGTCTCTACGCGATTGATTCTATGACACAGTTGATTTCGTTTAAATAAAAGTTATGTTTTCGCCGGAGTATGGACAGAAAGAACACACGTCATACACGAATCATTTATAAACAACTTAAGGAATATGGGCGAAATGATTTGAAATAGTATTTCTGCGTTCAGATTGCCTTATATTCACATTGCTATTACAATATAAATGTCATAGTACAAACCAGGACGATAAATAAATGGCTTATATCGTTAGAAAAGATTATTGCTATTATGAATTAAATGAGAAACTTCCAATAATTCTCAGCTACGAAATTTACATGTGTTATTCTATCATAAATTGTACATCTCTGTCAGATGGATATTATAAGAACGACAAGTTTTCCACTGAAACGTTAAAATTTCTACAAAGTATTTGAAACGTGGGCGTCATTGTGTGGGGACGCCTTTGCGTGTTGCCGTCAACCGGATGTAGGGTTATTACCGCATCGGCGGCACTGGTCGCCATCTTTACCTTTCTCAAATTCCGTTCGTCAGAAAATTAATGTAATTTACATGTTAATATAAACTGTATTATAAATTATAATAAATTGTTGTACATTATATATATATTGTTGACGTACATAAATTCTACATTTGGGGAAGAACGAATTCAAGTATTATCCTGTGCTGTCGGGTTAATATAGATGACGGGGCAGTAAAAAAATAAAGAAGGCTACGGTCTTGGAAAAGATAAACAAGGCCGTTCAGAGCCAGTTCAAGCACCTAAACAGCATGGTCGTAGACAGCAACCTGTTTCTGGACATGAAGCTTCAGGTCATAAATGGAATCCTGAAGAGGAAGTAATAATGTGTGTGGAAGTCGTGAAATGAGTAAGGAATCCAAATTCCAATACGCCTACGTTGGAAGAAATGCAGGACTGGTTACATCAGGGACCTAAAAAGTTGATCATAGATGATGAAATTGATTTCCGTTGTGAAGATAGAGTGCAAAATATTATCAATGCAAAAACAGTACTCGGTCATTTGGATAACGTTGAAGTGCGTCGAGCAAGGACACGTTGTAATTCTTATGAATCAATTCGTGGTGCATTATTCTTAAGTCGTGCTGCTGTTAAAATGGCGAATATATATAGGGCATGTAACTTTATGTTTATTAAACCAGAAGGTTTGGGGGAGAATGAGCTGCTATAGTTTGCAGATGTTTGTGCTGGACCAGGTGGTTTTATTGAATATGTTCTATGGCGAAAGAAACGACGTGCTAAAGGATTTGGTCTTACTTTAAAGAATGAAAATGATTTCAAATTAGCAGATTTTAATGCGGGTCCTTGTGAAACATTTCATCCATAATATGGACTAAAAGAAAATGGTGATGTTTTTGACCCAGATAATCAAGAGGCATTTACGAATCTTATAAAGCGCATACCCATGGCAAAGGAGTACATTTTATGATGTCTGATGGGGGATTTTCTGTAGAAGGACAAGATAATGTACAAGAAATTCTTTCAAAACAACTGTATCTTTGTCAATGTGTAATAGCATTGATGATTGTAGAGGGTGGTTATTTTGTGACAAAATTATTTGACCATCTTACACCCTTTAGTGCTGGTTTAGTTAATTTAATGTATCGCTGCTTTGAAGAAGTTTGTATTTTTACACCAAACTCTTCTGGTCCAGCAAGTTCAGAACGTTACTTAATATGTTAGACGAAACGAAGTGGGACACAAGATGTTGTGGAATATCTGAAGCATGTTAATCGTCTGCTTTTAAAAGGTGGTGGAAATGACAACGTTTTACAATTAGTATCATATAATGAATTAAAAAGCGAGAAACAATTTGTTCAATATCTACGTGCTTCTAACAAAGATTTGAGCAGAAAACAGATAACAGGCTGCATTTTGCGAGGATAATACTCTTGTTGAGACAAAACAAGCTGATGTGCGCAAACAATGTCAGGAGTATTGGAAACTTCCTGATGAAACTAGAACAACCCCAAGACACATGAAACCAAAAGATAAATAGAATACTCTTTTGAAAGATACTTCATTCCTTACTATTAGTCAAGCACAATTGATGGAATTTAACATTCAAAATGCATTATTGTTCACCAAATGACTGGTTTTGTATTCCATGTTGTACAAAGCCAAGGCCCCATGATGACAAGAATAACGCTACATTTTATATGGGCATGGGAAGGAATAACGTATATAGATATATAAAGAATTCTTGGGTTCGAGACGATGACATTGGCATAAAATTACCACCAAATACACATGTATACGCAGAAGTTGTATATGGTATGACTAAGGAGTTTATACATCAGCAAAAAGTACCTGCATTGCATATTATAGATGCATCCTATTTAGGAGGAGGAGGTGACAATAGTACAAAATATTCGAGGAGCAGGTAAGCAAGTGAATCTTATTGAATTCAATAATAAACGTATAGATTTCCAGAAATGAAATGTCTTTTGAAGGGGTACTTTTATGTAATACTAACGTGTGACTTTTTTTTAAAGGAACGAGGATACGAAGTTTTTCTGCGAAGCTTTGTGGGAACCAGAAGGAAACAATTGTACTCGAATACGTGCCAAAGAATTATTTCCAGTTGGTTCATATATATATATGAGAACTTGCGAGCAACACAGCGTAAAATGAAAAATAATTGCGATGCCTTAGTATAAGAAATTCCAGAAAAGGCTCTAGATGTTAATGGTTATAACAAGGACAAATTATATTTCATACCACAAAGTGTAATATTTCTAAGAAGCACGGTAAATCCTTGGAATCGGTATGCCAGTAAACCACATTCAATTACGTATGTATTTAATTGCAAAATAAACGGGAAGATGTTCGACCTTCATAGTCCATGTTCAGCAGAAGCAAGTTTCATTGCATCTTTTAAAAGTCGCCTTATTTTTCTTTGGCCTAATGATCCCTCACTTACTATAAACAGATTTGCAAAATTTATTGAAGACAATTGTCCTGTGCACAATGCACGCTTAAAATATTAAAACTACAGAATAATGTACATATATTGATACGTGACTTGAGCCGCATAGAAGTCAAACAGATTAATTCCGTTCGGTTTACTGTTGTTTCAAATATGAAATACTTATGATATATTTTAGTATTTAGTATTATATTTCTATATAAGTACAGGTAATATCGGAAGATGGAATTAATAAGTTTGTCTTCCGAGTGTATAAACTACTTGGTATAAAATATACATTTGCAAATGATATGCGGTATTGTATGAATATAGAAATTAATGATGACATTAAACTATACTATATGATTGTATAATTTATATTATAATTACATACTAAATATTTCGTCGATAGAATTTGTCTTTAGTTAGAATGATTAGATTCCTATTTGTGGCAGTTGCTCCCATTATAGAATAAGTTTCAGTACTTAAGGCTACAAACCATTACCTCTTAAGTTCAATACTTGATTCAGGGCTTCTATAATGAAATATATATCTCGCGCATACGTACTTGTGAACTATCCAAGATATAGAATGAGTCGAAGTTCTGTGGGAAAGTAATTTATAGTTATAGTGGGTTTGGTAACGTTATTACATATTTGAATAACGTTCACGCCATCACAAAATCGAGTATGACGCTCCGTCAGTCTATAAACATGCGGGGAGATGCAGGACGACGAGGATAGCCTCCCGTGACGTAGCGCCTGGTACGGACGGTATCTCCGGACGGGTATGAGCGGAGAGGACGCGGATAATTGCCCCCAAGCTACGACACTTATTTCACGGTGTCAGTGGGAGGGAGCCTCTCGTCGGATAAAGCGCATGGTGAGGCTGGTACAGCTTCTGAAGGGCGGCACGACCGACGTTCTCGTCGTCCTCGTATCGCCCGATGCTCTTATGTAATGAAGTGGGCAAGCTCTTCGAAGGAAACTTCGCCGCCCGTCCTGAAACCCACTTGTCAGAGCGAGTGCACCGTTAACACGAAAGACGGTACGGCTTTCTCACGAAGGCGGCCAAGACCCTTTCTAGTCCACAGATAGAGTGTAACGCGGTACACGACTGAGCGTCAATGTGAGTTACATTGTCGATATTTCTGTAGAAAACTGCCGCGGCTGAAACAAATTGCCGTCTCAATGGCACCATTTTATTTCAAGCTTTGCGCTACAGTTCTGAATCATTTTCGTAGGACAAGGCAGTTTCATGTTCTCGCAAAATCAAACTGTCGAATTAAGGTACATACTATCAATTACAGTCTAATACATTTTAGCGGTTCAACATCGATAGGACGATTTCGCATCGAAATTTTCGGAGGACCACGTAACCTTCCAATGATGACCGTCGTACGAGCAGTGGATAAGCCTACTTCGTGTCGTAGGTTCCTCGCACCTCGTACTCTACTCCTTGATTGTTGTTCGGCAGCTTTAGCGGCTGTGGTTCCGAGAAACCCCATCCTGAACCCCTTTCTCGTACGCCGGATGTGACTTCTTGCTGTCCGCCGAAGACACTTGTCGGATCTGCATATGTTCAACCATTTGCGCGAGACAAGCGCGGCGCTCTGCAGGGAGGAGGGATCCAATTTTCGAAGTAACAAGTGCGAAACCTCCAGTGGTAGTTCGGAAATGATATCTACCTTGCTTGGCATCAGTAAACCACCTCTAAATCATTCTAATCAACGTACCACGTAAACACGAATCCAACGCGTTCCAGGAATAGAATCAACTGCCTGTAGTTGTTTAACTGTACACGACGAGTAAAATTATTTCGGGTACTCCTGTAGTACAGAACAGACACCCAAACGACAATATTTCAACACAAAAATATTTAAAACAATAGTTATGAAAGCATGATACTTAATACCGCACTTGACATCACGTATAAGTAAAAGTAAATTTCTTCGAACAAATTTCAAGTTAAATCTTTAGGTTGTGTAATTACAGGGTGCGCCGTTAGAATTCGGACAGAATTCAATTTGTAGTTCCCACCATATTAGAATTCAGATGTTTGTGCTGATTGACTCTGAAGTTAGTTAAATATGTCAATAAGTCTTCTATAACCTCAAAATGACAGAACTCGTTAAGCAAAACCCGGAATACGATAGAAGAGCGGCGATTATAGAAAGTCTTCGCGCCGGGTGGATGCCAAAGTGAATCGGAGGAACGACCGTTGGCTGGCCCACAATCTCGAAGATGTTCCTGTTGTGGGCAAAACCAAATTTCCAGCAAGTGTTCACGTTTTGAGCGTTGTCTCAAGTGAGGGCGACGTCATGCCTCCGCACTTCTTCCAAAAAGGCGAAAGAATCACAAAGGAGGTTTATTTGGAGGTCCTGAAGACAGTAATAAAGCCGTGGATGGAAATTACGGCTTCTGGAAGGCCGTATTTATTTCAACAAGATGGCGCACCTGCTCACACAAGTCATCTTGTTCAAAATTGGCTCTCTGACAATGTGGACATGTTTTGGTCGAAAGATTTCTGGCCTCCTAACAGTCCCGACCTAAACCCATTGGACTATTACGTGTGGGGCGTTATCGAGAGACAAACTAATAAATGCAGGCACCCCAACGTCAACTCCCTACGAGCTGCTATCGAGTCAGAATTCGCGACAATTAAACGCGACCAGTTGAAGTCAGCGTGCTCGCGCTTTAGAGCAAGAATAGAGCAGGTCATAGAGGCAGAGGGTGGTTACATAGAATAAAAGTTCTCAGCAAGGACCCTTTAAATGAGATATAACAACATTTTCATGTGTTTTTGTGTATTGACTTAAATAAACAACTTTCTGCACAAAACTTCTTTTGTCCGGATTCTAACGGCGCACCCTGTATATCAAACTTGTTCAATTAACAATGAGCTATTTCCATCATGTTTTGACAACCGACTCATCGATGATGCAATTCCTTGGAATTGAAAAAGGAATGTGCATAATTTTGTCCTCCATCAACACTCAAAATATTATCTACATGCTATACTTAGGGATTCAATTTTAAAATACGTTGCTTCATTTTCCATCTCTGCTTTCCTACAATCAGTATGTGAAAGATTTTTCACAGTATCCATCCATCCGCAATTTGTATAAATAGTATTTCAGTCTCTCGCGTCACTTGAACTGTAATATACACCTGTCTTTTATTTTCATTACTCCTCTGCATACCATTTGTGAGGAACAATACATTTTATTTGTTAATCCAATAACATGTAAAGTTCTTCATTTGTTCTAAGATCAATCTATGAATTAGTGAAGAGAATATTGCAATCTGTAAAAATAAGTATCTAGTAATATTACTTCCGAACCAACATATTTATTGCAATGCTTGTCAAATTTCAAAGTAATTTCCTATCCATATGAAACATATTTCATATATGTGTATGTCTATTACTTTGATTAGTTGTTCTATTTGTAACAATTCGCCATTCTGGATCATCTAGATTCAACAAAGACGCATTCAATTTACTCCATACCTCATAAAGCTCCTATTATCATAATTACATGGGAAGATAGAGAGCTGTGACAGTATCCAGCTCTCAACTTTGAACAAGGCATATTGACAAGCCAGAGTAACTCACATACAACTTGGTGGTACAAGCGTTGAAAAAACTTTTCTGGACCTGAGAAAACACATGTGTACAGGTAACGAACAAAAGAGATTAGAGCTCACCAAATAAAACTTGCTATAATTTGCTGTAGCTTGTCACAATAAGCCTATGTGTATCGCGCGTCAGACGATTTTGGAATTAGTTGATGCTTGGATGTTCAAGATACGGAAACACGGAGTGATGAGACGTTTATGTACAAAGTGATTATGGTGCGACTCATCGTCAGTCAGAAAACTTCATGCACGATTTGCTAAAAACAAACAATTTTCCCCTTTGTTTATCCCCTACCAATCGTCTGTCGTCACTCCTTATCTCATACACAGACAGGCGAAATAATGTCGCCGATGACGGCCAACAGCCTGGACACATGTGCGGATCTCTTGCCTGCGACAGAATTTTGTTATGTGTAGTATGCTGGACTGAAAAGGACTAATATGGCGAATTAGAAGATCGCAGGAAAATTGTAGACATTTTCCAAATTTTATCAATTCCTTTTTATTTATTCAAAAGTCTACAAAACTGTTAATTAACATTAAGGAAATATATACAAAATCTCGACGTTCAGAATAATGGAGAGAATATTCGAAACGGTACTATTAAATCTATAAGTTACCATGCAATACAAATTTTCTTTAAACGCTAAGACATACAAAATACGTAATGTTTTGTGTAAATTGCCATACTTTTGAAAATAAAAAATATCGAATCAAACATTCTTCAAATATATTTCGAACGCTCATTAATACTACAAAATTATTTTACTACAAAATTATATTACTACAAAATTATATTACTACAAAATTATATTACTACAAAATTATATTACTACAAAATTATATTACTACAAAATTATATTACTACAAAATTATATTACTACAAAATTATATTACTACAAAATTATATTACTACAAAATTATATTACCACAAAAAATTGTAAAGGTCCCGAATGCATCGGTCACGATACAGTTTACAAACAAAACCAATGAAAGGTGCAGAGACTAGAGAACATGGGGTCCCCAATCGTGTGGTACGCTTCAGCATCGTTGACAACACCAACTCCCTCCCTCCGTCTGTCCAAATGTCATCTCAAACGGTGAAGCTGTAAATTAAAAAAATCCTTATATACATCAGAATAGTAATGCGATTTCTATTCCTGCAGCACCGACGTGATACACGGTGCTCCATAATCGCTCCAGATTGCATATAGTTGTTGTTGAAATCTCTATGCATTTGGTGGATAAAACGTTGCGAGAAATTATCCTCTTGTAAAAGTAGTCACATAAGCTTCCAGGTCTTCATAACCTTTTTTTTTTTTGCATGAGGAGGGGAAAATGCTGTTTTTTTTTTTTTTTTTTTTTATAACGTTTATTGTCCAAGAAGATGAGTATTACATGTGTATGTTATTCACAATAAACAATGAATTTCGGTTGTAGGGTGGATTAGGCAAAAGTACCGATACGCGTCGGTACGACGTAGCCATGGTCTAATATGTGTCGTGGGTTTTAGGTTTTTGCGTTTATTTTTTTGTTTTTTTGGGTTTAAGTCGCATTGGTGCGTGATTTTTGTGTATTCTTGTGTGTGTTGTATTTTGTCCTGAAACTTGGCCGCAAAACAGGACTCCTCGGTGTATTACTTTTATGCGTTGTGGGATTTTGAGGGGGGGATGAGTGGGAAGGGGAGGGGGGTGTTAAATTATATTATTTACAATGATTATAGTATTTACATATTTACAGTACTTACATCTAGGTTATACGGTGGTAGTAATGGTTTTTTTTTTTTTTGTCAAATTGGTAGTTTTCACTTATATTTTCTTATGGGTTTGGAATCCACCAATATTTTTTTGTGTTTCTTCTGTGTTTGTCTTTAGTGTCTTTTTGGGGGAGGGCCATGTTGTACCTCCACCTGGTGTCTGCAGTCAGTCCGTTTAGGTTTTCCTCGTAGAGTATCGTTTTTATCCCTATTTTTCTTTTTATGTGGAAAATTATCGGGATATTGTTTTGGTCTTGGAGGTAATTTTTTTCGTCTAGGTATAGGAACGCTTCTGGGGGGATGTAGCCTGTTTTCATTGTGTTTTTGTAATATTGTACGTTTGGGTATAAGCCGCTGAAGATTAGGCTGTTTTCTTTTATTTTTGACGCTTGTGCGAAATGATTTCTTGCTAGTTTTAGTATGTGACAGTCAATGCGGTGAATGTTGGCTAGGTCGTAGATTTTTTTGTTTTTTATATATTTTTTGTATCCGCTCTGTTCGGATCTGTACGCATTTTGGCAAGCTCTAATGCATTTTCTTTCGAAAACGCGGATTCTCTCCATTAGCGATGCTGGTATGTTGTACCAGATTGGGCAACCGTATGTTATAATTGGTCTAATTAGAGCTTGGTAGCATAATGTTTTTACATTATTCTTGAGCTGTTTCGAGTAAAATAGTCTCTTTGATCTCCAGAATGCTTTATTGGCCTTGGCGAGTTGGGTTTCTATGTGTTGTTTGTAATTTAGTTTGTCATCTATGTTTATGCCTAGGTACTTTACGCAGTTTTTGTGTGGTATGATTGTCTCTTCGGATGACTTTTCTTTTAATTGGAAATTTTTGCAGTGTTTTCTTTCTGCTGGGCCGATTTCGCTGGTTTTGGGTTTGAACAGTATGCTTTCGCATTTGTTTGCGTTAATTCTTAGTTTCCATGTGTGGTAGTAATCATTGATTTTGTCGAATAGTTCTTGGAGGTCTGTGTTTATTGTTTTAGTTTTGCGGCCTGTTACGTAGATGATTAGGTCGTCTGCGAAGGCTATGGAGCGTTTGTGGGTAGATTTGTTCATGTCGAACAGGTTTAATATGTCACTGTTGTATATGTTGAAGAGTAGCGGGGAGTTTACAGTTCCTTGTTGGAGTCCGTTTTTTATGGTGAATTCTTTGTTCGATGTATGGGAGTCCTCGGTCATTAGGAATGTTCTGTTTGTAATCATGTCCCATATTATTTTGATTAAGTATCTCGGGAAGTTTTTTTTTATTAATTTATAAATGAGGCCTGTGGTCCAGACTGTGTCGAAGGCTTTTTCGAGATATATTAAGCAGGCGGCTACTCGTTGTTTTGCGTTTAGTGCCCAGCAGATGTCTGACGTGAGTTTGTTTGTCGCGTGTAGTGTGGAGTGTTTGTGTCGGAAGCCAAATTGGTTTTCTGGTATAATGTTTTTTTTTTTGCAGAATGTAGTTAGGGGGTTATTGATGACTACTTCAAATACTTTGCTTATGTTGGGGAGGAGACTTATTGGTCGTAGGTTTGTGAGTGATGAGCCGTCTTTATTTTTTTTTGTGATTGCTATTATTTTGGCTTTTTTCCACTTTTTCGGGAAGTATGCGTTGTTTAGCGCATTGTTGAATATTACTGTGTAGTACCATTTTATTTTGTTTGGTAGGTGCTTAAGTGAGATGTTCGGGATGCCGTCGAAGCCGGAGGATTTTTTATTATTTAGCTTGGCGAAGATTTTGTTTAGTTGGTTATAATTTGTAAAGTAATTTATTTCTGTTTCTGGTTGTTTGGGATTGTCTGAGGTGTTTTCGTTTGAGAACGTGCAGACTGTTTTGTTTAGCGTTATGTCTTGTTCTATTTCGTTTTTGAGTTTGTTTGTTTCTGCGATGATGATTCTGTTTAATTCTTCTCGGCCCATGTGTTCGTTTTGGGTATGTGTTTTGGAGAAGTGGGTGCCTATGATGTCTAGTTTTTCTGTTGTTTTAGTTATTATGAAGTTATTCTCGGTGTCTTTGCTGGTGTTGTGTATCTCTATACCTGCTTCTTGGATGAGGGGAGCTTTCTCTGGGGGCAATTTGAGCGGAGTGCTGGGGTTTTGTTCTTTCGGTCTGAAGATTTGATTTATTTGTGGGAACATGTTGGCTGAGTCGTTTTTGGAGATATTTTTTATTTTGTTTGACCAGTAGAGGTTTATAGAGTTTGCGAATTCTTGTTTCTGTTGTAATTTTATTTTGTGTAGTAGGTATTTTAGGTATTCTAATTCCTCTCTTTTGTCGTAAGAGTAGTTGTGTTTTATATTGTTTATTTTGGAGAGTATGTAGCTTTTGTCTCGTTGTAGTTCTTTTATTTTGTTGTTGATATATAGATCGCAGGAGTTTTTTTGTTTGTAGGTTGGGACGGATTTTTGGAGTGCGCTTTGTATGTGTTTTTCGATTTCGTCTATGTATGTGTCGATTTGTCTGTTTGTTAGGTTGACGTTGTTGTAGATATTTAGGTCGCATTTCTGATCGAGTAGTTTTTGGAATTTTTTCCAGTTTGTCTTTTTGTAGTTGTACTTGGGGGTTTCGGTTTGTGTTTCAAGTGTTAGGTAGTCGGATGTGTTTTTGTTTATCTGTAAGAGTATGGCTTTATGGTCGCTGTCGTAGTCTAGGGTTTTGAGCGTGTTATTTGGTCGTAAGTTTTGGATTTTTAGTCGTGCATCTGTTAGGCATATGTCGAGGTATGAGCCTCCTTTTGGGTAGGAGGGTAGCTCGGAGCTGTAAAGGTTTGTTTTGTAGTGTATGCTTTTATTGTCTAGCCAGTTTCTGATGAAGTTTCCTCTCGTATTGTTTAGTGGGTTTTTCCAGCTTGTGTGTTTTGCGTTAAGGTCGCCGGCTATTATGTGGAAGTTTTCTTGTTTGTCGAGCTGTAAAAGTTCGAAGAGGTTATTGAATTCGTCGTTAAATTCTTTTTCGTTTCCGTAGGATGCGTAGGCTGCGGTGATGAGTAAGTTTTCCTTTTTGTTTATTTTTATTTTTATGGTTGTCGTCTCCAGGGTTTTAAAATTTGTTATTTTGTCGTTTTGGATTTCTTTGAATTTGAAGGGGTTTTTTATGAGGATTGCCGTTCCTCCTCCTTGGATAGCGTTTGGTCTGTCGTGTCTTATTATGGAGTAGTTTTTGAAGGATACTTTGTGTCTTTTGTTCAGTTTTGTTTCTGAGATGAGTACGATGTCGGGGGTTTCTTTGTTTATTAGGGTTAGCATACTGTATCTTTTTTGGTTTGAGATTAGAGAGTTTGCATTTATTGCAATTATTTTCAGGTGTTTTAAATCTAATTTGGATGTTTTATGTTGTGTTTGTTGGTTTGGTGTGTTTTGGCTAATTGTCGACTGCGATATCTAAGGAGTTGAAGATGGTGTTGAACCTGTCTTCGTGCGATGATATTGCATTTTTTAATTCGTTGAGTTGTATTTGTTGTTGATTTAGTGCTTGGATGATACATTTTTTAAAATCTTCGAAAGCGTTTAATATTATTTGTTGAGGGATGATCTCGGTTGTAATTGGGATTTGGTTTGCCCGCGAATCTAGTTTTGGGTTTATTGTGTGAGGGGGGTTTTCGATTTCCTGCTTTGGCCTTGCTTGTTGTTTCACTGCGTCCGAGAACTTTAGTTCTGGGGTGTATTTTCGGCTTATCTGTTCTAGTCGTTTGTTTTTTGTTTCTTTGTCTTTTTTAATTTTTTCTGAAAGTTTTTGTCGCAGCTCTATGATTTTGGGGCACCCTTTGTATGACGCGGGGTGTCCGTAGCTTTTGCAGTTGACGCAGAATATTTTATCCTTTGTGATTGTATCGTCTTTTTTTATTTTGCACTCGCCTGGGCCATGGGGCTCGGTGCATTTTACACAGCGGTAGATTAGGTTGCAGTTTTGTGCTGTGTGGCCTAATCGTTGGCATTTGTGGCATTGGGTAATGTCATTTTTTCTTATTTTTTCCCATGTTATTTTATAGTAGCTTAGTCTATTTATTTTTTGTAATTTCACGACGTTGCTATTGGGGGATACCTGTACTATGTATATTGGGAGCAGTCTGTTACTTTCCCTTGACTTTCTTGTCGAGAAGCGCGATACTTTCGTAAACTGTATGTCGTCTATTTTTAATGCTTGTAAGTCTTCTAGTATTTCTGTCTCTGTGAGGTTAATGTCTAGTCCTTTTAATAGGAACGTGTGATGTTTTTGTGCTTTTGGTGTGTATGTGTAGAACGTTGTGTTTGTTGTTATCAGTAATTCTTTTGCTTTAATGTAGTCGCTTAGATTATGTAGGTATAGAGCGTGTTTGTTCGCGTGTATTCTGTTAATGTGAAAGTTTTTGATTTTGAGAGCGTCTTGTAAGAGAGCAATGGTGTCTTTTGGGTCTTGATGAGTTATGTTGATTGGCGGGGGCCTGTTACCTTTTTTGGGTGAGGGGGCGTCCTGTTGTTCCTCTGTGGGGTGGTTGGTGGGCTGTTCCTGTTGTGCTTGTTCCATCGGTGTCTTTGTCGGTGGGGGTTGCTCTTTTGGTTTGATCAGATGAGTGTGTTGATTTTGTGGTGTCGGCGGCCTCCTAGGTGGGGCGAGGGGGCTGTTTGTTCGTGTGTTGTTTGATTTTTCTTGGGTGTGTGGTGTTCCCAATGTGGACGTAGTCCTCCTGTTTGCTTTGATTCGCATTTCATTGTTCTTCTTTCTTATGGCTTCCACGATCGCATTTTGTATTGTTGATTCTTTTGTTGACGTTGTTTGAGTGTGATTCTGTTGTTGCGGTATGGTGGTTTCCTGTGTTTGTAACACTTCAAATCTGTTTTTTGTTGGTATCACTGGTGAGGGAGGGCTTCTTGTAGTTTTCATGGTTTTGCTTTCTTTGATGGTGGGATCTTGTGTATTGTTTTCTTTTTGGATTAGAACGAGATCTTCTTCTGTGTTTTCCGGGTTGTCTGGTAGTCTTTTGGACCTTCCCACTAGGTTTGGTTGTGGGTTGAGTTTCCGCGTTTTTTGCGCGGAAAGTCTTATGCTAATGTTGTTTTCTTTGTCCGTTTTTGGCGAGATTGCTTTTCTTTTACTTGTTTTTTTTGTTGGGATTACGGAGGGTTCCGTTTTTTTGCTTTCTGCTTCATTATCGATGTCGCCTATTTTTTTATTTATTTTGTTGTTATTATTTTTTTTTCCCTATTTATAGCGATGGTGTCACTAATCAATTTTCCACTTTCTGTCACTTTTTTCTCTTTTTTTTTTTTTTTTTTCCACTTAGACTTTCTCTACGCGAAAGATTGTCTAGTTGGCGCGCGCACTGTTCGGGTCTGGGTCAGCTGTCCCTTTTTTTTTTTTTAGGGCTGAGAGGTCCGTTTGGCTCGGAGGTTCGCAGTCGACTGAGGGGAAAATGCTGTTACGCATGCCCAGTGACCCGAATCACTGGGTTATGTGGGACTCGCGCGGATGTTGTTGCCATACCCACTAAAAAAACCACTCCTCCTTCTTCCTCTGCTTTGAGGGCAGACAACCCCGGTAATACCAGGCGGCAGTCATCAGGGTTGTCCTTTCATGCCCCGCTGTATCTTCCTCTTCGGGCAGTTACTGCTCGCGTCATCTTCTTAGACAGTTCAAATACTGGGCTGATCTCCTTCTGAAAAAAACCAACACCACGCGGAGTTCCCAAGCGGTCACCGATCTTAGTACTATCCGTGCCCGGCGTTGCTTAACTTTCGTGATCGGACGGGAACGAGTGCACTCAACGCGTCTTGGGCGTTGGCCGGTCTTCATAACCTGAAGGTTTGCATTTTTCCCACTACTTCAGCGTCGTACTGGTACTTTTACTTCTGATAGCTTAGACATGAAATCGTCTAAACTTCTCAATTCAGGACACAAATCAGGCTCTTTCCAGGGATTGCTCTGCTGAGACGTGCCTTCATCATCGCAGCGTTCGTAATTTATACAATTTTCCTTCTTCAATAATTTTTCTTTAAGTTTCTGCAATTTTAAAGCTTTAGATGATTGCTTGATGCGTAATTCATTTTCAGCTTTGAAGAGAGCACACGTCAGCATTGCTTCAATCCGTAAATCGCGTCTGCGATTTCGGCAATACCTTGATTTTTTACTGCGGATTCTTCTGATCCAAGATGCTAATCGTTTAGTACTACTTGGCTTGGCGTCAATATCACAAACTCTCTTCTTAGACTTTGCCATGACGACGGCTTCGTAGTTTTCTTAATTTGCAGGAATGCAAATGTCCTCTTTTTCGAGGTTAACACAGTGTCGATGTTACGATATTCACGTTTTCTTATTGTTTCCTAAACTATTTCACCTAATTAATGAATAAATTATAATAATAAGTACACTAACCTGTATATGGCTCGTGATTGTTGTAGAACAAGATAGAACAGGTTCACACAACACACAAAATGTTTGAAACTGTCGAGCAAAATAAGATCCTCTCCGCTTGCAGACGACTCGACAAATGCCTACGTTGCGCGTCTGATGGTGGCTTTATATACCCTCAAGCTTGTCGTTACGTACTGGTCTTATGCGCGAACGATAGAAAGTAATTCCATATAGAATCTTACATTATTATAATTTTTGAAAAATACTACAATCCAATTAATTTTTAAAAATATTTGCGACAATTTTAATGCAAAATCTTATATACTTTGTACATTATATTAAAATTCCTCATTTACAGGAAATAATCAATAGCGTATGAAGATGTTCTGCGGTTAATTTCTAACCAATCACGTGCGCCATTTTGCAGGCGTCATTTCCGGTGTAGATATCTTCCAACCTAACCTCAAATTTCTTCACATATTATTTAGAACGTATATTAATGTTGATGTACTAGAAATATTATTGTTAAATATTATAGCCAATATTACAGTTAAATGATTAACGGTAATAAAGTACCATTTTTTCACAATAAAAAAAGCATTTTTTTTAATGATTCCAAGATATTTGGATCGATATTTTACTACACGATCAATTCAGTTAACCCGATCCTGACATTTTTATTAATGTAATAACTTTACAAGCAAAAAAAGGTAAAAAAAAACTATTTTAAACGTAAGATCTAAAATTCTGATATGCGATAAAATATAATATTTTTAATGCGAATAAACTTTTTTATAAAATTTTTAATTTCTTGTTTTTTTTATAAAATCAAATCTATAAGTAGTAACTGGAATTTTTTGTTTGAAACCTATTCATCTTGAATTAATAACAAATCTTTGCTGCAACCACTATTAATGGCTTTAACTTTATCAGTGTTTAACAAATTTCTTATCTGTAACGATAATAGAAAACTGTATCTACATTCTATTAAATTTTTACACTTTACGTCATGAGAAGTTCACGCAACTTTCTTTCAAATGAAGTATATGGTAAAATTAATCCCCTTTCTTCTGTGTATATAGTCTGCATAATTTTATCCTCAAATTTGGAATAATTTAAAGTAAATAAAAGTTGTATGTAAAAATACGCATAAAAACGATTTTGTACGTATATTCGAATAGTTCCTTATAATATATTAATGATACATATATTGTGGGATAACCATAGTTCGGTGAAACGAAAATTGTTTTTTTCACGTTTATAAACATAAAATGCACTATCTATCGATAATTAAGTATCATTTTAAAATTAATTAGTGTTGAAGTGATCGTCACTTCTGAGAAAACTCTACATCTGGTTTTCGGTTTCTCAACCGCCTAAGGTCTTCGAAAGCGCATAGACAAAAGAATGCGTCGAGGAAAGACCATAAGCGGTACACGTCCGACGTTGGTTTAGGCAGTTGTTTCAGTCTCAGGGTAACGTTGCTAGCGAGAGGATCTGGATCGGCTTACATAGTACTACATATTTTGTAATTTATTATTCACAATATATACACTTTCAATACCTTGTAGTTTGCTCGCGCATTTCTTTAATTCCATCCACTGAATAACCTTAACAGGTTATGGGCCCAGGGCTGTAAATTGTAAGGTAGCAACGCGAAGTGAATAAAGTGTTAAAGTGTTGTGCTTAGTAAAGTAAGTGATAGTGCTAAAATGGAATCAGCAAGTGCGAAGATCGAGATGTTACGTGGCGAAGAAAATTGGCTCCATTGGCGTTTTATTATGCGTACACTTTTGGAGGAAGATGACGACCTGATCAACGTGTGTGAAGGGAATCTGTGTCATCCAGGTAACAGTACAGAAAAGGGAATCGCCCGTGAAAGATTTTTGAAGGCAGATCGGTTAGCGAGGAAATTAATTGTGACCTCGGTAGGAAGAAAACCGTTGGATCTTTTTTTATGCTGCACAACAGCACATGAAATGTGGAAAAAATTAAACGCAGTATATGATATGAAGTCGAATGAGAATCTAAATATGGTCTAGAAGCAGTTCTTCAATTTTAAATGGGTGGAATCTGAAAATGTGTCCCACAACTTGTCGAAGTTGGAACTAATAGCAGCGAAGATGAAAGCCCTTGGAAGTGAAATTGCCGAGAAAATGCTGATAACACGCATTTTATCGGCGTTACCGAGTAAATTTGATCACTTTCACAGTGCATGGGATTCAATGGAAGAAGAAAAGATGACCCTAGACAGGCTTAGTACCAGACTGATGACAGAAGAAAGCAGATGGAAGAAAGACGACCAGGAAACATCGGTGGCGCTGGTAACAAAAAGTAATAATTGTAAAAGGGAACAGCAGAAGCGATCAAATAAAATTGAATACGAGAAACAAGGACGAAGCTGTTTCAACTGTGGAAAAGTTGGATATCTAAAAAGAGATTGTTTTAGATGCTATATATGTAAAAGGAAAGGCCACATCAGCAAAAATTGCTTCAAAAATAATAAAGGAAACAACAGTAGAGACAACCAGGAACCCAGAAATCAAAATCGTGATGACAACGGAATTAGCCTATTAGGAAGCACCTCAACGATACATGCGGCAAACCACGATGTTTGGATAATCGACTCAGGAGCTACGGATCACATGACAGGACGAAAAGAATGGTTCAGCGTTTTCGAAAAATTCGATAACACGGTGAAGATAGAGATCGGCGATGGTACATTCATGGAAGCATGCGGCAGAGGAAAAATCAAAGTAGAGGCTTTTGTGGATGACAAATGGGTAGCATGTACAATGAAGGATGTATTATATGTACCAGGTATGAAAAGAAATCTGTTTTCCATTAGATCTGTCGCAAGGAGGGGTATAGACTTTTGTATTTTAAAGGATGGGGAAAAATGTATATTTCTACAAAACAAGAAGGTAATAGCAAGAGGTTCGGTTATCGGAAATTTATATAAGGTCGATATGCGAGTTATCGTACCGTCAGTTTGCAATCTTAGCAATAGAGCGGAATCAAACGCGGATACGTTGCAATTATGGCACGAACGGCTATGTCATCAAAACATCAGACACGTTAAGGATTTCTTAAAGAATTTAAATATAAAAGTTGTAGAGGATAGTAGCTTTTTCTGTGAAGGTTGCGCATACGGGAAACATCATAGATCGAGTTTTCACGAGAAAATCAAGCGTGCGACTAAACCTCGCGAAATTATTTATACGGATGTATGTGGACCTATGGAAGTCGAGTCATTAGGAAAGAAACTGTATTTTTTGATATTTAAAGACGATTTTTCGAAATTCACGAAGATTTACTTCTTACGACATAAGTCAGAAGTAATCGAAAAGCTAAAAACTTTTTGTTTAGAAGTCGAAAACCAATTCAATAGTAAGATCAAAGAAATTCATAGTGACGGAGGGAAAGAATTCAAAAATAAAGAGGTTAAAGAATTTTTAAGAAGTCAGGGAATTAGGCACACGGTTAACGTCCCATACACTCCTGAACAGAATGGCGTTGCAGAAAGAGAAAATAGAACAATAGTAGAGGCAGGCCGGTCAATGCTACATTCGAAACCAATCCTACCGTTGTTTTTATGGGCCGAAGCCATGAACACAGCAGTGCATGTCATAAATAAGACAGGGCCAACAGGACAAGACAATAAAACACCATATGAACTATGGTACGGGAAATCCCCAGATGTAGAAAAGTTTAGAGTTTTCGGTACTGAATGCTTTGCACACATACCTGCGGAAAAGAGAAGTAAACTTGACAAAAAGGCTAACAAAGGATATTGGGTAGGCTATTTAGATGACGGACGAGGGTATCGAATATACGTGCCGACCGTAAGAAATGTAATATTAAGCCGTGACGTAATATTTAAGCCCGAACTAGAAACTGCAAAATTCGTTAGTATAAATTTACCGAAAATTGTCGAGCGCGAAGATGTGTGTACGCAGAACGATAGAGCATGTACGTATGAAAGCGCAGTGAGTGAACATGAAAAACAACCTCATGTAACCAACGAGAATGTGAGACAATTGAGAGATAGAGACAAAATAAAACGAACCGATTTTTATGGTAGTCCAGTAACGTACGTAGCGGAAAAATTACCGGTGGATTTTAACGAAGCGATGAGATCCGAAAAGAAAGAATTATGGAAAGCGGCTATGAGTGATGAAATGAAATCGCACCATGAAAATAAGACGTGGATCCTTGTAGAAAAACGAAAAGATCAAAAGATACTTAGCAATTGGTGGGTTTTAACGATAAAGCAAAATCCGGACAATTCGGAACGATATAAAGCGCGACTTGTGATTAAAGGGTGTTCACAGAAAGAAGGCATAGACTATAAGGAAACCTATAGTCCCGTTGCTCGGTTTGACACAATTAGATTAATGCTTAGTATGGCTGCCAAAAATAATTTACACCTTGGACAGTTTGACATTAAAACCGCATTTTTATATGGAAGTCTGAAAGAAGACATTTATATGAAACAACCTAAAGGTTTTGATGATGGTCCAAATCGCGTTTGTAAATTGCTAAAAAGCCTATATGGCTTAAAGCAGTCTCCAAGATGTTGGACGGAACGTTTCACAAAATTTATCTCAGATTTAAAATTTTATCAGAGTAACGCAGATAATTGCTTTTATATTTATAGAGAAGATGACAAATTAATGTTGATGACCATATACGTAGACGATGGACTGGTAGCAGCCTCAGACGAATCTCTAATCGATAAATTTTTTAGCAATTTAAATAAAGAATTCAAAATTACGAGTTCGAAAGAAGTAAAGAGTTTTCTTGGACTTGAAATTAATAGACTAGAAGATGGTTCGATATTTATTCATCAGAGTAGGTATATCGAAAGCATATTAGAGAAATTTAATATGAATGAGACAAACAGTGTTTCTACACCTATTGAGACTAATTGGAATGAAAGTAACATAGGCAATAATGATTGTAACGCACCATACAGAGAAGCTGTAGGAAACTTAATGTTTCTACAAACCGTAAGTAGGCCAGACATTAGCTTTGCAATAAATATAGCGTCGAGACATTTAGAAAATCCAAATAAGCAACAGTGGAAATTAGTCAAACGAATTTTACGCTACATAAAAGGGACCGCGGACATGGGACTCTTATATACAAAAGCAGGTAGTCTCGAAACCTTCAGCGATGCTGACTATGCAGGCGACAAAGACACAAGAAAGTCGACATCAGGCGTTGTATGTAAGTATGCGAATGTGGCCATTACATGGCAATGTAAGCGACAACAATGTATAGCTTTATCTACGACAGAAGCTGAGTATGTCAGTGCAGCCTCAGGAGCGAAAGAAATTATGTGGCTGAAGAAAATATTTCTTGAATGTAAAATAGATATCCTCAAGTATACGCTATATGTAGACAATACTAGTGCCGCGAAATTAATTAAGAATCCGGAATTCCATCAAAGAAGTAAGCATATTGATGTAAGATATCATTTCTTGCGAGATTTATACAATAGAGGCGAAATTGATGTAACGTACGTAACAAGCGAAGAACAACTGGCAGATATATATATACAAAGGCGTTGCCAAAACCAAGATTTGACTATTTGAGACAGAAATTAGGTTTGAAAAATAAAAGAGATATTAAGAGGTAATTTTTGTAAAGATGTAGAGTTTTTAGGGAGGGTATCGAAGTGGTTATTACATGAAAAAAAAAAAAGGAAAAACTCTACATGATCTGTTAAGTCTTCTTGTAGTATTTTGAGTAATAAATTAATTTGAATAATAAAGAGAAAGGTATTGACGAAATTAAGCTTCGAATATTTACAAAGAGATAATTGTATAGACCGATGTAGAGTTTTAGGGAGGGTGTTGAAGTGATCGTCACTTCTGAGAAAACTCTACATCTGGTTTTCGGTTTCTCAACCGCCTAAGGTCTTCGAAAGCGCATAGACAAAAGAATGCGTCGAGGAAAGACCATAAGCGGTACACGTCCGACGTTGGTTTAGGCAGTTGTTTCAGTCTCAGGGTAACGTTGCTAGCGAGAGGATCTGGATCGGCTTACATAGTACTACATATTTTGTAATTTATTATTCACAATATATACACTTTCAATACCTTGTAGTTTGCTCGCGCATTTCTTTAATTCCATCCACTGAATAACCTTAACAATTAGGAATCATTAGCATCAGCAATATATGGGTGCAAAACTTAAAGTTAGTTTACAATGCCATTTCTCTTAATTAAATCTTCGATATAAATATCAAATATCATCATATCTGATTCAAATTGTTGTACATATACGAGTAAAACACTAGGAATTACAGATTCTATTATATTATGTACGCTTTATTGATAATAACTTCTTAATACAGTTCTGGTAATTGTTAATATTTATTTTAAAAGATTAAAAGATTAGAGGAATAAAAGATTATATCGTGTGTCATAGTAAGGTAAAGTAAATACTGATTAGGGAAACACTTACCCTGCACTGCTTCTTGTGCTAATCTTTCTCCAGAAGTACTAGGTTTCGAACGCAAGTGCCCTAGTTAACAAACAAGATTATGCAACATATCCCCCTACGCTTTAAAAATAGAATAAAATAATAAAGATCTTACCAACATCAGTTGTTTGATGTTTGAGATCCAAGCTATCTGAAGTAGACTGATTGCTCGAATAAAATGTCAGGTTGCTGATCATGATCAGGAGTATTAGATGATGTATCTTCTATACCAATCTTATTTAGCGAACTGTCTTCCAAACTTTGTTATTCGTAACTGCAGCTATTTCCATCTTGTACTAAATATTCAGGCATTCCCAACTTTAAATTTGGTATTAGTGGTATTATTTCCAGAATTATGTCGATTTTACGAGCGGTTAATGATTATGCTCTAGAACAGTTACGAGTAAGCGCTGTCAAACCGAGGGTTACACTTTGGGTCGATGCATTCTTATCAGTGCATCATCATATGAACGAGGTAAACAAAGTATATAATCATAAGAAATGATTAAAATGAGTTAAGGAAATAAAAAACTCGTAACGATTCGTCAATATCCGTAGGATGACTTATTAAGAAATGAAACAGATGGACCTTTCGTACAATCTTTAATTATGAATTTAGAATTTTTACTTCAAAGTTTTAAGGGAAGTTTAACAGCACCTAATTATGATGCTTTAATTGGTCTTCTTACTGCTGAAGTAACAGCTCGTTTAGAAAAAGTTGTATTAAAGTCTACTTTTAACAGAGTATGTATATTTTATGAATTTATTATAATTTTAATATTTATTCCATCATAATCAATAATTTTTTAGGCGGTAGATCTTATACTTGATAAAGAAGTAAGGTCATTAGCAAGTTACTTAGCCGCTGTTACCTCATGGTCTGTACGTGATAAATTTGCACGATTAACGCAAATAGCTACCATATTAAGCGTTGAAAAAGTAGAAGAACTAGTAAATTATTGTGGTGCAGATGCGATTGCATGGAGATTAACACCTGCTGAAGTTCGACGTATTGCTTCTATGAGGATAGATTTTCGTCCCGAGGATATAAAGAGATTGACACCGTAATTTTTGTTGAATTATATTGGTATAATAAATAATAAGAAACAGTCAATTTTTTTTTATATTTTTATTTCTGATTAATGCATAAATTATACAAAGTTAAAATACTATTTTGGCTTAATAATCAACAGCGTTATTAGTATAACTTAATTATTATTAATACATATAATACTCACGCTGGCGAGAGAGAAGACGGAAATAATGCTCATCACTGGGATGCGGGTGCCGAGAGTGATCGGAATCAAATTAGGTACCTCGGACATCGAAACGTTCGAGCGGATAAATACCTCGGTGTCTCGATCGGCACACACAGGAGTTTCGACAAGCACATAGAAACGGTTTGTAGTAGCGCCGACAAGATGGTCAGAGCACTCAGGGGCATCCTGCCGAAAATCAACGGGCCGCTCTGCTTGGCTCGTAGGCTCTACTACAACGCATGGGAGTCTATCGTAACCTGTGGTGCAGCAGTGTGGGCGGGCCCAGCCGAAATAAGGAGGATGTTGAAAAGGGCGCAAAGAACTGCCCTGTGCATTACAACTACGTCATACCGTACTGTCTCTCACGCAGCGCTTTGCGTCTTGACCGGTAATCTACCGATCTACATCAAGGTGAAGCAACTAAAAGAAGCATATGATAGAACCAGGATCCACAAGACCAGGATCTGCGTAGGAGACGGCACTGAAGGACAGCGCACTGAAGGACGAGCTGGAGATGATCCGGAAGGAGACAAAGGACGAATGGCAAAAGGAATGGGAAGCGTATAGGAGGGATAACAGCACCAAGAAATTAATACCGAACGCGCTCCTTTTTGCCAAGGAGAAAAAAGAAATAGATCACCATACGATGCAGCTGCTAACCTGGCATGGAATCTTCAGTGTCTACAGGAGAAGAATCGGGAAGGACACTGACAGCCAATGTTTAGATTGCGGAGATCACAACGACGACGCGGAGCACGTCCTCTTTACGTGCCCCAAGTGGACTGACAGAAGAACCGAGCTGGGAAGCGGTCTTGGCGAGAAGATAGACGTGGACAACTTTATGGCCACGGTGACCGCCAAGGACGAGAACTGGAACAAGTTCAGCCTGTTCTGTAAGACCGTCATATGCCAACTACGCGGAGCAGTGGAAGAGGAGCTGCAAGACAGCCACGTGCCGCAGAAGGACGACAACGTAGCATGCTGAACTGGCCAAGGAAGGACTAGACTAGGAGCAGCACGGAGAAGGAAATAACACGGGCCAATACAAGGAGAGCCCTGATGAATGCCGAATGGTTTTGCCGTGGTTGTCCGAATTGTTTCAAAATGGGCCGTATAGGAGGATATTATGATGAGTGAGAACTCGTTGCACACTGCCAATCCCCGAATAATGGTACTTCCATTACAACGAGCATACGGAGAATCCTGTTTTGTACATATTCGGCCTTTTCCGGCCACTTCCGGCGTTTTAATTGATTCAAGACGGGTCATATAGCAGGAAATTATGATGTGCAAGAACGGGTTGCACGCAGGAACCCTTCGAAGAATGGTAGTGCCAATACAACGAGCATACGTAGAATCCTGTAGTATACATGTACGGCCTTTTTAGCCATTTCCGGCATTTAATTGTTCCAAACTGGGCCATATAGGAGGATATTATGATGTGTGAGAACTCGTTGCACGCTGCCAATCCCCGAAAAATGGTACTTCCATTACAACGAGCATACGGAGAATCCTGTTTTGTACATATTCGGCCTTTTCCGGCCAATTCCAGCATTTTAATTGATTCAAAACGGGTCATATAGCTGGAAATTATGATGTGCAAGAACGGGTTGCACGCAGGAACCCTTCGAAGAATGGTAGTGCCAATAAAACGAGCATACGGAGAATCATGTACTATACATGTACGGCCTTTTTAGCCTTCTCCGGCTTTGTAATTGTTTCAAAATGGGCCGTATAGAAGGATATTATGATGTGTAAGAATCGTTGCTCGCTGCCAATCCCCCAAAAATGGCACTTCCATTATAACGAGCTTACGGATAATCTTGTTCTGTACACTTTCGGCCTTTTCCGGCCACTTCCGGCATTTTAATTGATTTAAAACGGGTCATATAGCAGGAAATTATGATGTGCAAGAACGGGTTGCACGCAGGAACCCTTCGAAGAATGGTAGTGCCAATACAACGAGCATACGGAGAATCCTCTACTATACATGTACGGCCTCTTTAGCCTTCTCCGGCTTTGTAATTGTTTCAAAACTGGCCGAATAGCAGGATATTATGATGTGTAGGAACTCGTTGCGCGCTGCCAAACCCACAAGAATGGCACTTCCATTACAACGAGATTATGGATAATCTTGTTATGTACACTTTCGGCCTATTCCGGACATTTCCGGCTTTTTAATAGTTTCAAAATGGGCCGTATAGCAGGATATTATGATATGTGAGAACTCGTTGCACGCTGCCAATCCCCGAAAAATGGTACTTCCATTACAACGAGCATAGGCTGAATCCTCTTTTGTACATATTCGGCCTTTTCCGGCCAGATTCGGCATTTTAATTGATTCAAGACGGGTCATATAGCAGGAAATTATAATGTGCAAGAACGGGTGGACGCGCACAAGCACACCGTAAATGGTACTTCCAATACAACGAGCTTATCTTCCGGCTGATCCTTTCCTGGAGTTTTTTTACCTGACCTTGAAACTTGTTTTTTTTTTGTGAACAGGAGACCGAGTTCTTTATTTTTTTCCTCAATTTGTACAATACTGCTTTCGTTTCGCCATGATACAATTTTTTGATACTTGAGTTAGTTAAGAAATTTTTTTTTAGACTGACTGGATGATTTGGAACGAAGCATTTATATTCTTTTATTCGTTGGAGTGGGAGCAGTCTTTGGTCGTACATATATGCCGTCCAGGCGCCTGAGAACGGATGCTGGTTTATCATATAGCTGCTTGATTTGCACCTGTGACATTCCCCCCTTCCTAGATTGAACTTGGTCCCTCAAGTTGTCTTCAGAAGACTTTCGTTGAATCGGACTTGACGTGGCTTGAAAATTACAGCTGATTCCTCCTCTTCCTCAAGAGGAATTATGTATCGGTTGGAATATGGATGTTGGGTGTCGAGGCCAGGGTGCTTGGTACTGGCGGGGCTGTCGCATTGTGGCTGTTGATTACGGTTTCATTTCGGCAGCGCAATAGATTGATACATAATTTGTTCGGTATACATTTCCTGATGCATTCGAATACCCCTATTTTGTTTAATCCATATATACCTAGTATGCATAATGCTATGTACCCTAATGTCTGGAGCGTGGTTAGTCCCCAATACTGTATATCTTTGATTCTGTGTTCGAAATTAAGGGTTTCTATCTCGTCGCCTATTTTATCGATCGTGGTTTTATAGCCTTGTAAATTGTCTATTACCTTTGGTGCTCGCTCGAGTTTATCTAACAGATGAGTGAAACTATCGTTTGTTTTGAGCGCTAGGGTTTTTGTTTTGATTTCGTATTTGACTTCGTTTTTTGTTTCGCCTATACGCATGTGTTCGTCTTTGTACAGTATATCGCAAGATGATAGAAGGCTTGTCAAGTTTTTGCAAAGTGTGTTTCGTTTGGAAAATTGTGTCTATTTCTATCGGACTTGCCGGTATCGCAATGTAACAGTTGCTAGTTTTGAGTTGTATAAAGCTAATGTCTTCGATCTTAAGTACAGTTATTTGGCAATGTTCAATGTGAGGTTTGAAGTTTATTATTTAGCTGCGACAATCGGTTTTCGAGTTTCTGTCATGAATTGGTAGTGTTTGTTTGCATATAGTGGTTCCGGCTTGATTCTTACAAAGTTTGTTGAGGTATTCGATATCAGTGTTTATAAATAAAATACTTGAGGTTAAGTATATCTGATGTTCGACTACTGGAGTCAAAAATACTCCATTTCTCTTACTCGGGATAGGATATATCTGTAATATGTTCCATTCTGTGTTAGAGACTAAAGGTACTATGATTTTGAAGAATATTTTGTCACCTATTGTGAAGATTTGAAGATCACTGATGTCGAGTATAAACTGAAAATGTTCGGTTTTGGCAGAGATCGCGGTGTTGTACATCTGGTTACCTATTGTCTTGGCGTAATTTTCTAGAAATTCATCCGAGTCGGGTATTTGTGGACTAATTATTCCTTGTTTGCCTAATATCATGACGTTAAGTATTTCATCTAATTGGAAGTGTAAAGTTTGCATCGCGGTGTCGAGTTTCATGATCATCTTAAGTATAAATCTATCGATATTTGCCTGCCATTGTTGTTTTAATATATCGCTATGTGATTTTTCTAAGTGGTTTAAGTTTTCTGAGTTTACAATTTTTCTATTAAGTGCTGTTTGATTCGCTATTATGGTTTTGATTTTATTATTGTCATCGAATAGTTTGTCCATATTCTCGTTTATGAGCGTAAGATCGGTATCGTCGAGAGTTCCGAACAAACTTTTCGATACGGAACCTGTGATGTTGAGTAAACCTCGTTTGCTTCGGGTATGTGTTAACGCTTTTAAGTGTTTTGCGAGTTGTTTTAGATTATTGATACGATTTTGTAATCCGTCTAACTGTTCAGCGTATTCTTTGCTGGTTGCACGTGCGTCTATTGTTAATTTATGTGATTCTATTGTGCTTATCTGCTCGTATATGTCGCTAGTGTCTAATCCTACTATAACATTGGCAATATCGCTGTACAAATATACTTTTCCTATGTTTTCTACGAATACAGAGTTTCTTTCCAATTGGGTAATATTTATTTGCGCGGATACTATTCCGGCAAAGAGGAGCGTCGACCTGGAAAGTAAGGTTTTAAACGATACCGTGTATTTTGTTGTTTTGAATCAAATAGTATGGAGTACATACTTTATCAATCGTGTATGGTCCTAACCATTCCACATCAAGTTTATACCCTTTATGATCGTTATGTATTAAGACGGAGTCTCCTTCTTTGAAAATTGATTGAGGTTTTATAATTTTACGTTTTTGATCGCGCTGATATCGCTGTTTACTTTTGATCAACGTTTCGCGAACGTGTTGGAGTCTAGAGTCCCATTCTTTTTTGCGGAACGTGACTTCGTCTGCGTATGTGCGTTGGGGATTCTTGGATATCGTGGAGGGAAGATTGGCTTGGTGTCCGAATGTGAGTTCGAACGGCGTGTAACCAGTGGAGTCGTGTATCATTGTGTTATATGCAAGGCATACAAAGTTAAGTTGATCGTGCCATTCTTCGTCCGAATTTCGCTGTATCGATTTTAACATGTCTGTTACTACTGCGTGTGTTCGCTCTAATGATCCGTTACTTTGTGGGTGGAAGGATGTCGTTTTGATATGTTTGATTTTGAACGCGTCTTCGTACTGTTGCATCAAACTAGATATAAAATTTTGTCCGCGGTCGGTTAGTATCTTTTTTGTAGCGGAAAAGATGTAAATGTAGTGATTCAAAAGTGCGTTCCAAATTGTTTCCGTTTGCTGAGTTTTTAGTGGCACGAGTATTAAGTATTTTGTCAGTTCGTCATGTATGGATAGAATGTACTGATTGCCTTTCTTCGTTTTTTTTCAGTGGGCCTAGTAAGCCCATAGCAATTTTATCGTTTGGTTCGAAGGGTGTGTCGGTGATACAAAGTACTTCGCGCGGTCTGATACGTGTAGTTTTAGACGTTTGGCAGGTGTCACATGATTCTATATGTTGTTGTATGCTTTTCATCAAATCTGGTACTCTGTGCCGTTCGCGAATACGGTCGTATGTCTTTTGTATAACGGGGTGTCCTACTAAATCGTGATTTTCTTTTAATAATTCGTCTATTTCCTCGTTACTATATGTTTGGATTGATTCCCATGCAAAATTTAATTCTTTTACGGTGTCGTTCAGGAATAATAAAATTCGTTTGATCTCGTTCTTTTCGGTCTCTGTGAAACTGTCGTCGCCTGTACCTATCTTCTCGTTTGTACGAATAATTTCGTTTAATTTAGTTAACCACTCGATTCTGTCGTAATTTCCTAACTCTGTTTTGGTGATTTACGGTTCAGAGTCATTTTGAGGATTTTGGGTAACACGTCGGTAGATTTTTCCCAATCGTGATATTTTTTATCGAGTTCTATGTTTGAATCTTCGCGTTATCTGGTCAAAACATGTATTCTAGATAGTGCGTCAGCTGCAGTGTTATCTTTTCCTTTCGTATATTCTATGTCGTATTCATATTCTTCTAACTTTAATCGCCATCTCATCAACCGTGATGAAGGGTCTTTGCAGTTCTGTAGCCATTTTAGCGCTTGGTGATCGGTTCGGATGAGGAATTTACGGCCTAACAGATATTGTCGGAGGCGTTTCACGGCCCATACTATTGCCAAAAGTTCTTTTTCAGTAGTGGAATAATTTCGTTCCGGTGGGTTTAGAGTTCGCGAGATATAACAACATGGATGTCCGTCCTGTGATAAGATCGCACCTATACCTTCGTTACTGGCGTCAGTCGTTAATGTGAATTGTTTTGCAAAGTCTGGGAATTTTAGTACGGGTGATGAACAGAGTTTGTCTTTTAATGTCTGCAATGCTTCCTGGATTTTGTCTGTCCAATGAAAGGTGTCTCCTTTTCTGTAAGTTCGGTCAATGGTTTCGCGATTTTGGAAAAGTTTCTGATGAACTTGCGGTAATAACCTGCTAATCCTAGGAAAGATTTGATGTCTGTGGGATTACGTGGCTATTTGAAATTGCTAACGGCTTCTAATTTTTTGGGATTTGGCTTTACACCTTCGGCGGTTACTATATGTCCGAGATATTCTAATTCTGGTTTAAGAAATTCGCTTTTGTCAGGCTGTATTTTGAGTCCGAGTTCGCGTAAGCGTTGCAATACTATCGCGAGGTCACTATTGTGCTCTTCAATAGACTGTCCGAATATTATAATGTCGTCTAAATGTACGAAGCAATGTTTATTTATGAGTCCTCTTAGCGCGGTATCCATCATGCGTTGAAATGTTGCAGGTGCATTCTTTAAACCGAATGGCATTCTATTGTAATGATAGTGTCCTTGTGGTGTGGAGAATGCTGTGTATTTCTTGGAGTCTGTGTTCATTGGGATTTGGTGGAATCCGGAGGATAAATCAAGGGCTGAGAAGAATTTTGCGTTGCCTAGTTGGGATAGTATGTCGTCTATGTCAGGTAATGGATATGCGTCTTGGTCAGTTAGCTCGTTTATTTTTCTAAAGTCTATTACAATTCGCCATTTCTGTTTCCCTGAGGCGTCTGCCTTTTTTGGTACTACCCAGACTGGTGAATTGTAAGGAGAATCGGATGGTTCTATGATGTTCTTTTGTAGCATTTCGTCAATTTGTCGTTTGATTTCTTCTTTGTGGCATTCAGGCGGTCGGTAAGATTTTGTGTTAATGATTTTATTTTCTTTTAACGTTATTGTGTGTTTGGCAAGGTTAGTGCATGGTAACAAGTCGGTCTCTAAATTGAATACGTCGAGGTAAAACAGCAATATCTTTTCGATTGGTTCACGAAGAGTTTTCTCTATGTGCGAAAGTCTGACTAAATCTTTGAATGTGGAGACTTGATCGTACGTGTTTGAATTTTCGATAAAATTGGTTATTTTGGCTGGGCACTCACCACCATTGATAAAGCATATCGTTGTCGGTTTATGGCCATTGCGGCTTTACCCGTGATTTTCCCGATTTTGATCATTTTTAATAATAGCGTTGGTTCGCTACACATGACTCGTATTTCACGCACTTCGCGTATGAATTCCTCTACTCCGATATCGTTTTCGCCGTTTAACTGTGGAATGCATGTTATCGCGTCTTTGGCCCGTAAGCTCGGAGAGGGGAATTGCGGTTGACGATCTTCGTAAGCGGGATGATTGTCTGCTTCTGTTCGAATCGGAGCGCATGGTGGGGAAATTCTATCTCTCGCGGCAACAGATTCGTCCATGGTAATAAAGGATCCTACCTCTGTAGTAACGTCGTGTCCTGTTTTTATATTGGAGATATTTTTGCCTAATAGTTCTATTTCCGCTGTACGCTTCTTATTTTCACTGTCGGCTATCCGTTGTGTCTCTTCTATACGTCGCGTAAGAAGTTCAATTTGTTTGGTAAAGTTCTCGCTTTGCTTTTGTATCGCGTCGAGTATGCTACAAAACGAATTATCCGTAACTCCGGTTGCGGAAACGGTCTCGGTTTTGTCTTTCCGCGATGTAGACATGATTTTAATAGAACTTAACGAGTCTGAACTATCGTTACTTCTTGGCCTCGAAACGCTTGAGAAACTTGGTTTTCTCGTACGGTAATGTACAATTGAATCCAGATTTCTAGCTTACCGTAGTAGCTATAGCCGTTGAGGAGTCTCTGGGGTTTTTCCTCTCTGGTTGCTTCTGGATTCCGAATCTTATTCGCACCCTTGCTCTGCGCTGACCGTAGTCCTCTCGTCTGGTTTCGTTGTAGCGAAACGTTGAAAGTTGCTGCAGGGCCTCGTAGTACCAAAGATTCGTAGTGGTCCGCTGATCCTTCGATCTTCAATGATGCGCGTACGCCGAAATCGTTATTTCGTTTACACTGAAGCGAATGGATCCTGGTAGGATCGCTAAAATACCACGTAAAAATTAACAAAAAAACAAGAAACTTGTTTTTTGTGAACAGGAGATCGAGTTCTTTATTATTTTTTTTTCCTCAATTTATACAATACCGTTTTCGGTTCGCGATGATACAATTTTTTTTTTTAGTCCTTAAGTTAGTTAAGAAATTTTCTTTTAGACTGAACTGGATGATTTGGAAGGGAGCATTTATATTCTTTTATTCGTTGGAGTGGGAGAAGTCTTTGGTCGTACTTATCATGTATTTCGGAGAAGGGCTAGAGTGACCGAATGCCACCCAGGCGGCTGAGAACGGATGCTGACCGGACGGTCACACGTGATAAGGCGCTCGGAATTTTAGTTTATCATATAGCTGCTTGAATTTAACCTGTGACAACAGCGTTTGATGGAAAGTAGCAATGGATCGAGAAATGAATAGTTTAATCGAATATAAGACCTGGCAATTAGTAGAGGAACCAAAGGACAAAAAAGTATTAGACTTGAAATGGGTATATACAAATAAATCTGATAATCGTAAGAAAGCGCGACTAGTTGTTCGAGGCTTCCAACAAAAGGAAGTACTGGAAGATTTATACTCTCCAGTGGCAAAAATGCAAACATTGAAGTTATTACTATCCTATTGTTGTCAATATGGTATGACGATCATGCAAATGGATGTAGAAACAGCATTCCGAAACGGAACTATAAAATCGGAAGTATTTGTAAAACAACCTATAAGTTACGACGATAAAAGCGGGAAAGTATGTAAATTATCAAAATCATTATATGGATTGCGTGAAAGTTCAAGAGCTTGATATGAATGTTTCGACGAGTATATGAGAAAATTAGGATTTCAAAGAAGTAAGAGCTATTATTGTCTGTATATGAAGTATGAGAGCGATGATGTTATATATTTATTCTATTCGTAGACGACTTATTAATATGTGGAAAAAACGAAAGAAAAATCGATGAAATTAAAAACAAATTGTCAAACAAATTTGCGATGAAGGACTTAAGTGAAGTAAAAACTTACTTAGGAATAAATATTGAATACGATAATAAGAAGGGTGAGATGAAATTAGATCAAAGTAGTTATATAGAGTTATTAGCGAAACAATGTATTATTGAAAATAGTAAACTATATTTTACACTAATGGAACAAAACTTAAGTTTAGAACCCGCACAATCAGCTTCAGATGATATAAGATATAGAAATCTCATAGGAGCTTTATTATATGTTAGTACTAATACTACTAGTAGTAGAACAACATTAGACGTTAGCTATAGCGTAAACTACTTAAGTCGATTCCAAAACAATTACAACCAGACCCACTATAAATATGCATTGAGAATTTTGAAATACTTATATTTAACTAGGAAATTAAAATTAACTTATAAAAGAAATTTGAATGCTGAAGTTATTGATTGTTTTGTTGACGCTGATTGGACTGGAGATAAAGTAGATAGAAAATCCACTACGGGCTTTATCATGAGATTTTTCGGAAACGCAATTTACTGGAAATCGAGAAAGCGAAGTAGCATGACGAAATCATCAACAGCCGCCGAGTATGTAGCTTTATCGGAAGCTGTGAGCGAAATTAAATATGTAAGAAAATTGTTGAAAGATTTCAAAATAATGATCGAGGCACCAATAAAAATTTACGAAGATAATTCTGGAGCGATTGCGATATCGAAATTTGGAAACTTAACAAAAAATTCTAAGTACATTGAAGTTCACTTCCATTTTGTGAATGAAAGTTACGAAAACAAAGAGATTGACATTATAAAAGTAGATTCAAAAAATAATGTAGCTGATATTTTAACTAAGGCTCTAGGGAGAAACAAATTTGAAAATTTTGGATTATTTTTAAGAATGGTTTGATTGATTTATAAAAGGAAATGAATATGCAGCACAAAAAATTAAGAAGGTGTGTTGAGATATATATAATTTTCTGTGCTGGACTGGGTTAAATGCGTAGTAGAGATACTTTATGCGAATATCAGTGTGTTGATGTATGTATGTGTGTGCAGCGTCCGAAAAAAGGAAAGTAAACTTTTCAGTCGGTTAACAGTCGGGTATAGAAGAAAGTGCTGAGACGCGCGCAAGTGTGTATCGATGAATATAGGAGACATCGTCCATGAAATAAATATATCATTATTTTAATATTAATTCTCAGTATATATTCAGTGTTCCTATAATATTATTTCGGCTACAAAGATTCACAATTTTCCACAACAGTATCTTTAATCATAAATTTTGTAATCTGTCTAATACAGTGACTAGATTTCGGTTGTGTTCTTGGATGGTTCTTCCGAATATTATGATGTCGTCTAAGTATACGACACTGTTATTTTTTACTAATCCGCGTAGGGCGGTATCCATCATGCGTTGGAACGTTGTCGGTCCGTTTTTGAGTCAGAAGGGCATGCGATTATAGTGGAAGTGACCTTGTGGAGTCGAAAAGGCAGTATATTTTTTAGATTTTTGTTCCTTGGGTATCTGGTGAAATTCTGACAAGAGGTCTAGGGCTGAGAAAAATTTAGCTTTGCCTAAGTATTTTTTTTTTTTTTTATTTTATTTTGGTTTTTTTTACAATTTGTCCTGAAGGACATTTGGTAAAGTGTTCTACCTTATTGGTGAAAAAAAAAATAAAATAAAAATAAATATAGCATGTGGGTGGCTACCCCCAGCGGGGTGCCAGCTTCGTGTTTTCTAAGTTATATCGTTTATGAGATCTATTGGGTGTTTCCTTTTCAGTCTTCTTGCGATGTTTGTTGTGTTGCACGTTTCAGTTGCCAGCTGGTTCGGGTGTGTTTCTGTTCTTATTCTGCATCTTGTTGCGAATCTGGGAATCTCTTCCTTCACCGTTGGTATTCCCAGGTCTTTCCGTATGTCTTCGTTTCTAACGAACCACGGGGCGTTTACCATTGTTCTAAGGATTTTGGCTTGGATTGTTTCGATTTTGTTTATATGGCTCATTGCTGCTGTTCCCCATAGTGGAATTCCGTATGTCCAGATTGGTTTTATGATTATTTTGTATATTTTCAGTTTGTTTTCTGTGCTTAGTTTGGATTTTCGGCTTGTTAGCCAGTGCATTTGTCTCCTTGCTATCTGTATCTTGTCTATTATTGATTTGATGTGCTGTTTCCATGTGAAGCGTGTATCTATGTGAAGTCCAAGGTATTTGACTTGCCTTGTTTGTGTTATTTGCGTGCCGTTCAGGAAGATGTTTGGTGTTATCTGTTTTCTCAATGTGAATGTAATGTGGTTGCATTTGTTAGGGTTAGCTTTGATTTGTTGTAGCCACTTTTCTATTTTTGTGATGTGCTCTTGTAGTATTGTGGCTGCTGTTACAGGGTTAGTGTGCCTGACTAGCACGGCTGTGTCGTCCGCGAATGTCAGTATTTTGCTATTGGTAGTTGTTGGAATGTTGGCCGTGTATAGTGTGTATAATATGCGTCCTAGGAAGCTCCCTTGCGGAACTCCTGCTTTGATGTCCTTGACTTCGGAGTGTGCGTCCTTGATTTTTATTGTGAAGGTTCTGTTGCTTATGTATGATTTTATTATTTGGTATATTTGTTCCGGGAATTGTTTCTTGATTGTTTGTATTAGGCTTTCGTGGTTTATTTTGACGAATGCTTTCTCTATGTCCATGAATAGCGTTGTACAATATTGTTTGTTTTCTATTGTGTGTATTATTTCGTTGACGAGCTTGTGCATTTGTTCCATGGTGGAGTGTTTGTTTCTGAATCCAAATTGATGATCTGGTATTAATTTTTCCTTCTCTATTATTGGTTTTAGTCGGGCGTGTATTACTTTTTCTAGTATTTTAGAGAGTATGGGTAACTGTATAACGCAATATCGATATCGCATCATTTCACGACACGGAGACGCGTTCAAAAGCGGAGCGGGATTTGTAATGCATGGAATGGGCCGCCGGCACCCATACTCCGCAACTCCTCCGTTGAAATTCAATTCTCGTTAACTTACCGTGCCGCAATTCAAACGCTATACAACCGTCAACCTGATAAATATGCCTAGCCTCTCTCTCACCACAATTTTGATCAGACACTGATCAGACCACTACTGATTGATCATCGTGGCGAAAACAGGATGGAAAAACATAATCGGACAAATACGTCGCTACTTTCTAGTTGATAGTTCAACAAAAACGTAGCTTCGATCTTCTAATTAACGTTGCTTGTACAAAACGTTTCGACTCAAAATGCTGTATACGATGGTACCAGTACACCCTATTTCGAATCCCGAGTATACAAAGATATACACCCTTCGACAAAAAGATAGCACATGTGTGCTATCATTAATTTCTCATAGATAGAGTCCGAATTTCCCAAGTTTGACGAATGGCATATAAACAGTACCTTGTAGTAATAAGGTATATGAGCTTGAAACTGTATCTTCGCTATTCCTCTTGTATTTATCAACAATGATTGTGAAATCCGGTCGGCGAAATGATAGCACACCAAGCATTTTGTTTCCATTCCTTAGTATTTCTGTGTATTCTGAGTGGTGTAGACGTAGTGAAAAGTAGAAGAATTTCATTAGAAACCTTACAAATTTCGATTCAAACAATGGGACGTGGAAAACAGCTAAATAGTGAAGAGATTCAAACAGTTTTGAAATTAAAGAAAGAAAACTTTACTATTTCTAAAATTGCAAAAGTTCTCAGTAGAAGTCGGAAAGTCATTTATAATTTACTGAAAGATGTAAATAATTATGGAACAAAAAAAAGCAGTGGGAGACCTTCCGCGATTAGTACTCGTGAAAAACGTGCAATTTTACGTGCCGCGTCAAATTCGCTTCTCACGTCACGTGAAATTGCAGAAAAAGTTGGCGTAAAAACTAATCCTCGGAATGTCAGACGTGTACTACAACAATCCGCGCACATAAAGCGGATGAAATTAAAACGAAGACCAGCTCTAAAGCAGATTCACAAGGAGCATCGATTATATTTTGCAAAAGAACATATACGGTGGAACAAGAAGTGGAGGAAAGTTATATTTACAGATGAAAAAAGATTTAATTTAGATGGCCCAGATGGATTCAATTTTTACTATCATGATGTAAGAAAAAAAAAATTGTCACAAATACGGCGTCAAATGGGTGGAGGTAGCATTATGCTTTGGGCAGGTATTGGGTATAACGGAAAGACTGATTTAATATCAATTCGCAGCAAGATGAATGCTATAACCTATCGTAATTTGATACAAAATCAAATTGCAAAGTACGCAACACATATTGCGAGACAAGATTTTATTTTTCAGCAAGATAATGCTGCAGTTCACACCGCTAAGGTTGTGAAAGAATATTTTTCAACAGAAAATATTGCAGTTTTGGACTGGCCTGCATGCTCCCCCGATTTAAACATAATCGAAAACTGTTGGAGTAAATTAAGCAATGCCGTTTATAGAGAAAATAGGCAATTTGAAAGTATTAATCAGTTAAAAAAGTGCCTTGAAGAGGAATGGAGAAATATATCGCTGGATTATATTAGAAAACTATATCGTTCTTTGCCGAAACGAATGCTGGAGGTGGTGGAGAATAAGGGAGGATCCACACATTATTAAATTTTAAAAGGTTTTTTATTTTTGTACAATTTAGTAGATAATAAACACTACAACTTTTGAAAGTGTGCTATCATTTCGCCGACCGGATTTCACAATCATTGTTGATAAATACAAGAGGAATAGCGAAGATACAGTTTCAAGCTCATATACCTTATTACTACAAGGTACTGTTTATATGCCATTCGTCAAACTTGGGAAATTCGGACTCTATCTATGAGAAATTAATGATAGCACACATGTGCTATCTTTTTGTCGAAGGGTGTATATTGTGAATAATAAAGTACAAAATGTGAAATACAATGGAAGCCGATCCAGATCCTTTCGCTAGCAACGTTACCCTGAGACTAAAAGAGCCGCCGAAATCAACGTCGCACGTGTACCGCTTATGGTCTTCCTCGACGCATTCTTTTGTCTACGCGCTATCGATGACCTTAGCGCTTGAGAAACCGAAGACGAGATGTAGAGTTTTCTCAGAAGTGACGATCACTTCAACAGTATGACTAAAATCTATAAATTTACCGAGCAATCTCTTAAGTTTACCAGCTTTCGAATTTTTAGAAAATACAAAAGTTAGCTTTCATAATTGCTCAACTGTTCGTTTCGTTGTATGGCAAAACCGGTGAAAGCTCGTGAAAATAGTTCATTTTCCCGCTGTGAAACAACCAATTTATTTGATTACGCGCTGCAACTATTCTGTGATATAAACATCAATACCTATTTCTTTATAGAAATTCTAATACAACAATTTTCATTCGCGCTTTTATAGCGATACATACCGCTCTTGGTCTCATATTCCTCCCGATTATCGAACTGTGCGAGCGGGAAATTGAAATATTCAGTTGATGGTGATGGAAATTGTAATATTAATTCGCTGAATATTTAACGTAATAATTTAATTGCATATTACAAAGCATTATGGTTCCCGTACAATTATCATTCGACGTCATTAATCGATAGCTGGGTAAGTAAATATATCATTTCATAATGAAAATTGTAATTACGATCCATACTTAAATTAGTCATTTGTCAAACATGAAACTTATCATATAATCATTCCACGTGTGACAAACGAAATGATTTTTTTGATAATCTCAATATCAGATTCATTAATAGGTTTGTTCATTTTTTAACGAATGTTATAAATATTATATCGAGCGGACGTTTAAACGAATAATCATGGCAAATAAACATTGCAATAGAAGAAAAATTACCACTATCAGCAGAAACTTCAACGGGAACTCTACGGATTCTGCAGTGAAGGACCACGGCCACCTCCTTGATCAAAAGAAGGATCTACAAAGAATCCCGGTAAGCTGGCTTTCGAATATTATCAAAACCCTAAACCCGAAATACGTTCTGAAGATAGTAACTCTTCTGAAAGTATCGTATCTATCAAAATGAATTCAACTGACATGAGTACGGCAAAACAGAGTGAGTTTAATGTGACCATCCTTGAACAACTTCAAAATCTAACTCACGAGTTCAGAAACTTTAAAAGTAACACGGATCAGAATATTAGCAATATAAAAAGATTCACGGAAACTAGCGATAGAAATCGGGCCGAAGAAATACGGGGCCTTGCGAAAGCTATGGAAATAAAGTACGACTCCGAGACTGACCAGCCGCTCACGAGCACTCCTTTAGGAACCGGCGTTGACCATATGACAGACGACGAAACCGACGAACTTTTCGAATATTTCACGAAAACAACGAGTTACGTTACGACCAGACAAAGAAACGACCACAACGAAGACCAGGGGCTCGATGCAGATAAAGCCATACAAACTATCGAAACACTACGGGGTCGAGATGACGTAGGCGTTGAAGATTTCATCTCATCGGTCCGCAAAGCAAGAGCCAGATGTAAGGCAAGTGATAGAGAGCTATTATTGGATCTTATACTGATCCAAAGAATTACCGATGATGCAAAACGAAATATCCGATATTTAAAAATTGATTCGTTCGAAGACTTGTATTCATGCTTGAGACAACACGTATTAACACCAACAACTCTCGGTAATTGTAGGGACAAATTGAGGAATTTAAAACAAGGAGCAACAGAAAGTGTGCAATCTTTCAATTCTAGATTCCGACAACAGCTCAATGAACTGAATTACGCAGTTCAAAACGAAAATCGCACACCAACCGAACGACGCATAGCTATAGATATCGAAGAACGCGAGGCACTTAAGACATATTTACTCAACCTACGATATGAAATAGGACAGATGGTAGTAGTTAGCGACCCGAAGAACCTGAACCTTGCCCAACAACTAGCAGCCGATAGAGAACAATGGCTACGGGAAGCGAATCGTGTCACCAACCGCCAAAAAAACCAGTCTCACAATACCATGTTAGTACCCAAGCAAAATACTACCGAACCACGACCACAAACTCTTACTCGGTCACTTAACCGACCATTAGACGACCACGTGAAACCGAAGTGTCCCAAGTGCCTACGAATCGGACATACAGCCGGAGAGTGTTACGCCCGAAATTTTCAAATTGCCAAGCAAGGAAAAATCCCACCTCGAGTAAACCAGACAACCCAGGAGAACCCAGAAGAAACATTCCAAGAATCAACTGTACCACCGCCGGAAGATTACTATCAATCGTACTGCAACGAAAAGACGGAAAAAGAGCCAGATTTCTCGTCGATACCGGAGCGGGAATAAATCTAATAAAAGAAACTACTTCACTGAACGTCCAAACCTCCAGCCCAAAGACTTTCATAATGGGAAACGACAAACACACCACAAAAAAAATTTGTAACCTAAACATGTTCCAGAAGAATCATCAGTTCCATGTAGTTCCTGACGACTTTCCCCTAATCGAAGACGGAATAATCGGACTCCCATTCCTTACGAAGTACCGATATAACGTCACTAACGATAAACTGATCTTAGACGAGATCATATTACCGTTCCAGAACACCGATAACGAGATAGGACCAGGCGAAACATTAACTTCAACCCAATACATCGAAGGAAAGCCCACCACAGTATGCTTTATCAACACTGGTAAGCGCATTTGTCATATTACAAACGAAATAGAAAAACCCGATAGACTAACACAAATTAATAAATTCGCGCGAGTAATACGCACTAAACATATTGATCCAGAACTTCGAGAACCTCTTGAGAAAATCCTAATCAACTATTTGGACGTTTTTAACTTGGAAACAGACTCACTATCATGCACTAACTTAACCGAACATACGATCACACTCAAGACAGACAAACCTATAAACATCAAATCTTATAGACCGCCCGAATGTCATAAAAAAGAAATTGAGACTCAAATCAACGACATGCTAAACAAACGCATCATAGAACCGTCGGACAGTCCATATAACGCACCAATTTGGGTAGTTCCAAAGAAATTAGACGCATCAGGTAAACAAAAGTGGAGGATTGTTATAGATTTTAGGAAATTAAACGAACAAACAGACCAAGACGCGTATCCTTTACCGAATTCAGACGAGATACTCGATCACTTAGGCGAAGCTAAATTTTTCTCAGCCCTGGACCTCTCATCAGATACCCATGGAAGAAAACTTTAACAAATATACTGCATTTTCAACTCCACAAGGTCACTTCCACTATAATCGCATGCCCTTCGGATTCAAAAACGGATCGGCAACGTTCCAACGCATGATGGATACCGCGCTACAGACATTAGTAGGAAATAACTGTTTCGTATACTTAGACGATATCATAATGTTCGGAAGCACCATCCAAGAACACAATCGAAATCTAGCTATTGTATTAGACAGATTAAAAAATTTAGGGTTAAAGATACAGTCGGATAAATGCGAATTTTTAAAACCAGAATTAGAATATTTAGGATACGTAGTAACAAAAGAAGGAGTAAAGCCTAACCCCGAAAAGATCCAGGTCGTGAAGGATTTTAAAATACCAAAAACCGCGACTCACATAAAATCATTCTTAGGACTCATCGGGTACTATAGAAAATTTATACGCAATTTTTCCAAAATCGCGAAACCACTGACCGACCTTATAAAGAAAGACACTCCATTCCACTGGACTGATAAACAACAGCTTGCATTTGACACGCTGAAACAAAAACTCTGTGAAGCTCCTGTACTGCAATACCCGGACTTTGAAAAGACATTCACGTTAGTAACAGACGCAAGTAACGAAGGATTAGGAGCAATACTCTCCCAAGATGGACACCCATGCCGCTACATATCCCGAACCTTGAACCCTCCTGAGAAAAACTATTCCACAACCGAAAAAGAGTTATTGGCGATAGTATGGTCGATCAAAAGACTGAGACAATATTTACTTGGTAGAAAATTTAAGATTCAAAGTGATCATCAAGCTTTGAAATGGCTAAGAAATGTTAAGGATCCCTCATCGAGACTCATGCGATGGCGCTGGAGACTCGAGGAGTATGATTATGAAATAGAATACAAAAAGGGAAGGGAAAACACAGCTGCAGATGCTCTGTCCCGACTGTATCCTATCACCAATGACGAAATTCAATCCGATTTAGAAAACCCGAACTATTACGACGAATATGTCGATTGGAAAACAAACATCACCCCAGCTCCAATAACTCAAAAGACTAACAGACCACACTGTAAACAGATTACAAAGACCGAATTAGGAGACTTTAACGAACAGCACTGGTTGCATCAATTAACTAAACACTTTATTAACCAGACTGGACACTTGCATATAGGGATAAATGACAATAGCTTTAGCACACTAGAAAAAGTGAACATTCAACTCATGTTAAGGTTTCTAACGACTAGATTCCCTCAAATTAAATTGGTATTTGGACAAGATCCGCCGGTAGACTACGATAACGAACAAAAACAAACTATACTGCGCGAAAATCATAACGAAATAGTAGGGCACTTAGGTATACACCGCACCGTGAAACGAATACAAGAACACCATCACTGGACAAACCTAGAGCAAGACGTCACAGAATTTATACAAAATTGCGAAACCTGCCAATGAGAAAAATTAAACCGTATTAGGGCCAAAGAGCAACCCGTAATAACTGAAACACCCGTTAACCCCAATGATAACATCGCAATGGACATATTCGGACCCCTAACCAAAACCAGACGAGGCAACCAACTTATCCTATCTATCCAAGATCAATTAACCAAATATCTCGTCCTCATACCTTTAAAAGACCAAACAGCCAATTCGATCATTAACGAACTCCTGGATCACTATGTATATATATTCTCTGCACCGAAAAGTATCCTCACGGACATGGGACGAAATTTCGTATGTAAACTGATGGATACATTTGAAGAGGCTTTCAAGATTCGACACGTGAAAACCACTTCCTTCCACCCGCAATCTAACGGATCTCTTGAACGAACACATGCTGTGGTAAAAGATCTCATTCGAACTTGTACAACCGACCGACAAAACGACTGGGACGAAAATTTAAAACTAATATGCATGGGATACAATACTTCAGTACACGAAACGACCGGACATACCCCATTCGAACTAACATTTGGACGACAAGCTAACATGCCTTCCTCAATATCAAACACCCCCACCCTAACTAAAGATCAATTATTTAAACTCTGGAGAAACCGACATAACGCTTATATAACGAAAGCAAGAGAAATCACTGAATCAAACAAGAGGCGGTATCAAAGGGAACAGATTCGAAAAATTATTAAAACACAAACAATATTCCGAGTGAAAGACAAAGTGTGGGTACATAACGATCACAAAACCAACAAACTAGATCACGAATGACTAGGACCTGCAGAAATCCTCTCCTCCAATCCACCCACCTATCTTATCGAATATTCCAACGGCCACACGCAAAGAGTCCACGGTAACAGGCTAAAACCATATTTTTCAGGAAGAAGACCATAACATGGATCATTATAACACTTGAATACATTAAAAGCGATCTAGTGGTAAAACCACTAAATTACGCCAACATTTTCTTGGAACACATCGACGATTGCTATCTGTACAACGAACAAATAGATATCACCCTTATAGTAGGGCTTAACGACCCAATTGATCAAGTTAATAGATTACAACGCGTAATAGATTTAATAGACCGTCAATGTAAACCACCTTGCGCTCACACACCAGAAATAAGCAGCCTAAAATCTAAGTATAGAAATCTTCAAAACCTGACTCGGCAACTCAAATTATTATTGCATTATAGAAACAAACGCGGATTACTCAATGTCATAGGTTCAGCATCCAAAACTTTATTCGGAACTCTCGACGAAAATGACCTAAAACTCGTTAACGAAAACATCGACACATTATTTGACTCCAACAACAAAATGAAAACAATCCTTAGTGACCAAACCGCACTTATCAAACGCGTGCTAGACGACACCAAAACAGATCTCGATCAACTTGAAAACCTTGCCAACGATACACACAAAATTGAAAACCACAATGACAGAAACGAAATATTAGTCTCCCTAGTAATTCAAACTGAATTTACCATATCGGAACTCCATGTTAACATCAATGAAATTTTTAATACTATCACGTTAGGAAAACAAGGAATCATAAATCCACAAGTTATAGAACCTGAACAATTCTTAAAAACACTTGACCAACTAACGAGACAAAGCTTCATGACTAACCGTATCGAACCTTCAGTTCAAAACTTCCAACTACTCCTAGATCTAAGTAAATTAAATTTATGGATAAGAGATAACAAACTTATATATACTATAACTGTGCCGGTTTTAGAAAACAACGAGTGGAAAATGACTAAGATTTATCCGATACCTTCCAAACAAAACTCTGTATTCATTGCGCCTGTAATAGAAACTGACTCGATATTAACCAACTCAGAACAATACACCTTTGTCGATAGTCACTACTTAGATAAATATTGTAAACGAACAGCAATCATCCACATTTGTAAAAGAACTCAACCAAGTCATAATAGAATGAACTCACCTGAATGCAGGTCAGAATTAATTAATAATCAACAGACAGTCAGGACTTGCCCGACTGCTGTCTTCAAATTGGAAGGATTGACGTTCGTACCTTTACAGACAGAAAACCATTACATTATTATTCCTACAAAAAATGTGCAAATCGACGTATTATGTAAGACACACAAAATCCTAGAAATTAGGCAGCCAAGTTTAATTAGCAGTAAAGCCGGGTGCATAATCACATACGATCACAATATTATGAAGATAGGGGGATCACATAAAAATATCTCTTACGAAACCAGATTTAAGAATAGTGTATACAGCTTCGAAGGAACAGACGTTCCAATATTAGAGAAAATATTAGAGAGAGCTCCAAGAGTAACTCACAATTTTAATCAATATAAAGCCGACCTCGATATGTTGCAAATGCAAATCAGTACCCTGCGATTTGAGCGACGCATAAATTCCCTGAAGAGATATGGCATATACGCACTACAAATATTAGGAATCGTAGCCCTAGGACTAGGAACAATATATGTAATGTACAAATTTAAAGTTTTCGAATGTCTACGCCGATCACTTCCCAAAAATGTATGTATCAGGATACTCTGTCCTACCGCTCGCATAAACAGAATCGATCAAACATCAACCGCACCAAGGACGGTTACTTACTAAAACGTTGCAGTTGATAAAGATAACAGGATCATCCAAATCAGGCGACCCACCAGAGCCATACGCTTCAGCGGAGCAAAGCGAATCTAAGAAGGGGGGAATGTCACACACCTAAAAGGACCATCCGCTCAGTAACCAGATAGGCCGAACACCCCGCATATCGCGCCTGTTGAAACAATAACTAAACGAGCCCCCTCCAAAGGGACTACACTCTCGGCAGAAGGACCTTCCTGAACTCCGCTCTAGCATCTCGAATCAGTCTGTCTTAATATTCCGAACTACACTGTTGTAACCGTCATTCCGTCAGATTTCTACAATAAATACATTGTTGTATACAAAGTCTATTTTCTTCACCTTGTTTGTGAAAGAATCGTTTCGTTCGAACCGCAACGCGAGGAGATTACCGGCGATCCGTTAATTCCGCGATCTTTTGTGCCTTCGACGTGACACACGCGCAAACACACACACACAGAAACATATACGTACATAAAAGTACATAAATATAATGCGGTCAAAGAAAAGCAGACTAATTTATTACTCTATCTAATGCATATATATCTATTATAATTTTCATTAAGCTGTTTCAAATGCCACTTAGTAAACGACACGATAACGCGGTTACATCTCTTTATCTCTTATTTGAACAAAACGATGTATATTAAATAAAGTTAGAGACAGTATAGAATATATACTTCACTGGTTTTTCGGGTGGTCTAGCCTAGAATACTTGACACCTTCTGGTTCAAGAAACTGAGACCATCGCAAACAGTGAATAGGAAGCGCCTAGGGCTCACATCCACACTTCACTCAGTGCTCGAAGTTTGAGTCGAGCGAAGTTTGTACTAGGTCAGAAGCGTTGATTTGACTTGTAAAGTATATTTAAAAAAATATCAATATATTTCATACAAAATACCGTGAAAATCGATTTTGAAACGACCTATAAATCAAAGTATTAAATATTCTCTATGCTTATTATCTTATGATTATCTTAATTTATCCAAAGAATCATGAACACATGCGAAAATTCTGATCCGATGTATCGCGATCGCGCGCCTCGTCAGCGGCCGAATCGTACGAATGAACGTGTGTAGCTTATGTGCGTGGAAATGTGATTCGTAGCTAAAGCCTTCGTTACAAGTATCGCATTTGTAAAAGTACAATTTTCATGGCTCGCCCGGATAATGCTCCAACTTGTTGTGATGATAAAACTTGTATATTCCTTGAAACAACTTACCACATATTGCGCACAAAAAATCATTGCCCTTGTAATAATACATGTCACGCTCAACTAAACGTTCGTAGGATTCGAATAACAAATGGCATATATTACAGATTGGATTATCTTTGAAGGCGCAATCGGAATTCAGCACCAGTCTAGGATTCTACCCAGTATGCAAGTCTCGTTCGTGAATTTTACAATTCGATTTCCTCATAAATCCTTGATTACAGAACTTAAAAAGAACTTGTAATTTTTAGTAGCCGAGCACGAAGGCGTATGAGTAGCAAGCATGTGAAGCTGTAATAATCTTTTAGTGCAAAACATCGTCTTACAAACGTTACACTTTTCTGTGGCTGTTTGGCAATAGGTGCGCTGGTGTCTGCACAGAATTCGAAATGTTCGGAATTGTCTCCCACAAGTAGTGCAAGGAAACTTTGTTCCGTTCATCTTGTCCGCTTGGTAACCCTCTACGCATGCAATCCCATTAAGTAACCTTTCGTTCTTGGTTCTTTCAAGGACCGAGACAAATGGTTTACAAGACGTACACGTTGTTTATGTATTAAGACCTTCATTCGACGACATACATTCTCATGTTGTTTCAAACACGAGTATAGCCAAAATCGTTTGCGACAACCTTTGCATCTGTGTTGTTTTTTCAATACATTGCAATTTATTTCAACATCGACCGGTAGAGAGTCTTTTTTTGATCTTATGGTCTCCACACAATGCAAAATCATGTGTCGCTTCAACAATGCCGACGTGTCAAACTTCTCATAACACACGCAACATTCCCTTCGTTTAAACACAATATGCTGACGTAGATAGTGAGATAGTAACTTATTCATGGACGTGTAACGCGCGTTGCATATGCTCGACATGTAAATCGTATGGAACAATTTCATGTGCTCGCACAGGTTCTCCTTCAAAGAAAACGATTTTTTACAAATATGACATTGAAATCTTTTCTGCCGATTGACCTTAAAGTTCTTCTTAAACTCGACCGATTCTTGTTGAGGTACGATTAATCTATGAGCGAAAGATTTTGCAAATTCATTGAATCGCTTTGACGCAATCGTGTCAGCTGTCAAAGGCAAGTTATCTGCCGAGCTTGTTTCACGAAAACCTTCAAATTCCTCATTCACATTTTTCAATACTGCTTGTTTGAAAGCTTCATTGTGTTCTTTTTCGTTTTCCTTTTCGTTTTCGTCTTCGTTTTCGTCTTCGTTTTCGTCTTCGTTTTTGTCTTCGTTTTCGTCTTCGTTTTCGTCTTCGTTTTCGTCTTCGTTTTCGTTTGACACAAAACTAGTAGGCTCCAAGAATTTGTCGCAGTTCTCCAAAAGGACTACACATTCTTTACGCTTAGACTCAGGCGCAGATCTTGTACTTTGATTAAAGATGTAGTGAGACTTGTTTTTTGTACAAGATGGTCTTGATCTTTCAGAGGTCTTAAACTCCAATAAATCGTAAAAATCATATGAAGGAGAAGAACATCTTTTCACTGGCCTAAGGTTGTAAGACATATTGTGCGAGGTATTGGAGCTTTCAGATTCAGCTTTTATTTCGTTGCTTAATAAAGATGTCATTGTTTCTAAATTCACATGAGTTTGAACAAACAGTCTTTTCCTAACAGGAGATTCGATTCGCTTAACAGAAGTGGACATCTGAATAACTTCTGAAGCCGTTGATGTCTTGTTACTAAATGTCTCGAGCGTCGAAGTTGGAATAATAGTCGCAGTACCAGGTATATTCTCCGTATCGATAACTTTTTTCCGGCTAACCCATTCGTCATTCGGTTTGTCTTTGTCCAGCGATATTAAGTCTGTAAGGACGGTCTGCGTCATCCTTTTCGAAAGTGTACCATGCGAATCGTTTAACCGTTTCGGATGCGTAGACTTGATCTTGCTGCTCGAACCCTTGGTGGGTGTATCGTTTGAACTATTAGGTGGTTTCAAAGATATATTTATTGAGCTATTTACATGTTTGGGGGAGGGACTGTGTGAAGTATTTGATTCTGCCATTACTATACCATTCGAATTCTTCGACTTTTCTAACGATTCAGGAGATGTTTTCGTAATTTTGCTTTCACCAGAACATATTGCATTCTCATGCGCATGGAATAAGTGAGATTGGACATGTTTTTTATAGGAAAACATTCGGTTACAAAAATTACATCTATATCCATGCCATTTCTTCGTACGACATTGCTTCTTCAAATGACGTATCAACGAAATACGCATAGTGAAGATTGCAGTGCAATTATTACACTTAAATGAGTCACCGTTATATAATTCATTATGCAGTTCCAATAAATGTTTAGTTTGAAAACTTAACAAACAAACATTGCAACTTATTCTGTTGTCTGAAGGTAATTTATGCTTACTTGTTCGTTTATCAGGTTCCGATTTGTTATTTTCTAAATAAGTATTTTCTTGAGGACACGCGGATTCTCCATTTATACGATAAACGCCATCCGAAGATTCACCTTCAAACGTCGCTGTTTCATTTTCATTCCCTGTATTCGTATCAACTGAGAACGAATCATCGTAGATCTCTGGATCGATTGGCTTTATTCTTAATGCATGTTCAGAAGGCTGCAAAAAAAAAAAAATTACAAACCTAATGTAACATCCTAAGAAACGAAAAACCTATGAACAAATCCTATTCATGGACATAGAGAAAGCATTCGACAAAATAAACCACGAAAGCCTAATACAAACAATCAAGAAACAATTCCCGGAACAAATATACCAAATAATAAAATCATACATAAGCAACAGAACCTTCACAATAAAAATCAAGGACGCACACTCCGAAGTCAAAGACATTAAAGCAGGAGTTCCGCAAGGAAGCTTCCTAGGACGCATACTATACACACTATACACGGCCAACATTCCAACAACTACCAATAGCAAAATACTGACATTTGCGGACGACACAGCTGTGCTAGTCAGGCACACTAACCCTGTAACAGCAGCCGCAATACTACAAGAGCACATCACAAAAATAGAAAAATTGCTACAAGACAAACAAATTAAAGCTAACCCTAACAGATGCAACCATATCACATTCACACTGAGAAAACAAATAACACCAAACATCTTCCTGAACGGCACGCAAACAACACAAACACGGCAAGTCAAATACCTTGGACTTCACATAGATACACACTTCACATGGAAACAACATATCAAATCAATAATAGACAAAATACAGACAGCAAGGAGACAAATACACTGGTTAATAATCCGAAAATCCAAACTAAACACAGAAAACAAACTAAAAATATACAAAATAATCATAAAACCAATCTGGACATACGGAATTCCACTATGGGGAACAGCAGCAATGAGCCATATAAACAAAATCGAAACAACACAAGCCAAAATCCTTAGAACAATAGTAAACGCCCTGTGGTACGTTAGACCCGAGGACATACGGAAAGACTTGGGAATACCAACGGTCAAGGAGGAGATTACCAGACTCGCAACAAGATACACAGTAAGAACAGAGACACACCCGAACCAGCTGGCAGCTGAAACGTGCAACACAACAAACATCGCAAGAAGACTGAAAAGGAAACACCCAATAGACCTCATAAAAGATATAACTTAGAAAAAACGAAGCTGGCACCCCGCTGGAGGTAGCCACCCACATGCTATATTTATTTTTATTTTATTTTTTTTTCAGCAATAAGATATAACATTTTACCAAATGTCCTTCAGGGGAAATTGTAAAAAACCAAAATAAATAAAAAAAAAGAACAAAATAGAAAAGTTTCCATTCCGATCCAACTATTTCCTATAGAATAATCGCTGGACATACATAAAAAATACGTACTCGTCCAACTGATAACGAATAACTAACGATACGTTCGTATGACCTGCTCTATTTAAGGTTATACAATACAGAACATGCCTCAGACGAATCCAATGCCCGTACTAACATCAATACATGAGTGAAAAGGTAACGCACGTTGCCAGTGATGAACGTGCCTGGTACATGTGCGAGTTTTAATCTATTATACTGCAATATATTTTTTACAACACACGTTGTTTCAACGCTCGTATGCTTCAACGCATTAATATCATAAAAATCTTATCTGTAACATGCATCCTTTTTATTAATTCACTTGATATCATACTAATAAATAGATAACATTTCACGATACACCAGTGATTTACATTAATATTACATAAAACATATTTATATATGTATAAATATCAATTTCATATTCTGCAAACCAAGGAAAATTAATAACAAATAATAATAACACAAATGGTAAACATAATCAGTATACTAAATATTAACATATTAATGAAAGTCATTTATAATTCAATATTTCCATTTTTATAAAATAAAATATGCAAATGAAATTTAACTCTAAAATAATCACTTTCTTATAAACTCATTACTCTACAACGGAGCAATTAAATATTATATTGATAATAATAAGAAGCAAGGCTGCATCGATACTATATTTTCTGCATTACTTTAGTATTTTCAATCCATGTATTATTATTGAGCCATAATATACAAAACATAGACACAAGACATCATAGGGCGTTGGCCAAAGTAATCTTACAATTGACAGATACATTATACTAAATTCTATGTACCATGGTGGAAATTCCTTCTAATTCAACAATTAAATTTCATTTCTATTACAAATCACAAGTTTGCGTTATAATGGACAAAGAAGCAAATCTTACTCTGTCATATTGAAATAGTTAGAGAAAGTGGTACATAAACATTAGCTTAATATGTTATAATAACCAAAATATATTATTCAGTACTGTTAAAGTTCTCTTATCAAATGATGTTTCAAGAGGTACTTACGTCTATTTTGCTGTCCAATTTTATATCCATGAAGACTACATCAATAGGACTTACATAAACTAACACTCGAGCCATTTGCTTTATGAAATTATTACTACTATTAAACAAACTGTTTATCTGTGCATAGAGAAAATCTATGATTAGTAAGTAGTAGACTTTAATAATATCCTCAAAGAATAATTCACGTTTTTCTTAAAATATGTCATAACTGCCCAATAACAGTAGCAACTTGTAAATAAATGTAGAAATTGCATGAAATACGGTTATCAAATATATTTAACACAACTGTAATTATTTGATAAAAAGTCATGAAATCAATGAAAAGCAGAAGACAATGGAAGATATTTCAGGTTAACTTGTCATACATGATCCTAACAGTTATTTACACTCTCTTATTATTCACTTGCATCCAGAAAATGTTTTCCTTTGTTAATAATTTGCGTCAAAATAGAATGTAAATTTTATTTATACACATATAAACATGCACAGAGAGAGAGAGAGAAAGTACCGTCCGAACTCGGACACCACCATGAGCAGCACTACGGGCATTAAAATGGAATCCTCCACTAGTAACAAACATTCCGCTTAGTTCAGACAGGTTCAGATCATTATCGGTAAGGTAGTAACCTTGAAAATATATTTATGGAGGGAAAGTGTACAATAAAGAATCTTATATTATTTATAATGCACCATTCTTCAACAGTTTAATATTATTTTATTAGTTTAATATTAGTTTCATCTAATTTTACCTAATCCATTTTATAAATTGCATTTTAATTACGAAACAGTATCATATAGTACGTTCACACATAACGGTAAATCAAAAACTGATTCGTGGAGCTACAGCGCACGCATGTTACTAAGTAGTTTTTCTGACTAACTTCACGTTATGTCCAATACGCACCCCGCTGGGGGTAACCACACACATGCGATATTTTATTTTTATTTTTTTTTTACCAATAAGATATAATACTTTACCAAATGTCCTTCAGGACAAATTGTAAAAACCAAAATAAACTAAAAAAAAAAACGTTTCTATAAAAACTCACATTATATATGTATGCACATTTGTGCATCTAAGAAGCAACACCAATACACGTCAATGAATATCTGATTATTCCTGCATCATAAGTATTGTAAGTATCGTCGCATTCATATACACAAGTTTGGAAACTCCAGTAGAGAGGATAATGCTTTTAATATTCGGAAATGTGCTTTACAAATCGGCCGTTAGTCGCAGCACTGGCATCGATTTGTTAACATCTTTGTCGACATTATCACTGAAGGTAAAGAATATAAACTAAAGTGCTTTTCATCATTTTCATCAATATACTTAAAGCAGACATATAGTATTTCATGTGATGCAAAAGAATGTTGTCTAAATAGATGTAGTTTTACATAATACAATAGAATTTAGTTATAAACACGATCGTGCTGCAGACACAAGAAGCGCTACACGGCGAAGTCTAACAAATCGATTGAAGTCCCTTACTGGAGAAATATTTTCTGACCCGTAGGAGACTTACCCAATCTAATGGAATTCTTAAATTTGAGTATACGAACATGGCAAATATGTGCATACATACACATGCGCACCCACACACTTGTACTTACTGTTGGCTCCGTCAAAGGCTTATGAAATACCACTGGTTGTTAAAATATCTGTCAAAATATCTGTTTTATATTCTAGCGTTAAGGATGAGAATCTTATTGTTTAAGAAATTAAAATGTGATTAAAGCAATGATTATCTAAATCCGATGGACCTACAATATTTGCGGTCGGTAAATTACCGACAACATATTTCTATGTAATCTCATCTGAGATCCATTCACACAGACGGAACGAAGTACAGAATACAGTCGTAGAATAAACACGTTTGTCGCACGTCTCGAGGCTTTGGGAACCTTTAAGACTAAAAAAGTTCGTCAAAAAGTTTATTTAAATAATTGTTATAGCACCTTAGAGTTTATTTTTTCTTTTTAAAAAACACATTTTTTCTTTAAACCCGCCAAAATTTTTAATTTCACACTATTTTCTGTCCTTTTCTTAGTTCATGGAGAAGAAAAATAATTTAATAAATAATTTAATCATTTTTTGGTTTTTCGTTTCAGTCAAGAATTACGAAGTGGATCTTCCACGCTGATTGAAAACTGCAGCCCATAAAATAGGCTTAGAAATCTGTTATAATTTGTTTTTTTTTTTTACTTTAAATAATTTTTTTGTATTCGTTAAATATATATACAACCATAATTCAATAACTTCAAAATTCAATACCTTCATTTCTTTCTTTCCCTTTTAAAAAAATATCACAAAAAAGCGCTGTTTTAGAACATTCTAATTCGGGACATCCCATTAATGCGCGTGGATTTTCACATGCTTAAAAATGTTCGTTACGTGTATTTGTTATTCCAGTGTCACATTTATTAAACGTTGCCTCATTAGTAAATAATATCCTCGCGGGGAAATTGGAATTGCGTTGGACTTTCCGAATCATCCATTTGAAAGAGTTTTTCTTCTGTTTTTCACCCGTGAACTTTCTGGAAGCTATACAAGTGTAGATTCTTCCCCTTCAATACAGACTATACGGTGCTGCTGCTGACACCTTCTTCAGCAGCAATAACAGTCATACTTAACCTGAAATTTTTTCAATACGGTGCAATATTCCGTCTCCTAAATCCAGATCGTGCTGAATTCGTCCGCCAGGTTTTAATGTACCTACATCCTGAAATCGATAATCTATTTTGCAAAATATCTTTGTGTTAGGTATATAGTCCTATTTGTGTGGGCAGGGGATCTGATGATGTCTGATGAAATCGTCACGGACGTCGGCATGTCCGAATGTTTTCGAAATGTATACGATATTTTGTAACAGATATGGTGATTTAAATAATGAACGACAAATAGCAATGCTACACTGCATACAACACTCACTACGCGCACTGCACACACAATACACCCAAGTGACACTCTAACTTTATATATTCAGGTCTGTGAAAGTTTCTCATCGACTGTCGGAATGATTCTGTCCTTCCAAAACTGTTCTAGACTCTTGCCTCAAAATGGCTGAAACATGGCAGTGTAGCGACAGAGAGTTCATTCACGAAGAAGAATTTACGATACTCTTTGCCAATGTTTATGTAATTTAAATTTAAGTAACTCGGATTTATCCAGGAACAGTCATAATATTTCAGAAGTTCCTTATGAAAACAAGCCTGTGGTATCGAGGAAGCAAACAGGTTGTGCATCAAATGCGTGCCTAAAAAAGCGTAAATCTATCTTGCACAATCGTCTGTAATTAATCTTAAGGTTCTGTATTTAATATCAAATAGTCCGTAGTTGCATAACTGTAAAGACACTGACAGTGTTCAATATGAATAGACTGCAATCAGTGTAAAACAATACTCAAATATTTTCGTGGATATTTTTTTTTTTTTTTTTTTTTTTTTTTTTTTTTTTTTTTTTTTGCTGAGAGTAAAGGGAAAAGCGCGGGCGCGTGTGTATGCGTCGAAGGGAGTTCGAGAAGAGGGATCTACTGGGATTCAACTGAGCCGTATCGGCATTCTTATAAGGAATTTACAATCGGTATTAGATTCAATTCCACTTTACACGAGCGCCGGTTTCTCATTCTCATCTGAATAGATGCAACAAATAAGTGCGATGAACTCTTTATTTCAATCAGAAATTCTCTTACCGTCCTAGAAGATTAGTATCTATGGTGTTACGGTTACCCGAGTTGATATTAACTTTCCTGAATTTTACAAATGACCGTATATATTGTACGTACAGCAACATAAACATCTCACGAACGAGTCTTCGCATCCATCATCGTGACTGTATCTCCAAGAGCAGTTAAAATGATTCTTTGCTCGCCATTTCGTTCTCAATGTAAAATTGATTACGACTGTACTTATTGCATTATTAGTCGTGTAGAAATTCGTGTATATATATTATGTATGTATAATATATATACATAAATAATTTTTGCTTATATGTTAATCCTATTATAAACCAATCAAGGTATACAAGGTATACAAATGTTTAATCGGTTTCTGGCAGTGAACATTTTATTCAGAAATGTAGAAATAATGTAGATTGAATTATATGCAGAAAGTTGTTTAATTGGAAAAACCATTTTAGTTAACTAAAATGAGCGAATAATTGGTTGCCTTAACGATAGGGGAGTTGATATAGTGAAAGGCTACTATCCGTGCCGCTGGTAGATCCTTTCACCGAAAAGAAAACGATAAGAGATGGAACAACGTTTACATTCTCAGGCGCATCCATTCCATCATTGAACGACGTGAAAACTTACCGGAGATATCCAAGTTTTGTAAGTAATTAAAACTACTTAACACGATTTCATCTAACTTCCTGATATCGCAGGGAGAAATCAGTTTAAAATTGTTCCTTAGCAAAAGTGTTACAATTACGACGCAATTATGCCATTGAAATATTCTTTGTCAGTTATGTTAGGCTATGCATTTCTTACAAGGCAACCTCTCACGTCCGCGAAATCTCATTCTTTTCTGCTCATCTAGCATTCTTTTGTTTGAGGGATCATTTATATACCAGTACACCTATGTTATGCTAATTTTTAAGTTGTCACTAAGTAGATAATCCTTTTTTTATTTTACGCTTAATTAGTGGCTACCGTTTTTGATAATTGTTAATTAAAAAAAGCTTTTTGTAGAAACCAAACGAAAGACCTAAATATCAGAATTAAACTCTGTGCCTTGCACTGGCATCGCCTAATATTATACACCGTACAGTTAAATCTCGATACTATACCAATCTCGAAATACTACTCTAGGATTTGATTTGATCCTTGGGGTGCTTACCTATTGTAAATCCTATTATCTCACACCTCCGGGCACAATGTTAACTGGAACTGTATGACTACTTGAATCGATCGCTGGAAGTATGATATAGATAAGATAATCACATATAACTGTAAATCAGATGTTAATAGAGAGTTATCTCCTGCGCGCTTTGATCGTATAACGATAATTACGTTTTAATGTGCATAAAGAGGTCGAAATTGTTTCGGATATTTTATCTTTTGCACGATAAATTTACAACACGTATAGGATATATCTGCATACATTAATTAAGAGTTTTAAATAAATTTACCGTGGATTATCTTTGTACAAATTTCTCCATTCAACTCCATTCGTTCGATTACAATAATGTACATGATGTGGCAATGTGACAGCATAGCGTTCCAGTATTACTAAAACATTGATTAATATAATACGTTGATGAAATGATATGAATAGAGAATGATAACTGTTGAAAATTGTGGATCTTTGAAGCCGAAATAATGTTATAGGAACACTAAATTTATACTGAGGATTAATATAAAAATAATAATATATTTATTTCATGGACGATTTCTCATATATTCATCGATACACACTTGCTCGCGTCTCAGTACTTTCTTCTATACCCGACTGTTAACCGACTGAACAGTTTACATTCCTTTGTTTCGAAACGCTGCGCACACCCACATATATCCACACACTGATATTCGCATAAAGTATCTCTACTACGCATTTAACCCAGTCCAGCATAGAAAATTATACATATCTCAACAATAACAATTTAGGTATGGTAGTTATGTCACAGCTTTATGCCATGGCAAAGCTGTATCTCACAAAATGTGTGTCATCAAGATTGATTCAGGTCCTATGAGTCTAACTAAATTGAGGCCTGTCTTTCAATAACAGTATTCAGTGACAAAATATATCCTGTATAATGATAAAAGACACTTTGATAACTGCTGATTTTATAATTCCTAGATGGTTAGAAGTGGTTAAGATTGACGAATAAATATGACATGTGTACATACGCTAGTGCGTTTCCTTACAATACCGACTGTTTTTTACATCACGGTTTATTCTCATTATTACCTATCGAGAATAATCGGTGCCTACACCGAGATATAGTAAACATGATATCGAATGCTTTTTCGTTGTCACGTCTCGCGACCCGCGCGATCCGTGGCGCGAAAGTAAAATTGATACATTCTCCTAAACCGAGGTAATTTAAAACGTTTATTCGAAACCGTGTTTACAGTATTTGAAGTGAAAGGCGATTAAAGCCGCTAAAAGCTATATCTTGCGAAAACTCATCTAACTATGTTTTATATTTACCTAATTATGTTTTTATAACGATATTAAGACAATTTAAATTGTAAACAAAGTCGGCAGTTGAACAAACGCAAACAAACAAACAAACAAAAGTTGAGTCCCAAACATTTTCAAAAGAAAGACCCCGACGCTTTTTCATCTCCGACGGACATAAATAAATGTAGCGACTCAGAGAAGTCAGTAAATTAATTACCGTTCGTCTATCGAATATTATAGATTAATTATTCATTCGATTAATTATTCTATCGAAGAGTCAGTTCTCGTTTTGTTTATCGAAGAGTTAGTTATCATTTTGTCTATCGAAGAATCATCAGTTGTCAACCGAAGAATCATCCATTTTGTCAACCGAAGAATTTCATATCCGTCAGTCAATTGTCAATATCGAAATTGAGTAAGATTTCAATAAATCATTTTATATTGATAATATACTTTCGAACAACTTTAATCCTCTTCCGTGTCAGTATTCCCGCACTTGACAAATTAGTCAAAAGTGGAGCTCATTGCCAGTTGCATTAAACGTCAGTTGACGCTACCTTCTCGTCGGCGACTAAATAGAATGTAACATTCGTGTTCCACATTTTGATGGTCACTTGCCCCCCCCCTCATATCATTTTCGTATCGCACGCGATGTTATCGATTCAGTATAGCAGTAGCACTGATTCGCGATAGGATAGGCGTGACATTATGCGGGACTTTGTATGTCATGTTCTGAAATATCGAATTCGAGAAAAATCGGAATGCTTCTCACGCTCTTTACGATCTATACCACCCCCTCGGGACGATTTTAGTCATAAGTCCGCTTGAATAATAGCAAAATTTTAGTTGACGCTGGATTAAATAACCTTTAATTCAGGCCATTGAATTCATTTATCCGAACATAAAATCTATTATATAGACTATAAGAAAGACTATATGTAGAAAGATCACTATATAAGAACACGGCAGGTTCAAATAAACGGACTTCTATCTATATTAAATACAAATTACAGACGTTATAAAACAAATAATGTAAGTAATTAAATTAATAATTAAAATAAAACAATACTTTAACATAATCTTATATTAAGACAGAGTTTTGTGAGTGTGTGTGTGATAAAATATTTCTAAATATTTCTTTTGCGTTTCTCCGGGAACCGTTTTATTTACCTACGTATTCCGTAACTCGTAACAGACAAGCATTTATTCACTGTCCATTTTTCAATGAGAATCATACGTTTAACTTATAATTATAGCATAATTCTCACAATGTGATTCTACGATATATAATTCATAACTTTCAATGGTTGACTCATTCAAATTTTTTTAATTCTCTCTATTTCAGTAATAAACTAATATATAATAGAGCAGTATCCAAAATAGCTTGAAAAATGTTACCGTGTTGATAAAAAATACTTAGTTAGCCTTTCATTTATCTGGTATAAACTTCTCGAGCGCCAAAACAGGTTTACTGAAGTTCTAATCATAAAGGAAACATATTATGTTATTATGCATTTATGTATGTCACGTATAGATATCCTTTCAGTCAAGGAATTTTCTTTTAATTTCGATCTTGTTAGCGAAGATTTTTACATTTTTTTCCAACTTCATTAGATAATTTTTTAGATGTATTTGCGTGCCATTTTATGTTTTTTTAAATTAATGGTCTTAACTGTGCAAAACAAGTTAACATGGTATTGTAATACACTGAATCATGTATTAAATCACTATTTATTATCTAAAAATTATTATGAAAATCGTATTATTTAGAGATAAATGAAAACTTATGGTATAATATATTTTACTCTCGACTAATATTCGATATTTTAATGACAACTTTCTTCCCAAAGTTTTAGCAGGTTTGCTTTCATTAGAATTGTAAATAGCCTAGATAGAAAGAAAGTTTGTAAATTTTGTTCGGCATTCGTAATGAAAGTCATATAAATTCTTCGGTCCCTCTATGAGTAAGGAGACCATCGTAATAAAGACATACTCGTTATCATTTGCTTCCAAAACGCGAGTTTATGTATGCTACATATGCTATATGCTTGCACATATAATATATACGAGGGTGACTCAAATATAAACGAGACTTTATTTTTAAAATAATTTTATTCAGTGAAATAACATAGCCAAGCACATATTATTTTTCAACATAGTCTCCTGCTTTGGAAATGCATTTTTCCCAGCGGATTGGGAGATTTTTGATCCCAGCATCGTAAAAAGAAGAGTGCTGTGTCAGAAGCCAATTGCGCACAAAGGCCTCCACCGCCGCGTCGTCTTGGAATCGTTGTCCTCCTAGTGCTTCTTTAAGCGGTCCGAAGAGATGGAAATCGCAGGGCGATAGGTCAGGACTGTAGAGAGGATGATCAAGTGGAGTCCACCTTATTTCCTCTAATGTTGTGCAGGTTAGAGCTGCTGTATGAGGCCTGGCGTTGTCGTGGAGGAGAATGACGTCTCGAATCGGTTGGTTACGCCTTTTCGAACGATAAGCAACCTTTGCCTCCCTCAAAAGCTCACAGTAATAAGCAGCATTTATTGTGCGAATGTTCTCCTCCGTAATGCTGGTTCGAGGACGACGATCATGTTCCACATTTTCAACCAGTTCACGTCCTTCCTTGAACTTCTTATGCCAGGCAAACACGCGAGCCCTTGACAGTGTCTGATCCCCGAACTGTGCAGTCAATCTTTGCAGAATTTCTATTGGTTTGACGCCTTCATGTGTGAGAAATTTAATAATAATGCGTTGCGCAACTGAGAGGTGTACTTGTTGCTCTGACATCTTGAATACTACCGCCAAACGTGTCTGAACTGGACAACGGCCTGCTCTCCCCACTCCTGACATCCCAACCAATGCACACTAGAAGCGGCCGCTCGCTCCCTTTAAATTTACGCGCTCAGAAACAAAAGTCTCGTTTATATTTGATTCACCCTCGTACTATAGGTACGTTCGATATTGCTACGAAGATAATCATTTCATTCACAGTCGTGTTTGAATACGAATGATACAATAGTAGGCACAGGAGGAGCCAAATATGCAAGGAAAAGGAATGCTTACTTACTCCGGTTTGTTATCGCAACGCAGTAAACCGATATCTGGTAACGTGTTTTGCTTCTTACAAGTAAAATGAATATTTTATATCAATACTGTTCTATAACGTAAAAAGGATATTTTCGTATTAGCAGAAAAATTAACTTTGCATTTTCTTAAGATGGTTTCGAAAATATAGTTTTCCTATTTCATCGAAATTGAATATAGCCGCGTGAAAATTTGCTAAAATATTAAAATGGTGAAATACTACGTTATAATTGTTCAACGATTGCGGATATTTATGCATTTACACGTGTAGAATCTTAAGTGGAAAAATATACAGAATATACATTTATAACACTTGAATTTTGGATAACAATCAATAACCAATATAATCATGTTAGATTAACTGTTCCTGCTTATTCTGTTTTCGATTATTTTGATTTACTCTTAGCTAACTATATTTATTAACTTGTCGTATTTTTCTTGAAATATCATACATATGAAGATCATAGTTATATCTATAGGTACATGCTTCTCAAGAAGCTTAACGTAATCGTATATAAATTCTAATTTGTGTAAAGTGTGATAGAAATAAAAAATAAAAAATAACAAAGATAAAAAAATAAAAAAGGTTCGAACAAATTTTATGATATTTATTATCCATTATCGTGTGCTCAATAGTCGAGCGTGTTACAAACGCGAGCATTTCCGGAAGATCATTGGCAAAGTGTACTAACCCCTTCGCTACGGACGACTTCTCCGGCGCGGTACTCCCACTGAACGAGCCACCGCGCCAAAACAGTGCAAGCTGCGCGAGAAAGGTCATCAGCGGCCACGTTTACACCTCACTGCAAACCAAGCTGCTGTGGTGGTGTTCTTCGAAGAAAAAAACTTTCCTCAAAACAGGGTATTTACAACCTTTTAACACACACACTTTTAATTACAATTTGGAAACAAATAACATTATAGAATATAATAATATAATATAATATAATTGTATGATACGAATAGCTTTTAATAATGGTATTGCGTGTGGTATTTTTCGAAACATGGTGTTACACACAGGCCAATATCATAAATCTGGCACTGGTATCGCGATTCGCTCCACAGTTCTCATCAATCGATTACAATCGACAACACACTTCGGTCTTTTAATTATTTTTTGCGTGCGATAAAGACGTTTCGTGTTAACAAACTTTTCATTGTGGAAAGAGGACAACATATATAATGCCCTCTTGTCACTTTATGTCATTTTATTGCTAATAAAAAGCTTGAGAATGTACAATACTCGTCGTATGTACAATACGTGGCATCTTACGTATGAAATACGTAATGAAACGGCACTGACTAATACAAACATTATATCTTATAACGTGTGCGTATGTTATATGCGTATTCGGACGAACTGTCATTGAATAGGTTTTGGAGTTCGATATTTAATTGATTCACACAGATTCAGTTTTTATATTCTGTATTTCACCACCATGTATAGCCATATGAACACACCGGATACACTCAGATAATTAACACGTGGCGGACGCCAAAACAAAAGAGTGTCACGTAAATAAAAAGAAATTTTAGAAAAAAAGAAACCTTTATTTTGTTTTCTTGTTTTCGATACACTTCCGAGCTCTAGGCGTAATTGTTCAAGACTGACTGGGATCATTTTAGGGGTAGTATTTAAATTCTTTTATTAGTGGGAGTGGGAAAAGGCTTCGATCGCATATTTCCGAGAACGGATAGAGTGACCGGATGTAACACGATGGTCACTCATGCTAAGGCGCTTGGAATTTCGCTATCTTATCGCTTTGTTTAGTAGGATTTCGTCTGTGACAAGAGCATCGTTAGTAGTCGTACCAACTTTACATGTAAGAACTAGTGATCATACCAACCTGGTATTTTCCTTAACATGAACAGTTTGCATTTCTGTGTCACATGCCGCGCAAGATGAATATCGATAAATCACAGTTCTGAATTTTTGCAAATGAATGAATATAATTGTTATCAATATTTGTTTATACAAAGCACTTTCTACGGATAAAGGAAATAAACAAAATAAATCAAATTTGAGATGTTATTCTAAATAAGAAACATCTAACTAGCATATATGTAATGTCGTAAATTTCGGGGTAATTCAGGTGATCGATTCTGAAGTCTGAAAATCGAGTTTATTGTGAAAATACTTAAACGAAATAAGAGAGTAAACAACAATTAATACCAATCTATAACAGTAAACAATAAATAATAAGTTCTGTGCAATGTCTACCTGAAAATCGAGAATCGATTTTCAACGTCCTGAGCTACCAATCTTTCTTCAAAATCTTCAATGTTTTAAATAATTATTCTTTCTTTTGTACTCTTGTCTATCTCTGATGCTGCTCTCTGGCCGTCCGTTTGGCAAATAAGTGTCTCTCAAAATGGTTGTCCGTAAAACAAAAGAAAGTCGCTCTGTTCGTGAAACAAAGAAAGTTGTGCTGTCCGTAAACAGAGAGAGTTCCTATTACACTTGAATTCTAAGGTGTTTACTGATTTTCAGACATTTAGTATGCTAAAAATTACTTCTAGTGCAGTAATAATTGCCAGGCCGTTTTGAAGACCAGTGGTTCATCCGGTGCAATCATTCAGTGAACTGGTCCTGAGTGATATTCGTCATGGCTGAATTTCAGGAACAAACTTGCAAAGTTTGTGCAATATGTAAGTTGTAATCAGCGAACGTTCTAAGTGAAACAAATTCAAAATTTCAATGAAAAAATACCGGCCCTTTAGAGATTAATGAAGATGCACTAGAAAAATTAAGTGAAAGACCAGAAGATTCTCAAATCAAAAGTGAATCGCGTGCTTTACGTGAGAATGAAATTAATTTTGAATTTATTTCGTCCACAATTATTTCGCATGAATTGCTGTTTGCTATCTCTAGTGTTAGCAAAAGTTCACAGAAAATCGAAAATTTGATTTCACCTGTGATTTCAGTTTAGCCATACATTTCCTAAAAGGATTAAATAATTTTTTAACAAATTTTCAAAATAACATTTATTTTAGAACAAGGATAATGGAAATACATAAATCTTTGGTAATAACGACGTGGCTATACTAATAAGAATTAATATCTGGAAAATAGCTGAATGTCTTAAAATGCTTTTTAGAAGTTTTGAATTATGGGGTGAAATAAGTTTGTATTTTTATTTATTCGGAAGTTTGTTTGCATTATTTATTATGTTCATTTTAATGTATAAAATAAAATAACGAATGAAAAATGATAGCAAATAATGAAAAGAAATGTTCAGAAAAATGTAATACTTTTTTGACCTTACAAAGACAAACTTTGACATTGTACTTTTAGTTTCTAATCTAAAAAATTCTCTGCCGTATTTCGTTTCTAAGGCATTAAATACCCATATCAATCGTTTGTCTTCGGAATATCTATGTATTTGTATTATTCTTATTCTAAAGTAGCTGTTATGTCAAAAGGAGGGCCATTCAAAATAAAAAAAACTGTAAATCGTAAAATCATATCGTCACATCTTAATTACCGAGAAATAGAAGAAAATGAAATAAAAGTTTCAAAATGTAACCAAACCGTAATAGTCGTAAAAAATGCCTTTGTGGACACTAAAAGCGCTATCGCGTTGTATGTGTGTCAATGCATGTGTAGCGGTTATCGGGATGCTTCCATCGCCATGTCGGTTGACGTCCGCGGTTCGGCTAGCGAGAAAAGAAAGAAACCGTAAAACTAAAGGATCGTTCAAAATTGGCACTTTATACGTTCGTTCAAGTTTGTATAACGAGATTGCGACATTAATTACACTATGTACGTAGATATTAATCTATGTTCATTATATACTGAAACTGTAGAAACTGACTAAACCTCGATTTCAGTGACTTTTGTGTATGTCGTGCAAATCGATATTTTGAACAATTTTTTCCTGTACATACAAGAACTAAACTTGCTTAATTTGCGAGATATTCACGGAAAACTGCCGGTATCGCTTGAATGAATTCCGCATGTAGCTGTGAGTCCGAACAACGTATGCGTCGGTTGCTACCGGATACAATATTTTGTTTATAGTATATGTAGGTATGATAGAGCGGATGAGTGTTACGGGAGATTGAAATATTATTTAACTGCTAGGTAAACAAGGACGTCCGCTTAAACCCGCAGACTAAGTTCTCTTGTCTTCACGTAGCATTTACTGCAAACACATACACACATACACATACCTTTTGGTCTAAACTTACATATCTCGCAAAAATTGCGCGTATTCTAAAGCCTAAATCAAGGTAATGCAAAAACTGCCTAAGTCGAGTTCACAGCCAAGCCACAAAAACGCGTGTACTTGGCAAAAACAGAATGACCCGATGAATCACCGATCATTGCAAGCGACAATATAAAGGAAATTTATGTCGATTTTTCCCTAGCAATAAATAATGTCAATATTTGTGTAAATTTATTATACAATTATATTATTTATATAAATGTCTCTTATGGTGTACAATTACATATATTTAAATAATGTAGGAAATATTGCTCTTTTTATTCCTACATTCCAATTGTAGGAACACTTTTGCTTTTCACTATACATACATGCATGTATCTTAAATGTTATCTTAAATGTTATCTTAAGTGTATCATGTTTAATGTATGATGTGTGCATAAAAATCTTGTTAAGATGGCTTGTTAAAATCGTACTTACATATTTATTTAGTCAATCTTGAAATATAAATGCTATACGTTTATATTCTTATATATTCGTGTAAGGATGTGCGCAGGTTCCATGTTGTGCTGCTGAATTGCAGCCAATCAACGAACAGTACTGTAAACAATTCTAAATAATAGCGGTTGGCCGATGCGAGGCACCGCACAGTCGTTCTGTGGATTCGCACATGGTCAGATGTGCGTCGTGTTGAAGGATGCTTGCAATGTGGATATATATCAGTTAGTAATGAATGCTAAACAAAGAATTATAAAGTTAATCTGTTAAATTTTGATAGAAGAGAATGTACAAATACGAAAGATGTAACACTTGACTGACCATTGATTTATTTAAGGTAAATATTTTATATATGCTTATATAACTAAAGATTTTGCTTAAGTTATTCTAATATGAAACACATATGTTTTATATAATTTAACCCATATTGTTGTGGTATACCAAATATATCAAACCATATGTATAACAGACAAATAGATGAGATCGTAGATCTAGACGATCTAAACGTAGATCTAGATCGTATATAAGAGAAATAAACGTGTAATATGTATTATAAAATATGGAATTTATGTTCTTAATTCAATTATATTTTTATTAACTATGTGGACAGGTTCGTACTTTTTTATTTAATACAAATACACGACTACCTAGGAATATGTACAGAACCGAAGAAAATTCAGTAATAAAATACCTTTGTGATTATTGGTATAGTATTATCGGTATGACGATCGATAACGATTAACTTTGCAATTTTCATAGTTCAGTTTACGATGCGATATACGAAATTTGTTTAATTTCTATCCTTACTGACACAAAATAATAGGTTTCAAAAGTTCATGTTTAATTGTAAAATATTTTCCTTTTCCTCCTTTTTAAACTAAAATTTACAAATTTGCTACATTGTCGTAGTACCATTTCACCACATTTCATCATACTATATAACAACAACAAAATTTCATGTCTACAAAAAATGAAAACACATCGTTAAATCAATGCTTCAAGTCATAAAGCGGTATGGGCTAGATTTCAGGTGTCTATGAAAATTGTATATATTTGCAAATATGTATATATATGTTTATATGCTCTTTTTATATCATTGTCTTGTAAAATTTCACAGTAAAATTAAAATACGATGTATATATACGATGTATATATAGATTCTTATGGAATCAGAAGATTGAACTGCCAAGATTGTTTCACATGTATTCCAACAGTAGTTAATGAAATCCATATTGCTCATAATATATCACTGTTACATTTCATAAATTAAATTGTGAGTATAGATATAAAATTGTATTAGATATGAAATAACAGGCAGGAAACCACTAATATTGATACATAGATTTTAAAGCACATAGTTACTTATATATATATGTTGGGTTGGCGTTAGGGGCGTTTAATGAATCTTCACCAGTGTTGTTCATGGTTGTCGCACAGATGTTTATTACACAAATATGGCTGATACGAGATTGACAAGCGAACACGGTAACTGGACGCTAATGACAATGGCCCTAGGTTCGATATAGCGAATCCACGGTCCACGGGATAACGAATATACTTTGCTTCAAACTCTAAGTCGGACTCGACTTACTACTCGTGATACAAGGATCGCTTGATTGACTCTTAGCTAATGAGATTGCCAGAAGGGAATAACTTTCCGTCGCGACGACGCTGCAGAGGAAAACTATGATGGGGTGTGCCTAAGGGCACGAGATCATCGGATTCGTCAAAGAAAGCCTCCACTCGGAGGGTGAGGGAAATAGACGCTGCTGTTAATTGGTCAATTTCTATGTTGGCGGTTAGAAAAGGATGCTAGCCGCCCTAGAGAGAGAGTTCCTAGCAGGCAACGTCGTACTTGACCAAATCAGGTTTTCCCATAACTTCCCGCAATAGGTGACAGATTTACGGGCTGATAGAATAAAGACTGTTTGTCAATCTGAAGGACTTTAGTTAACTAAGTCCTAAGATTTGTAACGGTTCCTCAGGCTATCTGAACATAAACTGTAAACGATGCATCGGCATCTGGCGATCATCTGGCCCAAAGAATGGGGTCTGTGTGTGGCGAGCTGCGGGGCTGTTGGAATGTCTTATTGTCAAGTGTCTGTACTGCCAATTCTTTAAAGGAAAGCTATGTTACTTTATATCTCTGTTAGGTGGAACGTTCATCCCGTGACCGTGGCTACGCTCGGCGACCGGTTGTCGCCTCGAGCCTAAACTCATTGTCTCAAGTTTCGAATGACTATGTCTGGGTTATTTCGTAAATGCTACAGTATTGAGGCTTTTTCCAAATAATTCCAACGGGGGGGCCCGGTGTCCTTTCATCTCCGACGTATACGAACGACAGTTTTTCAATGTGTTAATATATGTTAAAACCTATCTTTGTTTGTATTAACATTAATATATGATAAGCAAACATTGAAGTATTTAATCTTTGTTTGCCCTTCTACTTTTTGTCATAACTTATATGTACAATTATTATTATTATTAAATGTACAATAATGTACATTTTCATTAATTTTAAAAACTTTTGACCCTCCAAGAACTGTATCAAGTGAAATTATATTTTAATAATTCAAAATATGTGAAGCGCTGATGGTTTATTTTTTTTAAACGTGTCAACGTTTTTTTTTATAAATGTAAAAATATCACAACATTGCAATGTTAAACTTGAGAATGTTCTTTTTTTATGTAGATGAGATTAAAATTATTTTTTTCTATATATTGTGAAACAGGACCAATTTGATTGATGAATGATTAACAGAAGAGTGTGCTTTAATCATGTATGTTAGGTAACAATCCATTAGAAAGTTTTAGCAAGTAAAACAAAATATATTCTGAGAATATTTTGCGAAATTCTGAATATTATTGCTATTAATTCATTTATAACTTATTAATAAATTACGTTATAAAAATAGTACAATTTTTTATTTGAACGCGGTATGTTATTTGTTTTAATCAAAATTTTCTTATTTAGAAGCATTTGATGAAATTCAAACAAATGACAAAATATTGTAACATTTTACCTTAATTGTATGCATTAAGTATATAATTCAATACGATACTCTTATAAAATAATCATGTATCAATTTTAATTTTTGCATTTATCTAATTTGCTTTAATTTCTTAGGATGCTCAAAGTCTTTGGATCTCCAGAAACCTGTGTATGGATTTCGTGTTATTCAACTAAACCTATTCTCCTGTAAGGTAAATCATTATAAATTTTCTCTTATGTTGGTCTGGTGAGACTTTTTTTATTATCTTTATTACGAAATGCATGTAATCATACGTTCTCCTTTTTATTATGCCGGATTTAAATGATGTACGGCGTGCCTTTACGAATGAGTGTTTACAAATGGCCATAATGCTGCTCGATGCGATAAGCGCTGTATTAAAAATGTAATTAAAAACATCGGACCAGCGGAGTGAGGTCTCTATTTATAACGTGCCGCCTGCATATAGAAAAGAGTAAAAATCACCGTGGCCTTGTCGCGGTTAGCGGTTGAACTCCAATTTGAAATTGTGTGTGTCGTGCAACTCAACTGTTATAGCCAACTGTCGCAATCTTGCTTTCGAAAGTTGATCGCGCCATTTCATTTAGCGAATGTTTTCCTTTTCCTCTTCTGGTAACTAATTAGTTACCCGATTTTATTTATTTATTACTTTTTTAATTCTTTGGTATATAGTTTACATAAACATAACATATTCCTGAAAAATATTCTCTTGATCCAACGAACTCTCGATTCCTGTATAACCTCTGCTGGTTATCTTGCGCACGCGTAACATTTACGTACACTTACAAGCATTGCCATTCCACACTTTTCGTATTCGTCTTTTTATACTATTACTTGAATATAGAATTATAGAAAACGTTTAAAAATACAAAAGTACAAAGATATAGAAAATATAAAGATAGAAAACAATCAAAATTACAGAAACTCAGATTAAACATTAGTATTTATATTCTACACTCGTTTTGTATTACCTATACATTTTTTACACTATATATATGAACCAAAATAGAATATATATAGAGTATATTTTATATAACATATTTCATGCCCCACTTTTTTTTTATTCATCACATTTTATCTCAGACATTTTCCTTTCACAATTCTGTACCTCTACCAAGCTGCATATCATTTTTTAGCCCCCCCCCCCCCATATGAAGCGTGATCAAAACGATCGTTGAATTTTTTTCTTATTTGAGAAAATATTTATTTGTTCGTCTATATTTAAGTTATTCCCTTTGAATATGTGGCAGTAAATATTTCAAGAAAATCCCTACATCTTTATTTATGTATATCCGTGACCTAGAGACCTATATTACGCTGAAAATAGAATTGAGTGAAACAAAATTATTCTAAATAAGGAGTGATCCATATTATTGTACCCTTGTATATACATCTGTTTTGGGTTACAAGGTCTAGGAACATAGGAACTAATAAACAGATTTCTATTTATGTTCTTTCTAGCCTTTAGCTAAAGCTATAAGGTTAACTTCCTTGGTAGTGTCCTTTTGGTATAAACATATGAACGTGCTCTCTATCGATTCTATTGTATTGTAACACTAAGAGAGTAAGAATCTGAATCAGCATAAACTTATACATCATACTTATACCTTATTTTTTTCATTATATTTTTCTATTACAAATTCATTCACTCGTTCTTCTATCAGTCAACCTCAACAGAATACAATATATTTTTGCCAGCGTGCCTCTCAGTCATTAATACATTTCTGAAAGCACTTTCTCCTATTGTGCATAGTTCGCACAACGATTTTTGTTTTATTTCTTCATTCAAATAACCGCAAGGGAATGGATATTGTCTAAAACATCAGAATATGGGTTGATTTATTTTTGTCCTAGATTGATAAGAAAAATATTAGTCAGAACCGATGACCCAACGACGCTAACTTCTCCTTGTTAGGCTGCAGAAGTTTATGCATTACAATATACAGTAAATATGCAGGATGTTATGTATATGTACAAGTGCAGGATACATTTGATAAATATGCACTCAACTTAATCTTTGTTTTTAACGAAAGCTATTTAATTACTTCATACCTGTGTTAGGTATACATCCCTCCCGTGATCATGGCTACGTTCAGCGTGTCACGTACGAAATACCGCAGACAAAATCCGACTAAACAAAGCGATAAGATAACGAAATTCCAAGCGCCTTAGCATAAGTAAGCAACGGATAACATCCGGTCACTCTATACGTTCTCAGAAATATATGACCGAAGCCTTTTCCCACTCCCACGAACAAAAGAATTTAAATACTCATCCTAAAATCATCCAAGTCAGTCTTGAATAATCACGCCTAGAGCTCGGAAGTGTATCGCAAATAAAAGTTCGTTTTTTTTAATTACTTCTTCTTTTTTATTTTACGTGACATTTTGGCGATCCTGCCAGGATCCATTCGCTTCAGTGAAAACGAAATTACGATTTCGGCGTACGCGCATCATTGAAGATTGAAGGATCAGCGGACCACTGCGAATCTTTGCTACTACGACGCCCTGCAGCAACTTTCAACGTTCCACTACGGTGAAACTAGACGAGAGGACTACGGTCAGCGCAGAGCAAGCCTACGAATAAGATTCGGAATCTGGAACCAACCAGAGAGGAAAACATCCCAGAGACTCCTCAACGGCCATAGCTACTACGGTAAGCCGAAAATCTGGATTCATTTGTACACTACCGTACGAGAAAATCAAGTTTCTCAAGCGTTTCGAGCGTTTCGAGCTCAAATAGCAACAATAGTTCGGACTCAGTAAACTTAAATAGAATCATGTCCGCGCCGAGAAAAGATAAAATCGAAACCGTTAATACTGCCTCTGCAACCGAAGTTATGGACAATTCAACCCGTGCCACACTCGAGCGATTCGAACTTCTTGTGCGACGAATAGAAGAGGCGCAACGAATAGCCGATACCGAAAACAAAAAACGTGTAGCGGAGATAGAACTATTAGGAAAACATATCACCAAATTAAGTTTAGGACGTGACGGTACCGAGTTAGGCTCCCTTGTTACGATGGATGAGTCTAATACCAGCAATATTCAGAGAAAGCAACCACCTGTAAAACCTAACGAAGCGGACGATACGGACAGTGAAGAAGAATCAGTAAGATGTAACAACCCCATGTACGATGCAAAAACCTGCTTAGACTTTATCCCCATACTCAACGGACAAGATGATATAGGAGTAGAAGGGTTCATTAAACGGGTAAGGGAAGCTCGAGCCGAATGTAGAGAAAAACGCACATTACTACGACTAATTTTGACGCAAAGAATCATCGGAGAAGCGGAACGTAGTATCCGTCACTCTGAAATCGAGAACTACGAGGACCTATTTGAAAGCCTCAGAAAATTTGTATCTGTAAGCATTACTTCCAATGGAGCTCGTGATAAGTTGCAACGTACGCGACAAACCGAATCGGTACACAATTATGTGAAGAGGTTTCGACACAACCTCAACGAACTGATATACGCGCTCCAACATGAAATTCGCGATCCAGTACGCCGAGCAGTCGCCATAGATCTTGAAACCGAACGAGCGACCAAAATTTTCGTGCTGAATTTAAAACCCGAAATAGAGATACGCACATCAGCTACAAGGCCAAAGAATCTCCAAGAAGCGCAAGATGCAGCTTTCGAGGCGGAGTTAGTCATAGGGGAGATCGAACGCAACAAAAGATTAGGAAGAACAATATATCAACCAATTGGGAGAGCTAAAGCCCGATTCCAAGGAACACCTAAACCAATGCCAAGAAACTTCCAGCAAGCTGAGCGAACGCCACTTACCCAAAGAACTCAACTGAAGTGCTTCAAATGCAGCCAAATCGGACATGTCTCCAATCAGTGTAAAAATTTTCAAACACCCAGCCAACACCCGAGACCACCAGCAGTCCACAATCTCGAGACACACAACACAGAAACGGAAACTTACGACAAAACAACGGAAGACCAAGGAAAATTCCAAGAGTCAACACCACGACAGGCAAGCTTCTCACAATACGGTTTAACACAAGGACTGGACACGAGACACACCTCATCGACACAGGAGCAGGAATCAACCTATTGAAAAGGGACAAGGTAGACTGTCAAACCTTCAAGACCGACGAACCTCGAATGTTCTCCATGGGACAAGACAGATATACCACTAACGAATTTATTATATCTAAATTGTTTGGCAAGGAACATAAATTTTATATAGTACCGGATGACTTTCCCTTAATAGAAGATGGAATAATAGGTCTACCTTGTTTAGAGAAGTATCAATATGAAATCTCCAACGATAGATTAAAACTTGACAATAATATTCTGTACTTTCAGAAACCGGAAACGATACAACCAGGCGAAAAAAGAGTTCGAACCATCTACCTCGAAGGCAAACCAACGCGAGTATGCTTCTTCAATTCTGGTGAGACAAACCATGAAATTTCTAACGACATTGATAACAGTAAAGAATTAGATCAAATTGCTAGATTTAAAACCGTAGTGAGAACAAATCATATTGAACGCGAACTCCGCGAACCCATAGAGAAAATATTAATACATTACGTCGACGTATTCAATTTAGAAACAGACCTTTTACCATGTACTAATCTGACAAAACATACAATCACATTAAAACAAGACAAAATCATAAACACCAAATCATACAGACCACCAGAGTGCCACAAACGAGAAATCGAGGAACAAATAACAGACATGCTAAATAAAAACATTATAGAAGAATCAGACTCTCCTTTCAATTCACCAGTATGGGTTGTTCCCAAGAAGTTAGACGCGTCAGGAAAACAGAAATGGAGAATAGTTATTGACTTTAGAAAACTAAACGAACTGACTGACCAAGACGCCTACCCATTACCCGACATAGAAGACATATTAAGCCAACTAGGTGACGCGAAGTTTTTCTCAGCACTCGATCTATCATCCGGTTTTCATCAAATCCCTATGGACGAAGACTCAAAGAAATACACCGCTTTCTCAACACCACAAGGACATTTCCAATTTAACAGAAAGCCTTTTGGACTCAAAAACGCACCAGCCACATTCCAAAGAATGATGGATACAGCGTTACGCGGATTAATTAATAAACATTGCTTTGCATATTTAGACGACATTATTATATTTGGAAGCACTATTCAAAAACATAATGAGAACTTAGCCATAGTATTACAAAGACTAAGAGAATTAGGACTAAAAATCCAACCAGATAAATGTGAATTTCTAAAACCAGAACTCGAATATTTAGGACACATAGTAACGTCAGAAGGAGTAAAACCCAATCCGAAGAAAATAGAAGCAGTCGAGAACTTTAAAATTCCTAGAAACCTTACCGAAGTCAAATCATTCTTAGGACTCGTGGGATACTACCGGAAATTTATACGTAACTTCTCTAAAATAGCCAAACCCCTGACGGACTTAAACAAAAAAGACACCAACTTCCATTGGACGGACAAACAACAAAACAGTTTCGATACACTCAAACGAAAACTTTGTCAAGCACCTGTTCTGTCATACCCAGATTTCTCTAAAACATTCGTATTAACGACAGACGCTAGTAACGAAGGACTAGGAGCCGTACTATCACAAGACGGACACCCGTGCTGCTACATCTCTCGAACACTAAACCCTCCAGAGAAAAATTATACGACTACAGAAAAAGAATTATTAGCTATTGTATGGGCATTGAAACGACTACGACAATACTTGTTAGGAAGAAAATTTGTTATTAGAACAGACCATCAAGCCTTGAAATGGTTGAATAATTGCAAAGACCCGTCATCTAGATTAATGCGATGGAGACTAAAACTAGAGGAGTACGAATACACGATCGAATATGTTAAAGGCAAAGAAAACCCAGTCGCAGATAGCTTATCTAGAATTCACGCGATTCAAAAGGTAGAAATCCCTGAGGGAACAGTAACATTAGATTTCTTACAACATTTTAATACATGGAAAAAGAAGTCAGAAATCCCAAAGCGATTAGAAATAAAACCTAACGACCAATCCTTCTATCAATTAACTAAAACAGAATTAGGAGAGTTCGACGAGGCAATATGGTTACGGAAAATCGACAACATATTACGAAATAACAAGAAAGTAGGTATAGGAGACAATACGTTTACAGAATTAGAAAAAAACCAGATCAAACTCATACTTATATATTTCAATGATACCCGATACCCTGTCATTTTCGCGTGGGACCTAATCCAAGAATTAACCGAGGAAGAGATAGAGAAAATAATCCACGAAAATCATAACGGTACGATAGGACATTTAGGGGTACAAAAGACCTACCAAAGAATAAAGGAGCGATATAAAATTCCATATTTATTGAATAAAGTCGAAGAGTTTATAAAGAAATGTGAAGCTTGTCAAAAGGAGAAATTAACGCGTATTAGACCGAAAGAAGAACCAATAATATCTGACACACCATTTGTTACGTCGGCCGACTCTCTACCTGAGCCGGACCTCACATCGCGGACGGATGGCAGCCAGATGTCCGCACATCCTTATCGCGTACTCTTGAAAACACTCGCAGCCTGACTATAAATCTCAGAAAACTCTGGCGAAAGTCTTTCATTGCAAACAAGGGCTTTTCCACGAAAGCGTTTTCTAAGGTTTCTGGTTAACGTCTGGAAAACACGTGAACGCTAAGTGTTCACACGTGCGATGCCTCCTACTCCCAACTTTCCATCGAGGGTGGCTAATACCCTTCCTAGTCCATCGATAGTCTTACTAACCAATAGAAACAATTTCTATTACCCTCACTTCTCCAACCAAAAACTGTCATCAACAAATCAGATGATTCCGTGCGTTAGACACACCCTTCCTTAGCTCACCTCCGACACAGCATCGTCACGATCAAGTCAGTTCGTCTTCGTCGTCAATTCAATCAACACGTCTACCACGATCGCTCAGTCCAACGAACTCACTGAGAAGCATCGTAAAGTCGCAATCTAACATTCTAACCGATCAGTCGCAGTCGAAAACTCTCTGTACGGTCGCGTCCAAATCAGTCACATTGTATAAGATATAACTCGAACATTCTAGTGGTAACTTCCGATACTATTTAAACCGACACCTTATATAAATTGTAAGTGTTATTGTGATACAAATATATATTTATTCTACAATCGTAGAATAAGTTGCATTCAGTAAATCACCCCGGTTATCCTAAACGAAACGCGGGGAGCGACCATTTCGCGGCGTCGATTAGCCGAATCGTAGCGAGAATTTACGACTCTCGCTGACGCGTTTCCTCGCGACCGCGTCTCTCCGCGAACGGTCGCAACACCATTACAACCTAACGACAAAATTGCTATGGACATCATAGGACCTATGACCAAAACTAAGAAAGGAAACCAATTTATACTCTCAATACATGACGAACTGACAAAATACTTGATCCTAGTACCACTAAAAACACAACGGACAGAATCCATAATAAATGTACTCTTAGAACACTACATTTACATATTTTCTGCACCCAAAACAATTCTAACAGACCAGGGACAAAACTTCATTAGTGAACTTATGTTAAAATTCGAAGAGGCATTTAAGATTAAACACATTAAAACCACTAGCTTTCACCCTCAGTCAAATGGATCTCTAGAAAGAACACACGCCGTAGTAAAAGATTTAATCCGTACAAGTCTGCATGATAACAATGATAAAGAATGGGATGAGATATTAAACTTCATATGTTTGGGTTATAATACAGCCGTACACGAAGGTACCGGATTTTCACCTTTTAAACTAACGTTCGGTAGAGACGCAAACCTACCATCGGCAATCGCGAAAACTTCGAATTTAACTTACAATGATATGTTCTCACTCTGGCAAAAGCAGTTAAATAAATATTTAGATATCGCGAGAAAAACATTAATAAACAGTAAGAAACGATACCTTCGAGACCAAAAGAGAAAGATAGTTCGAATTCAAACGGTATTTAAAGAAGGAGATTTTGTATTAATCCATAATGATCACAAAAGGGACAAATTGGACACTGAATGGTTAGGACCATACAGAATCCACTCTGTCAAAACCCCTTATTACGAAATCTTAATTGATAACATTATAAAGAAAATACACGGTAATCGTTTAAAACCTTACTTTCCAGGTCGACGCTCCTCTTTATCAGAATAATATCCGCGCAAATAAATATTACACCACTAGAAGGAAACTCTGTATTCATAGAAAACATAAGGAAAGGATATTTGTATAGCGATACTGCCAATATTATTGTAGGATTAGACACTAGCGACATACACGAGCAAATAAACACGATAGAATTACATAAATCGACAATAAACTCACGCGCAATCAGCAAAGAATACACTGAAGAGTTAGACAGTTTACAAACTCGTATCAATAACCTGAAACAACTCGCAAAACACTTGAAAACGTTAATACACACCCGAAACAAACGAGGTTTACTTAACATCATAGGTTCCGTATCGAAAAGCCTATTCGGAACTCTCGACGAAGACGATCTTACACTCATAAACGAAAACATAGATAAACTATTCGACAACAACAATAAAATCAGGACTGTAATAGCAGATCAGACAGCACTTATTAGGAAAATTGTAAACTCGGAAAACCTAAATCACCTAGAGGAAACATATAACGATGTATTAAGACAACAACAACAGGCAAATATCGACAGATTTACGCTTAAAATGATTATGAAACTCGACACCGCGATACAAACTTTACACTTTCAATTAGACGAGATACTTAACGTCATAATATTAGGCAAACAGGGAATAATTAGCCCACAAATACTCGACCCCGATGAATTTATAGAAAACTACGCCAAAGCAATAGGCAGGCAGACGTACAACACCGCAATCTCTGCCAAAACCGAACATTTTCAGTTCATACTCGACATCAGTGATCTTAAAATCTTCACAATAGGTGACAAAATATTCTTTAAAATCATAGTACCTTTAGTCTCTAACACGGAATGGAATATATTACAAGTATATCCTATCCCGAGTAAGAGAAACGGAGTATTTTTGACTCCAGTAGTCGAACATCAGATCTATTTAACTTCAGGACTTTCATTTATAAACACTGATATCGAATATCTCGACAAACTTTGTAAAGAACGAGCCGGAACCACTATATGCAAGCAAACAATACCAATCCATGACAGAAACTCGAGAACCGATTGTCACAGCGAAATAATAAACTTCAAAAATCATATCGAACATTGCCAAATAACTGTGTTTAAGATTGAAGACATTAGCTTTATACCACTCAGAACTAGCAACAACTACATTGCGATACCGGCGAACCCGATAGAAATAGACACAATTTGCCAAACGAAACACACCTTGCAAAAACTTGACAAGCCCTCTATTATAAGAGCCAACACTTCCTGCGATTTATTGTACAAAGATGAACACATGCGTATAGGCGAGACGAAACACGAAGTCAAATACGAAATCAAAACTAAGATCCTAGCGCTCAAAACAAACGATAGCTTCACTCATCTGTTAGATAAACTCGAGCGAGCACCAAAGATAATAGATAACTTACAAGGGTATAAGACCACGATCGATAAAATAGGTGACGAGATAAAAAATCTTAATTTCGAACATAGAATCAAGAGTATACAGTATTTGGGGTTAACCACGATCCAGATATTAGGGTACATAGCATTAAGCATGATAGGTATATACGGATTAAACAAGATGGGGGTATTCAAATGCGTCAAGAAATGTATACCGAATAGTTTATGTATTAATTTATTTTGCTGTCGAAATGAAACCGTGATCAATAGCCACAATGCCACATCCCCACCAAGCGCCCCGGTCGCAACATCCAACATCCATAACCCAACCGACTCATACCACCTCGAAGAAGAAGAGGAATCAGCTGTGATTTTCAAGCCACGCCGAGTCCGATTCCACAAGAGTCTCCTGAGGAAAACTTGAGGGACCAAGTTCAATCTAAGAAGGGGGGAATGTCACGTACGAAATACCGCAGACAAAATCCGACTAAACAAAGCGATAAGATAACGAAATTCCAAGCGCCTTAGCATAAGTAAGCAACGGATAACATCCGGTCACTCTATACGTTCTCAGAAATATATGACCGAAGCCTTTTCCCACTCCCACGAACAAAAGAATTTAAATACTCATCCTAAAATCATCCAAGTCAGTCTTGAATAATCACGCCTAGAGCTCGGAAGTGTATCGCAAATAAAAGTTCGTTTTTTTTAATTACTTCTTCTTTTTTATTTTACGTGACAAGCGACCCGTTATGTCACTTCGAGTCCAAGCCCATTGTCATAAATCTCGGGCAAACATAATTGACTTAACTCATAAATAGTTATTTCTCAGTCTTATTGTTTAAGTACGGCTATAATAAAAAGTCTGGACTAAAGTATTGTGGATCTTCCCAAACATTTGAAAGGAAAGGCCCCGATGTCCTTTCATCTCCGACATATATTTACATTAAATCTGCTGGTCTCTACAACTTGAAGTTACTTGAAACTTTCTCTGCTGATGCAATCGAAATAGAATCATTTGGATCAGCTGGTAAAATAATTTTTTTGATTAATTCAAAATGCGTTGCATAAAACGTCGCTGCTTTTAATTAAGTACCTTATCTTGTTAGTACAGGCCCAATCTGTCGCGGAATATTTTCCATTTTTTTCTCGTATCGTGTTACTTGTAGCTGTAAGAGTGCCTTGCAAAAACATTTGATAATGAGGTGATCTTTGGTGTAGGACGTGTAGGATCCAACTGAACATCCTCACTTCTCGGTTACAACTCAACTGTTTTCTCGATGCTATTCGTTTCTTTCTGTCGCCCCTCAATATCCCCACTACGCACGTATCACGTCGGTGACACAAGAAATCACGAAATCGATAGATCGCTGGTAATCTCCTCGCGTCGCAGTTCGAACGTTTCACGAATAAGGTGAAGAAATTGAACTTTGTATATGGTAATGGAATTTATTATATAAATCCAACAGAATGACGGTTCAATGTGTTACAACAGAATAATGTGTCGAGCGCTAATTTAGGAGGGTTTTTATATCGAGGTTTTAGTCCCTTTGAATGGGTTATCGTCGGGTGTATATCAGAGGCGGCTATTTCGTTACTGTTTGGTTATTGTTTCGATAGCTGTGGTATGCAGGATGTTTCGTTTACCTGATTACTGAGCGGGTGGCCTTCTTGAGCGTGTGACACACGCGTTCATTAGGCGTCCGCGACCGTTGCCACGTACGTATTCTACCAAATATTCGGCGGAAGGACCGTAGGGATATCGATGGCTGATTACGCTTCGGTGATATACTTTGTACCGACGAAACCGTTGGAAAGTTTTGTTGTCGAGTGCCGCTACAGTAATTACCATACAGTAAAATCATGATTTTGCATACCTTTCCTATACATATAACCCCGACTCGGCTTTAGTTTTCGAGATATCCATGAAAAATCTTTTTAAATTTGCACTTTGATGTGGGCTAGATGCCGCTTAAGTTTGCTTTATGTTTATCGATGATCAGGATTATATTATATGCCCGTGCCACGATGCGTTTGTAGTGAAGAGAAAAACTGAACCAATAATCAGTTTTCGTATAAATCTTTATTTAATATCATGGACAAAAAATAGGTAACGTATATAAAAAGAAAGCGTAACAATAAAATTTTGTAAGGATTAAGTTACCATAAACAATTTTCAAAAATTTTGAATTCTATTTTACTCATATGTAACAAAAAGTATTCATTGGTTCGGTTTTGCACAATATTTTTAACAGTATAACTTTTTAACTTTAAAAATGTTTCTATTACTCTGTCCAAAGTCCTTTAGTCTGTTGAACCAGATTGAGTCGTTTTAACATACATTTTATTAAGTGAGGGACTCACCGCAAGGGGAACTTCTACGTTTTATTGATATTTTATTCTATTAAGCATTTTATAAAATGCAATGTTTCAGGAGAAGTTGTTTTATTAAGACTGCTATTTTTATTATTTAAATCTATTAATATACTGGTATACCGATATATCTTGGAAAGTAATTTAATATTAATTTACTCTTTTACGCTTTTGAGTCTGAAAATTGGATGAAAAAAGAAAACTTTATAAAGGTTGTTCTCATAGTAAAATGTTTTTTGGGACTATCCTACATGACGAAACATTTTTGTACATTTTATTTGCATTGAAATCTACGAATAATAATTTTCTAAATAAACTATTGGAAAGCACGCACAAGCATTTAATATCACAGGTCTTTTTCTTCCTCACTATTTTCTCGTAGTGTATATTTATGTTTCTTTTAAAATTTACGGTACACAGACGAATTAAACGACACTATGCGAGTTATATCCTTCATTTTTGCAGTTGGCCAAAGGACTGAACTAAAAATATAACTAAAATAAGTGTGATCCAACAACAATAACTAAAGAGAAACTAAAAAAGAAAAGTATATTGGAACATTATGATGTGCGAGATACTATTCTTGTATATAGAGAATGGCTCATTTAAATCTACAAAACCAATTATATTCTCAAATTATTTATTGATTCAAAGATGTTTCAAACAGGATTTGTTTGGTTCAGAGTAATGTTGGATATTACTGAATAAATTTTCGGAGAGTTCAAATAAAAAGCTTATTTTAATTTTATAAAAAGTTTATTTTAATTTGTTATTTATTATTTAATAGGTAAATCAAATTTTGCTCAGTTATGGTTGTAAGAAAACAGAAACTTAATATATGTAATTAACCATAAAAAACCATCTTTTTTACATTATTATTTTTTTACATATGGAGATGCAGTTCCGTTTTTATCAGGAATTATGGCATCGTTTGATAATGCTTCTCAAGATGAATTCTCATTAACCTGTCATGTATGTTACCGATTTCAATTAATTTTTGAGATATTGCGCTAATAAATTTACTGATTTTTGCGGGAAAACATTCCTCAAGTGGGTCAAAAACGCAGCTGGTGGTCTTGTTCGTGTCTGAAGTGTCACGTATCAAATATTGCATCTTGTGAAATAGGTACTATCGAATTATGTGAAGAAAGATATATATAGTTCCATTTTAGTTTTATCTTGAACTTCACGTTGAATTTCTTTTTGCAATATTTCTGAATACTTTTTGCAATCATCAATTTGTATGTTGCCGTGAACATTCATGCGGAATTGGTCTGCGAAACCGGGTCATTCGCTGTACGAGAAAATGCCGATTCGGCATGAAAATAAGATTTGCCTTGAAGATTTCGCGTATTTCTCATTGGGATTTGTGATTGCGTAGATTTATCTATTATATCTGTTGCACGAGCTTTGAAATTTTCGAATACGTTTTTTAAGCTAATTCGTTCACGCATTGAGTGACTGTCGTCCGTTTGATTTACTTTGGTTTGTAATTTAGCGAAGGAGACAAATTCGTTTCCTAGAACTTCTAATTGTACGCGAATACTCGTTACGGATGTTCCTTCCTCGTAGCTATCGAGTGTAGTTACTTTATATACGTTGTTCGTGGAACCGTTCATAGAACAATTCCTTAATGAACAATGCAAAATCAGTATCCGTCATATACATATCGGACGCAACTATTATCAGTTTGACTATTTCCATAGCATAAATCCTTTTGCCTTTTTTCCCTAGCCAGTTGCACTACGTGACCAATTTATTTGTAATTAAACTCTCCACGTGCTTAATAAAATTATAATTATGAGCACCCCCTATACTCGCTAATTCGTGGACTTGCAAATTAATAAATTTTTTATAATCAAGTCAGAACTATACCCTTATGGTTAATGTTTTATTTGATTACTGCATATCTGAAATTATTTTCATCTTGTACGTGAATTTTCAGCTTCTGCAATTCTCGTTCAGAATTGATAGGAAATGAGAATAGATTTCTTATGCTCGGACGAATTCATATATTTTTTCTATTGTTTCTAATTTTGATAAAATTTCTGTTACTTTCTTTTTATACCTGCGGAAATCCTCATGGACACCCCGCCGCTTCTTAGAAGAGTGGCTGCGTAGTGTCGGACTATAACGACTAAAACCCCATGGTAGTTCGCGAGGAGGGGGAATGGGTTAACCGTTAGCGTTAATACGACCGATATAAGGGCCACTACATTCAGAGCACGTTGTCTTCCCTAAGGAGGACAAGCGTGCCTTCTCAAATGAGACCATGTGACCATCCTTGCTGCATTTGTTGTGGCTAGTTAATTCGTTTAGGTATACCCAATGCCATCGGGTCTAAAAGTGTTGCTTCAGTTATTAGATGTACTGCCAGCTGGAGAGGCGATTCATTGGGATATCTTGGAAATCTCGCTCCCGAAGACTCGTTAATGTATCGCCAATGAAAAAGTGACCTGATGTGAGCACAAGTGGATTGTTCGGATCCGTGGAAATGGGTGTCAGTAGTCGAGAATTTAAAATGGATTCTATTTTAATGATAAGCGTGTTAAGGTTATCGAAACGACGCGTTTGTCACGACCGGCTCACTTTAAAATCGGAGATAAAGATGTGGCGGCACTCGGCGACAATGTATATCGCTGAAGTGCCTAATGAACCATCAACATCCCAACGGTCCTTCCACCGAAGGCTCTAGAAGAAGGAGCGCGTGGCAACGGCCGCGGACGCCTGGCAGGTGCGTGGACGGTGGAGATGTTGAGGGATAACAGGGGAAAGCGATCGGATCCGATCGAGAGTAAAAAATCATAAGAGCTTCAGTCTTAAAAGGTCACGCTTAGAGCTCGGAAGTAGATTGTAAAACCAAGTGTTAGAAGAAAAATAAAGTTTCTTTTTTTTTATTCTTTTTTGTTGTTCTTTTGCATAATTTTACGTGACACGTTTAAGGTTACGCTTAAAAGATTTTTGAGCGGTTTCCCACAACCCGCCCAAGTGCTGAGCCTGTGGTGGAATTGAAGTGCCATTGTATCTGCCGATCAGCTAAGAAGAGGGCTGTAACCTCTCCCTATGATCGTCTGATTGCAAGATGTCCCAAAGTTCCCGTAGCTCGTTGTTTATATGTTTGCGTGAAATCTCCGCCGAGTGATGAATCGTCCAAGGGCCGCAATGAAGGTTTCGCTCATGAGATCACTAACGAGCTCAATGTAAACCACGTTCACTGCAAGACACGCAAAAATGGCCATATGTACCTTGATTTAGTTGTGTTTTCTTTCCTTGATAAAAGGAAAACAGCCACCGGAAATGGGTTGGCTGAGCAGCAGCGGAGGTGCTCACCGTGCGCCAGACTTGATTTCGGCCGTCGACAGGCCAGTAAAAAGCTTGCACTCTTTGCGTTAAGGATGAAGTTGTGTGTAAAATTCTCACACGCATTTCGTTTTGTTATAAGCTTCCTCTAAGAATGGGTATTTCGAAAACGCTCGTGTATTGTTTGTAACATTTTCCTCTGAAGCAAACGGCGATTCGAAAATCGTTTCCCATACAGACTCTGATTCAGTGAATGTAGCTTGTATGTTAATGGCTCTATCCATAACACAATGTTTACATGATACTCAAATAACGTAAACAAGCGCTAAACCAACCACCAGTTCCGTCGCATTTCTGTGAAAAATTACATGCTACAACACAAAATAAGCTGTCATTCGAAACCACGGTTATATTGGCTATATGTTTATATAAACCTTTCTCCTCGTTTTAGTGTGGTGAATCGGCCTCCGTACTTACCGCATGATCTGAATCACTTTATATGTCTACATAGGAAGATTTTTAATAAATACATTAACGTCACTGATTTCAATATATACGTGGATGATTTTGATACAGTTTTTTGATACAGATATACATAAAAGTCAATGATTTAAATATATTGTAGTATCGTAAACGGTTATAATTAGTTTATTAATAATAAATGGATAAACAGATGTTAATTAAGCAGAAAACAATGGTTATTTAGCATGAACTAATCGCAACAACGTATTATAATTAAGACAACTAGATAATAAATTAACAACTCTCGTCAGCACAGATTCTACCCCTTGTCTTTTGTCTTAACCCCACCATGCACATGCTCAGCAATCGCTTGTTTATAAATCGCACGACACCCTCCTCCCCAGGCCCCTCGTCCACGATACTACACTCAGTCGTACTGGCAATCACATCTGCCCTCAAGGTACTCATCTTCGCTAGTTTCACTCGCATCGCTGACTTCGACAACGTCCCACCATTTCATGTGATCAGCCGCCATGGAGGTCGTTCGCGACCTTTCGTGTTCGCCTTCTCGTTGTACCATGTAACGATCATTCCGCAAAACACTCATCACGCGGTACGGCCCAAGGAACTTCGACCGCAACTTTAGCCCAGGACCGCCCTGCGTTCTCTCGATCGCCACTAGATCTCCCATCTTGTATGTTGTCGTCTCTTTACGTCTCTTGTTAAACGTCTGCCTGTTTTCAGCTTGAATCTTCTCGATCCGTCTCTTTGCTTCTACGCACAACTTATCTCGCTCCTCCTGGAACATCGCGGCCCACTCGTCTTCGATCAGCTGCCTGATCTGCGGATTCTCATCCGCCTTCCAAACAACCGCTGGAACGGGGTAACATTCGTACTTCTGCTAGTGGTTGCGTTCAAATACCTCTGCGCTGTCTCTAGGTGTTTGAATCACTCGTCTGGTGTTGGCGCAGACAACTTCGTTAGTAGGGGACGAGTTTTAGGGAATTTCGAATGTTTTTTTTTTACCGAATGTTAATGTGATATAGATATTTGACACGAAATATAAAGGCGTACGTTAACAGTCTGTTGAATAAAGAATGCGTAATAAAATTGTAGTTTCTACTAGATTTTCATTTCTTATTCATTTTTTTCCTTTAGTAAAATTATATATTCATTCGTTTCTATGTGGTTATTTTTTGCGATTCATTTTAGAAAAAATCTTTTTATTAGCTCTTTTGCAATAAAAAAATTCGTTCCACTTATGAATTATGAAAAGAACATTATGCGCGATTAAGATCACATTCATAATGTAAAATACTGTACAACAGACTATATATTTTGAATGTATGTTTTAAATTTTGTATGTACATATTGAGTTGGCAAGTAGATGATTGCGGATTTTGTCATTTGGTGGCATTGACAAAATCCGCAATCACTTAGTTGCCCACCCAATATTATCGTCTATATATAGACGGTTCAACAAGATGAGACAGTAAACGGAAACACTGTTCGATTGTTATGGCTGCAATGGTTGGACCGACATATACATATTTTACAAATTTTATTATATTATTATCCATATGAAAATTTGTAGTACAATAATCATTCTTTTTAAGTATTAAAACCGTTATTAAATATTTATTTAAGCAGTCTTAAATTTGTAGTAGATTCATGAAAAGCTAACGAAAGAATCACGTCTAGACTTTACAAGCATGCCGCAAAGTAACAATGTCATTTGTATTTATACAGCATTAGTCCGTCGTCGTCAGAGACACGGTGTTACGGAATCAGTCATCGTTGAGGAGTCGTCTTTCGTGTTGTATCGGATACCTGATGCACATTGTATAGAAATTTACTGGAACAATTCTTTTGTCTATCAAGCATTAATTGGTAATGTCTGATAAGTGAAGAACAAAATTTGAATATTAAAAGGTTGATTTCTGAAATTTCTATAAAGAACGATTGTTTTAGCGAGGTAAATATTTTACACAAATGTTTATAAAATGAAAAAATATTCAACTACGTACTAGCTTCGTATGAATAGTTTTAACCTAAAAATTTGTCCTATGGTAAAATAGTGGTGGAAATTATACTACATGTAAAAGTGAGTCATAAAAACAAATACAGCTTTCTTATTTTATATCTTTTTTACTTTTATTGCAAGTTTGATTTCTATACATATAACTGTTTTCAATTTAAAGAGGAATTTATTTTCTTAAGGACTTTTCATACAAATTTGAAAAATAGCTGTTGTTTTTGGTCCCTTATCTCTATCTTTATCCTTCTATTTTTCTGAAACTTTATCGGTTATTTATTCTTAATTTTTGCATTCCGAAGTAATTTATGTGCCGTATTAATTTGCGTGAATAATTTAGAGATATGTGAAATCTTGCTATATATACTGTTTGGTACCTACTAGAAGTGCATTCGATCTAATGTGGAAAATTCTTAATTTTAACAAAATAGTTTCAAATTGCTAAGGCTGGGGCAAACGCAGAAGTTTCTGAAATATGCGAGGTAAGCCGCTTCGCAGATACAGTGCTGGACAAAAGTATTGGCACAGCATGATTGTTATGATAGAAATGCTTATAACTACTAAACAAATTGATTTAAACAAAAAACTTTTTGACGTATTTATTTATTATCTATTCTAGTTTATTACATAACAAGAGCAACAATATAAATAAAATAATACGCAAAATAATAACAAAAATATATTTTTTGAACATTTTATGGGTGGACAAAAGTATTGGCACAGTAGAATATTTACGCTTATAACTAATTACATAATAAACTTCTAATATTTTGTTGGCAGTCCTTTTCTTTTAAGGACTTCCTTTAATCTTCTGGGCATCGAGTGGACTAATTTTTTAGTGAATTCAGGTACAATATTGCTCCATTCCTGCAGAAGAACTTTCTTCAGTTCAGACTTGCTTGTGATATTATGTTTCCTAATTCTTTTTTCCAATTCGTTCCACACGTGCTCAATGGGATTCATATCGGGACTTTGAGGTGGTGTGTTTAATGTGTGGGCAGTATTATATATTATCCACTGACGAACAATATACGCCATATGTTTAGGATCTCGATCCTGCTGAAAATAGAAATCCCTGGGGAGGTTTAATTTTTGAGTACTTTTCAAAAGATTTTGCTTGAGTATATTTAAATATACATATTTATCCATTATCTCATCAATGAATATAAGTTCTCCTACACCCGATGATGCCATACATCCCCACACCATTAAACCACCACCCCCATGTTTCATGGTGGCTTGCAGATTCAGTTCGTCCATCTCTGTGTTGGGTTTTCGCCATACTAATATTCTGCCGTCAGATTTAAAAATATTAAACTTACTTTCATCTGAAAACATGATCTTTTCCCAAAAATCAGTATCTTTCGTAACAAACTCTTTCGCGAATTCCACTCTTTTCTTTTGGTTTATTTTACTGATGTAGGGCTTTCTTCGTGCTGCACGGGCAGAATAACCGGCATCCTTCAATACCCTACGTACAGTTTTGGTACTTACTTCTTTTTCACACTCAGCTTTTAACATCGAAGCAATTTCAGTCGAATTAGTTTTTGGATCCTTCTTTACAATATTTACGATTTTCCTTTTTTCTCGAATTGTTACCTTAGAAGGGCGACCACTCCTAATTTGATTCTCTAGATTTTCTTCACTTTTAAAGCGTTTTATGTTCGTCAGTGGATAATATATTGTTCGTCAGTGGATAATATATAATACTGCCCACACATTAAACACACCACCTCAAAGTCCCGATATGAATCCCATTGAGCACGTGTGGAACGAATTGGAAAAAAGAATTAGGAAACATAATATCACAAGCAAGTCTGAACTGAAGAAAGTTCTTCTGCAGGAATGGAGCAATATTGTACCTGAATTCACTAAAAAATTAGTCCACTCGATGCCCAGAAGATTAAAGGAAGTCCTTAAAAGAAAAGGACTGCCAACAAAATATTAGAAGTTTATTATGTAATTAGTTATAAGCGTAAATATTCTACTGTGCCAATACTTTTGTCCACCCATAAAATGTTCAAAAAATATATTTTTGTTATTATTTTGCGTATTATTTTATTTATATTGTTGCTCTTGTTATGTAATAAACTAGAATAGATAATAAATAAATACGTCAAAAAGTTTTTTGTTTAAATCAATTTGTTTAGTAGTTATAAGCATTTCTATCATAACAATCATGCTGTGCCAATACTTTTGTCCAGCACTGTATGTGTACATCGGGACAATATGTTACATATATTACCCCTTGCACAGTTTCATATTATCTTGTAAAATAATCATTCTTCTTTTAATATCAGTATCTTTTTATATTTTTATTTCATTTATCTGATAGGTTATAATATCTTTACGAAATTTTTGCTAAAATTTTCGCTGGAAATTTTTAGAAAACCTTATTCCTCAACAAAATATGTTTTGTACTATGAACTGTCGCATTTAAATAAGAAAAGTTTCATTTATTTAATTTTATTATTAATCTTATTTATATTTTACGTCAAATTATTTGTAACTTGTTTATAATTAATTAAATTAGAAATGTTTGTTTGTTAGTTAGTATAAAAGGGTCATAGCTAAGTTTTTGAGTTGTGCTCAGATTATTATAATTTGAGTTATTATGCTCTGAGCGTCATGTTGTTTCTTAATAAAATTCGTTAGTCTCAATAATCAATTTTCTATGTTCATAAAGATGGTGGTTGTCCATTTAAAAAATTTTATTCTTAATTCCAAATATTGCAGATATTCTTTTATTATGCTTTAGCTGTTGGTATCCAATATTCTTGGATATATCTATTGTATACTCAATTTTTATCTGCTTTATATTTTATCCTGTTTCCTAGATTCACTTCACAACCACTTTTGTCTCTCTGCTAATCTAACTTATACTATTATTCTTTTAGTTATTAACAATAGTTTCATATCTAAGCAACTCGCTTCAGTTATTTTCTCTGATTCTTTATATTTATATACTTCACCCTTGATAATCCTGTAGATTATTCTATTCTCTGTATTTGTTACGCCCCGAGGCTTACTATAGGCCGTGTTCATAACCGTCGCTCGCGGTACTACAGTGTCGCAGACAGATTGTCTTACATGACCGTCGAGATATACACAAAATAGCGATGAACGCATAGTTGTCGTCAAGCAGCGAGTTCTAGAAACATCGGTTCGCCTTTGGTCCGTTATTTTATCTGCACAAAGAAGGTGGTATACGTGATGAGAGGCGCGAACGATTCCGAAACCCGAGCGAGCGTGGTGGGGATCGTATCCCAGAGAAGGCAAAGGAAAAATTCAAAGGGCAATCAGTATCATTTGAGGATTCAAACGGAATCCATCGAGTGGTTCAGACGAATAAAATCAAAGTCGCTTAATCTAACGAATATGTCGAGAAATATCATAAAGTCGGGTCGAATTACTGTAACAAACTAATTGTATCATCGTTAAATCAGTTGTGACATTTTCATTATAATTTTAAATATTGATAAATATACAAGTTTATATTAACCCTGTTAATTCAGAGTTAAAATCATTTGAACTACCTCTGTTATTCTAATCGAAACAGGGGAACGATCGATTCGCGGCGTCGATTATCATAATCGTAGCGAGAATTTACGCCTCTCGCTGATGCGTTTTCCTCGCGATCGCGTCTCTTCGCAAAGGGTTGTAACATTTGGTCCTTCGAGTCGGATCACGCGCACCGGACGATCAAGTGAACAGTGATACAGCAATAAATCATACAGTGCCATTTGATCATATCATCATCAGCATCGCAGTAACCGTTAGCGACGAACCTCACGCCAACAACTGGAGGGTCAACTTCCGCAAGGAAACGTGTCTTACACGTCAAACCAAACACACACGGTGACGAGTAACATTTAAACTCACAACAACAAGGTAAGCTCGTTCATTGTATTGTCTTTACAATCCGCTATAACAATGGAGAACACAGACAAAATTACCTCCTTGCATCGGAGACGAGGTTTCTAAATCGGTCGAGTTACAACCGTACCGAAACGACTCGATGAAATCGAACAATCCAGTCAACCGAATAAGGCCTCTTTAACGGCCTACAAGACACTACTCGACGACACGTGGAAATGTTACAGACTCTTACAAGAAGAACTAAAAGGTTTAGGCGAGGAGGAAGACTCGCGCATTTCCGAAATAACAGACATATATTACGATCTAGTATTATAAATTACGATATAGTACGAATATACACTCTTATGGATAATGCTCCACCAGCATCGTCGTCGAAATTCTTTTACGACTCCTTCTCGTCCACAATAGATCGAAGCGAACGACTAACGCCGGTACAAAAATTCCATTATCTCCGATCATCCTTGACTGGAAATGCTGCGCGAAGCATCCAACCATTACACATTACAGATCTCAATTATTCAATCGCTATTGACGTTTTTAAAGAAAAATTTGACTGCCATCGTCAAGTCTGTATGCGCCACTGGGACTTGATCTTCGACTATCCGAAAATAACCAAGGAGACACCCGAAGTAAAAGTAAATCTTCAAGCGTTTGAGAAATTAAGTGAACCGGTCACATAAAATGGCAATGCACTTTACTTAACAAAAGAATGCCCTCATATACGCACTTGATAGACTTCTTTAAAAGACGGACGAACAGCGATAGAACAAGCTCTACATCAACCGCGACAGAAAGGGCGTTCGAACAACATCACCGTCAACGAGAAAACGCACCGCAAAGCCACACATTCACCACGACACATAGGACGTTGGTGTGTCCAACCTGCCAAGGACAACACGAAATCTGGAATTGCGATATCTTCAAAGCAAAATTGGCCAAAAATCGCTTTGAAATCGCCAAAAAGGCATCACTCTGTACTAATTGTCTAGGCAAACGGTACTCTCTTGCTCAATGTTTCGCCGGTCATGTAAGACGATCTGTCTGCGACTCTGTAGTACCAAGAGCAACGGTTAGAAACACGGCCTACAGTAAGCCTCGGGGCGTAACACTATTCTTGTTTACAACAAATTTCTTTGTTATCTCTTCTATTATTGTCCCGTTTAAGTTTATTGTTATTTTTATGTCATTGAGTTTTTATAGTTGTATTTGAGTTTGTCCTCCATGTGTATCTTTTTATGTCCAATGTTTTCCTGTGTTCTTCCTGTTTGCTAGCTTTAGCCTACAGTTTATGCCTTTTTTATTATCTCGTGTTCCAAGTCTATTCTTTTTGTATCTGTCCTAATCACATATCCTGTAGTATCTGGTACTAATATTAATAATATCTAGAACATATGATATCTGTCTGATATCCTTTTTTAGGAGACCTGTTTGTATCTTTTTTCTATTTCTGCTGAATGATGCAATTCCCATACTCTTCTACTATACAACAGAGTTGTCAATGCTCATCACTTTAAAAAATTTTATTGCTGTATTCGAATCACATTTTGTCAACATAATCAGTTTCTAAACTGTCCATTGTTCTTTTTGCTTGGCATCTGATAATAACTTTGTTACCACTTCAATATTTGGAATGTGCCTGTATATATAAATGATACATTCAAGCTATATCTCCATTCTACTATTGTGTTTAGTTTTTCTCATTCTTATCCTATTATTTCTTTTGCTATATACTAGTATTTTTATGTTACTGGTATTCACTTCAATGTGGGTTCTTATACAGTAATCTTATAACTCACCAATTGTATCTTATAAATGTTTTATGTTTCCTGACATCACCAAGTCATCTACATAATATATATCCCCTATTATTTATTTACGTTCCTTATTAATAAATTATTTATTTGAAAGTTGTAAAATATTAGATGTTGTATTAAGCTCATAAAAAGTATGTATATCTTCTCCTTTGCCTTTGTACTGTTACCTAAGCCCCTCGGCTGCTATGCCCCCCGTTGTTTTCATCGTACTTAACTACTCCTTTGCAAAGCAATGTTATGTCTTTTAGCTTGAAGGTACTCTTCTTTGCTGTAAAACTTCAACATTCAAAAGTTGCAAGCTTGTCTGTTTTATATTTTTCAATAAACACTTATAGCAGTTGTTGAGTAAGATTACGTTTAAGAGTGGCCAAGCTTAACAGTGTTGAAAGTCACTTAAAAATGTCCATATATTTGGAAACGTCAAAGACAGAAAAAGATTACATTAAAAGTACATGAAAGGAATTTTGAGCATTGTTTTTTTTTATGTTTTCAAATTAAAAATAGTATTCTCTAATTCTTAGAATAATTATTATTCCTAAATTCTGAAATATTTTTAGTAGCTTTAATAATTGTTTTCATTTCAGGTATTCAATCATTGTTACAGTTTGCAGCAATTTAGTTCAATGTTGGTTTGTCAACATTGAACACCGTTTATTTATTATCAGCTTCATTCTGTAATATAAGGATTCACAGCTATGAGGTGTGTCAAAAGTTATTCAACAAGCCGCAAGCTTTAATTTTGGATATTTTTATTCTGGTAGAAGTTTACAAAATTCCAAAGAAGATAATGGAAATCCATCTTGAGGAATTTATATCGCAAAAGGATTGATGATAAATTCTGTAGTAGGTTTAAGATCCTGCATGGTTTCAACCCTGTTGCTAAAATCCATGTTGATGTAATCCTAATTTTCCCAAATTTTCATCCTTATTTTTACACTGCGATTTAAGGCAAGGAAAATGATTGAAAGTATCTTCTTTCTTGTTTCAAATCATTTTCCCTTCTTAAAAGGGATTTTAAGACAGATAAAAAATATATTTTTCTCAGAGTGTAGCGTTTGTGATAGATCATGTATGATTTTTTCCTTTCTTTGCAATGCTATATCTAATATCCTTAAATGTTTCATATCTTTTCATTTACTTCTAACTCTCATCTTATTCTTCTGGTCTGCAAGTATAACTGTTACAGCTCTTAATGGTGTTTTGTTTTTATCTCTTGAATATATCCCGTTCCGTTTATCACTTTTAATTTATCGTCATCCCTTTGAGTTCATCTATCTTATCTTGTACTTTCAAGTTTTCTTCTTTTTTCTATCCATTTTGTTTCCTTATCTCCTATTATTTTTCTCTAGCTTAACGTACTGTATTAGGTGTAACTAAATATATTATTTGCCTTTCTTATCTTCTTTAATTTGTCTTTCATATTTCTCATTTCCCTAAACATTTCTATCTTTTTCAGGATTTCAAATTTCATACCTTTATTCTCTGTGTTGACAACTGTATTTTCTTTATTTATACTTGTTGTTATCTATTCTTTGTCTTTTGTCGCCATTTTCCTGTTTGTGATGTGTTTTTGTAATTTTCCTCTTGTGTTTCTTTCCTCTGCCATTTTAGTTAGAACCGTCTATATTTCTTGAGCTTTCTTTGTATTGTATTTCTATTGTAGTTTCCTATTATCTGCTTTATCTATTTCTGGTTGTTTATTTAATTCGTCGTTAGAATTTCTAGTTTCATACACCATTTCATCGTCTTGTCTTGTTTTTCTTTTATTACACTCTATATGTGGGATTCAGCTGTTACGTTCTATTTAGTCGCCGACGAGAAGGTAGCGTCAACTGACGTTTAATGCAACTGGCAATAAGCTCCATTTTCGGCTAATCTGCTATGTGCAGGAATATTGGCACGGGAGAGGATTAAAGTTGTTCGAAAGTAAATTAACAGTATAAAATAATTTATTTAAATCTTACTCGATTTCGATATTGACAATTGACTGACGGATATGAAATTCTTCGGTTGACAAAATGGATGATTCTTCGGTTGACAACTGATGATTCTTCGATAGACAAAATGATAACTAACTCTTCGATAAACAAAACGAGAACTGACTCTTCGATAGAATAATTAATCGAATGAATAATTAATCTATAATATTCGATAGACGAACGGTAATTAATTTACTGACTTCTCTGAGTCGCTACATTTATTTATGTCCGTCGGAGATGAAAAAGCGTCGGGGTCTTTCTTTTGAAAATGTTTGGGACTCAACTTTTGTTTGTTTGTTTGTTTGCGTTTGTTCAACTGCCGACTTTGTTTACAATTTAAATTGTCTTAATATCGTTATAAAAACATAATTAGGTAAATATAAAACATAGTTAGATGAGTTTTCGCAAGATATAGCTTTTAGCGGCTTTAATCGCCTTTCACTTCAAATACTGTAAACACGGTTTCGAATAAACGTGATAGTGATAGATCAATGCTATGTTATTATTGTTTTGGATTAATTTTACGCTATCTAAGTAGATGAAACCCCGGTATTCCGGGGCGAAATAACCTGTTTTTTTTAACGTGTTCATGGTATAACGGGTTTGACTATAGATTGTGGGCGATGATGAAGTTTATGATTATTTTGTGTATCTTTGACCAGTGGTCCGACTAATTTAAGAATGAAGAGTCGATGTGGATTAATTTGGGCTCTTCGTATAGTTCGTGGTTTGCTATATTTCGTAAATTCCGATTCTGGCAATCTATATTGTTCCTAAGCATGCCGTGATGTATTTTCTTTCAATGATTCATAATTTTTCCATGGTGTTGATACTTATGTTATGTATATATGTAACAGATTTAACAACCATATATTAGAATGGTTGGTCTAATTAGTGTTTTGTAGCAGTGAAGTTTTATTGATTTCTGCGAATCTTTCGAGAAAGATAGTCTCTTATGAGGTATAAGAAGAATTTATCTGCTTTCTATAACTGTGTCTTTATGTAGTCGTTGTGATTTAACTTTAGAATTGAAGTTTAGATGGACTCCGAAGCATCTAACTTTGTTTGTATCGCAGATTTTTCTGTTGATATTTTCTGTTGTATGGAAGAATATTTTTGAGTTTATTCTCACGTCCATGTGCAACACTTTGGTTTGCCGGAGCATTTCCGCCCATACATTCGCCGCGGCGGCTGTTCTCAATTCTTCGGCCAGTTCCGATTGGGCACCGGCGAGTCCATTGGTCTTCCTCTTCTTCGCGCATGGCGCTTTGACGAGGACGGACTCTTCGTCCTCCGAAGAATCCTCTATCAATTGGCTTCCCGTTCTTCGTGGGGAGCGGTAGATCTCCTCGGCCTCCTAGGCCAGAGCCAAATCCTCGTCGCCGTTTCGGCTCGCGACTTCCTCCGCTTTTTCTTCCTGGATTTTTTTGGGTTTTTGTTTTGTTATAGTTCTCTTGTTTTTTGTCATCATCTATTTTGTTCGGCACCCATCCACCGAGGCTTCTGGGTGCCTTCTGGGTGCCTCCGATTCCTTGCGGAAAGGATGTCACCCCCGGCAGAGCCGCTTACCGTGGGAAGGCTAATACCGCCGGGGGGTCGCCAAGTACCCCGGGATTAGCCGCTAATGACTGATGCACCCATCAACCACCCCGCAGTGCCCTCGACTGCGAGGTACCCCGTCGCCGTGCGCCGCTGCATAGGATATTTTTTATAGAGGTTGTCATCCTCGCGGCACGGAAAAATGAAGGCAAGACCACCGGCCCATTGAGGCATGATCAATGGGTTAGGGTATTTGGACTAGGGTTCCTCGGGGTCGCACACCCGTACTGCGACTCGCCAGCGAGTCCCCTGAGGGATTGGAAGTTGGGAGGTATGGGAAGGGAGAAGTGGAAGAAAAAAGGGAGTCGGAATCTTGACGCAGATCCGGCAGGTTGTTAACTCGCAACGAACACCTATCGGATCCCCGCCGTGTGTGGGTGTGAAGCCACGTTATCTCCCTGTTCTCTTCCTCGGGAAGAGTGGGTTTCTAGCCCACGTCGCAATCCTTGTACAGTCGGCACCTTCCTCCGGAGCCTCCGGTTACTGTTCGAGAAAGGGTTTGCGATAAGGTGACAGGAGAGGAGAAGGGTGTGTGGGATAGCCATTGCTCCGTTAGCCACTGGCATACCAGTGTTTACCAGGTCCTACCGACTTGCAGGACGAGTTGGCATTTGGCACTGGTGGGCGTGAAGAGTGCAATGCCACGCCAGGACTTTCGGGGTCCACTACTTTGCGTGTCTGTAACATCAGCAATATCTTTCGTGCTCCTTCAATTGTTCACATCCGCAATATAGCACACCATACACCAATCTTAGTCGTATGCATTGGTATCTCTCAAATTTGGTAGTGGTATATGTTCGACGATTCTACGAGTTAATATGTCTATCTAGATGAAACCATATCTTGTTGCGGGGAAAAAATAAGATTGTGGCGGATGATGTTTGGATCGGTATAACGAAATGAAACCATCAAATGTGTTTAGAATAAATAATTAAATAAGTTCGATACCGTCGATAGACGTTCGTACAAAGTGTTTAAGAAACAGAATAGCCCGCTCGCGGATAACTTGATAACAACTTCGCGATCGTGTCCGCTTATTTATACTAGTCGGGGGGAGTCGAAAGATTCAAATTCGACTTGGAACAACGGTTGCCCTCAACGGCAACATTGTTTCTGCCTGGAGATAGATAATCTTGCGCTAATCTCTTATGTCGAGGCGGTGTCCGTGATCCGAGGCACAACAACATGAGTCGCTCTTGCTTCACCTCGTCCTATGACTCATGTGTCGCCACAACATATCTAAAAGATGGTCATTTGTTTTCTTATAGAACTATTGGGAATCACCGATAATAGTAAATACGTTGTTTTTTAGTTGTTTCGCACTATCGGTGTTTAGTTCCTCTATTGCTAGATCTCGCTTGACTGAGATTTCTATTTTCTTCATAATCCTTGCTGTATTTAAGATAACAGCTTCCAAAATTTTAACCAAACCCTTAATTACCATGGGGCTTATTACTTTGTTATCTTCTTCTTCCGAGAAGGAGGATATTTCCTCCACATACTCTTTGCATTTCCCACTATCGCCCCCAGTTTTCTAACAGGCTAACTTTTTGTTGATACTTTTGTCGTTAAGTATTTCGTATTTCCTTCCGTGCATGGAATAAGGTAAATAGTCTGGTTCGTTAGCTCAACCGGTGAGTCGACGTCCATTTCGTTCTCGTGCCCCATTTTAATTTTTCGAACTACACTCTGTGCCAGTCTCCGACCCGGCTTGAACGGGTCCACCTCCTTCACATTGCCCTTTCTAGTTATCGGGACAATCGGTATCTCCTCCAATGTATTATCCGTTCGAAGGCCTATCTTTTTCTCTCCTTTCTTCGCTTTCTTTACTCTCGCCAAGTGAATGATCCCCGAATAATAAAGATTTTGTACTGATAAGGAACGATATGGATGCATGTGCCAAAGTCTTTCGCGATGATCGGCTTCTAAAAGATGTGCGCATCGTTCTTCTCGGAGCTTTAGAAGAGATTCAAAAAACGTCCCTTCTTCTCCAGTTAGACTTTATCGGCTACCGAAAAACGGTCTTTCGCGAAATAATTATACTTCTTTACTTTCTTGGGCGGAGATGACTAAGAAGGATGATATGCTATTGCTCAGAGGGTCTCGATTCTAGAGCTTCCTGCTTGGCACGCACCGTACCTAGAGTGGTCTTGGTGGAAACTAGCTTTTTGAAATGCTCGTACGTACGCGAAATGCGATGTAGCAAGACGACGCCTAGTTGCGCGATAACGTCGGTCACGATGACGCGTACTCGATTGTCGTATCGCAGAGATCTAGAAGGCTCGATTGTATTGTACGCACAGACCGGAGACCCGTCTCGAAGGAACACTGATATTTAAAACACACCGTTGGCGCATTAAGCGAGAGTTAAAAAGGAGAGTACGACATGAAAAGGACATAATACGAAGACGAAACTAGACGTGATCGAAACTTCTGTCTATTGTCACACATGCGCAGTCAGAAAAATAAACATTAAAAAATTAAGAACAGAAATTATCTTAACTTTTAGGCTGCACCAATTTTCACCCGAAATACCGAAAACGACAGAGTAAAGGCGTATACGAGCATGTGTAATTAATTTTGATGACTTAAATGCTGAGCACGACCGTGTGAAAAAAACTGAGTGACGCGCAATATAATCACTAGCTTTCGGAATTTTCATTTTTAAGTTAATGAACAATTTATTTTGCGTTATAATTTAAGATTTGTCTATCAACTATCGGTCGAGCTGTGGGGCGCACAGTGATCCTCAAAGTAAACGACATATGGCCGACAGCTTATCTCGTACAAGTCGTAGAGGACTATAATATTCGGAGACGTAAATGGCTCTGCGCAACGTTTCGCACGAGAAATTAATAGATTGAACGTTAAAGCAACTTAATCACTTAGGGAAATCCATAATGGCATATCGAAAACCGGCCTATGAAATTTCCGAATAGAGACGATTAATGTTGCTTTCAATCCTTTGCTTCTATAATGAAAAATAAATAAATAGAAACACGTATTGCTAATATTTATACATAGTTTACACACCGCGATTGTCCCAACCGCGAATATCCATAGCAAAGTTACACAGACACCACGATTGTCCTGACCGCGAGTTTTCGCAGAAAATACAATAAACTACAGTAAGAACAGTATGAACAAAACTGGACTCTTCTTTTAAAATTTTGTCGTATACTGTGCAAATTGTCCATAGCATTCTGTGCTACATCCACTGCAGAGCAAATACGATGTTGTAATTTCTAGCAAGGCCTATTGCCGTTATACACCGGTGATGCGTACACACCTGTTCGTGTTTCATCAAAAGTAAGAATCAAGGGGATTTAGATCTGGAGACCAAGCACGACAAGACACGGGTTCTCTTAGACCGATTTACCTGTTTCCAAACAGCCAGTCTAAGTGCTCTTGCATTGTATTTGTGAAATGTGGTGGTACACCATCCTGTATAAACCACAGATTCGTACCCATGTGAAGAGGCTTTTGTGCAATAAATCGCTTATGTACATGCGTAACCATTCCAAATATGTCGATCAATTTCGACGATATAGCAAAGTAAATGATCAAGTGATTTAATCATTTAAAATACCGACTCAAACGTTTTCTGAATACTATTTATGAATTTGCTTCTCTGAATGTGTGTGGATTTTCACACATCCAGAAATGTTTGTTGCATATATTCACTATCCCAAATATATCAAATGATGTCTCGACAGTGAATAAGATGTTTACAGGAAAATTAGAGTTGCGCTGAATTTTGCAAGACATCCATTTGCAAAAAATCTTTTTTGTGTTACGTTTTCAACGTGGAATTGGTCGCGATTGTTTGAACGTGATAATACGATTTGAAATCTAGATTTGAAATTTCGATCGATACGGTAGTTGCTGCGACCAGAAACAGTCTAAAGACTATTTCAATTAGATTTGTTTTATTCACTATTCGAGTTGAGGCTTAACACTGACAGGAACGAATTAAAAGCTTGTTACACGTACTCAAAGCGGCAGCGCTATCTTGAATTATTCCAAGAGTCGTGCTCTTCGCGACAACTGAGTGAAATCTCGAAAGTTGTCTCGCGCTGCACTATTCGAAGATTCCAAACCGTTGTATTCTCTTTAACGATTCAGTCAATAAAACGCATGCGAGTGTGTAGCGTTAACTAGCGTCTAATGCAACTGGCAAGTAGATTCCTCATTTCGGCTAACCTGCTATGTGCAGTACGTGCCAGTATTCTGGCACGGGAGAGGATCAAAGCTGTTTCAAATACGTAATTGGTTTCGACAAATAAGATTTATTCAAATCGACTGGGTTATAACATTGCTAGGACTATGACAATCGCTGTCGTACAATATCGGTGATGGCGTTCTAGACAGAAAAGGGTGCGGCTCTTCGAATTCGGTCGCACTCGAGTGTTCGGGTATCGGTGAGTTCGAAGCGGAGAAACTAGGTTCGGAACTTTCGCTGTTTAATCCTAGTTCCTCTCTACGCTTCTTTTCTTATCTTTTGATTTCGTCCGCTAACAGTCGTTTGAACCAACGTTCAGCTCGCTTTTTACTCAGGTCACCCTTATCTCTACGATTCTTCCCTGCATTTGGAAAAATTGAACTTAATGATTCTCTCTGTGTGAGACCTGCGTGATTTCGCAAACCTTGCCCAAAGATAAGCGGTAAATCGTTAGCAATGGGAGGAGGAATGCGAAAATCCGTAAGTGTCTTCAATGATCGAAGACACCGTAATCCTGCGCAACGTCTTCGGCCGCGTTGTAATCACAGGTTAACACAGCGAATAATCGTTTTTATTATCTGTAGTTATGGGATTTTGGAAACAATTGTTTAATTTGTAATTACTTAGCGAAATTTTAAGCAAGAACGAATATGTCGATCGACAGCGGTGTTCTCTGTAGATAACACGCGTGGTTACGTAGGTGGCGCCCAAAGATGAGCAATATTTGCTAACAGTGGGAAAAGAAGAACGAAAACCCGTAAGTGTTTTCGATGATTGAAAACAACCGTAATCAGCGCAACGTCTTTGGCTGCGTCAGATCAGATTAACACTAGTTAATACAGCGAACGGTCGTTATGAGTTCAATATGCCTTGAATATCTTCCCAATTAATCATACACTTGATATTTTCGATCGCCAATTGTAACTGTCGAAGAATAATTTTATTTCGGTGCCGATTATCGTACAACCCCGAAATTAACAGAGAAGAAAGTATACAGAAATTGAAATTTTCACCTTAGGTGTACGTATGAGGTCGATCGCTTCCCGATGTACAGCTTGTCGGTCGGTCGCACTTTACAACTCGTTTTTATTTAACAAACAGCGCAATAAGACTTACAACTTCCTAACTAATTTGATTTCAGTCAGGACTACTAGTTGGTAGGTAGTTAACGGTTGTTTAACGGACTGTCGGGTGGAACCTTTCGGTCGACAAATTATAACTTTAGGAGTTACACTCTTGTTGACTTTTAATTTCACAATGTTAAACATTGGATGATGAGATTATTGGATGTATGTGAATAAAAAGGAATGCTTGGATAAATTGTAAGGTAGAAAATATATATTTTGAATATTAAAGTGTAAGTACAAAGTTCGGAATACAATTGAGCTGATCCAGATCCGCATGCTAGCAGCGTTACCCTATGATTGAGAAACCCTGAAGCCCACGTTGCCTGTCTACAATTTATGGTTTGCCTTCGACGCAGTTTTTCGTCTATGCGCTGTCGATGGCTGCAGTGTTTGAGAAAACTAAAGACCGGATGTAGAGTTTTCTTAGAAGTGGCGACCACTTCAAAAGGATGCTATGCTTACTTATATCTAAGTCTACCATGGAGTGATATTTACGTGACGGATTGCTCTCGTGGGAGTCGCAGTGCTGCTGTCCAAGTTTCCCATCGGTCGTACGTGACAGAATGTGGATACTGTAATCGCTTATTTTCTGCTGAAGTTTCGTCTGCGATGTTTCTGGAACCTTTCATGCTGACGTTAGTGGGAACGCTCAAGGTACCGCTGGTATGTGTTTCCTTGATCTCTTAGTTTCCCACTGACACTGCGTGAGAAGACGTCGCCTGATTGTCGCACAGAATGTCGTGGTGGGAGGAATCGTGGCGGGGCGGTTGCGCATGCAGAGCGGTGCACGCCAATGACTGTCCCATTGTTCCGCCGGCTTTGATCGCGCAGCACGTGTTGCTTCGAGCTCCTCAATAAGGTCTTCCTCCACCAAACATTAATGTGTTTGTCACAAGTTTTGTTTAATGTTTTCTGAAAAGTGGTGCGAAGTGGACTTACTGGTCATAGTACGTTCTTTCTGATAAGCGTTCTTCAATTATGCACACGGAGACGTCTACGTCTTTAAGCATCTGGTGAAGGTATGTAATTTTAGAGTCCGAATTTGCCCCTCGCTCGTTTTTTGGTTGGTCTTATAGTATTTTCCCTTTTATTCGTATGTACCTATATCTTGTTAGTTTATTAAAGTATTTTATTTTGGTTATACCATGTGTGCGCTAATCGCATGCTGTAGCTTTCGCTTGTTTCCGTTACGGCACGTGTGATGCGCGGGACGTGACACCTTCAATCATGAACACAGAGGCGTCTATGCCTTTGGCATCTGATCCAGTTGTAAAGGCATGTAATTTTACATTCTGAATTTATCCCTCGCTCGTTCTTTGGTTGCTATTTATTTCTCTCCATCCATTTTCTTGTGCAAAAGCGAGAAGCTTTTTTTCTAGCGCAAGAAGAGGGAGCAACGTAAGCGATATAAACCAAACGGTTCGAGAAGACGTGGTAGACGTGTGGGTTTGAAGTGCCGTGAGCAAGAACGAAGGTGGAACAAATTTATGCTGGTTAGATCATTAATTAGCCTTGTTTAATAATGTAAATTCCATAATGTAAATTTCGTATATTTTATATGTTCCATAATATGTATATGTCGGGTTAACGTTATGATTAGGGGTTAGGGGCGTGTAATGAATCTTCACTGGAATTGGCCATCGTAGTTATACAATCGAGGTAATCTTGATTTGAGCCTAACTCATTGTCTCAAGTTTCGGACAACTGTGTTTGGATTATTTTGTAAATGCTACAGCATTGAGGTTTTCCAAGTAATTCCAACGGGGAGGGGAGGGTGTCCTCTCATCTCCGACATATATATGTCGGGTTGACGGCAGGGGTGTATAATGAATCTTCACCAGTGTTGTTCATGGTTGTCGCACAGATATTTATTACACAAGTATGGCTGATACAAGATTGACAATCGGACGCGGTAGCTGGACGCTAATGACAATGGCCCTAGGTTCGATATAGCGAATCCACGGTCAACGGGATAAAGAATATACTTTGCTTCAAAGTCTAAGTCGGACTCAACTTACTACTCGTGATACTAGGAACGCTTGATTGACTCTTAGCTAATCGGATTGCCAGAAAAGAATGACTTTCCGTCGCGACGACGCTGCAGAGGAAAACTATGACGGGGTGTGCCTAAGGGCACGAGATCATCGGATTCGTCAAAGAAAGCCTCCACTCGGAGGGTGAGGGAAATAGGCGCTGCTGTTAATTGGTCAATTTCTATGTTGGCGGTTAGAAAAGGATGCTAGCCGCCCTAGAGAGAGAGTTCCTAGCAGGCAACGTCGTACGTGACCAAATCAGGCTTTCCCATAACTTCCCGCAATAGGTGACAAATTTACAGGCTGATAGAATAAAGACTGTTTGTCAATCTGAAGGACTTTAGTTAACTAAGTCCTAAGATTTGTAACGGTTCCTCAGGTTATCTGAACATAAACTGTATACGATGCATCGACATCTGGCGATCATCTGGCCCAAAGAATGGGGTCTGTGTGTGGCGAGCTGCGGGGCTGTTGGAATGTCTTATTGTCAAGTGTCTGTACTGCCAATTCTTTAAAGGAAAGCTATGTTACTTTATATCTCTGTTAGGTGGAATGTTTATCCCGTGACCGTGGTTACGCTCGGCGACCGGTTGTCGCCTCGAGCCTAAACTCATTGTCTCAAGTTTCGAATGACTGTGTCTGGGTTATTTCGTAAATGCTACAGTATTGAGGCTTTTCCAAATAATTCCAACGGGGGGGACCCGGTGTCCTTTCATCTCCGACATATATATATGTCGGGTTGCCGTTGGGCCTTGGATTAGGGGCGTGTAACGAATCTTCGCCTGGATTGTTCATCGTTGTTGTACAATCGAGATAGCGTTTATTATCACAGATATAGATAGTATAAGATCGACAAGTGGCCGCGGTAACTAGACGTTAATGACAATGACCTTAGGTTCGATATGAGGAATCCACGGTCCACGGGCTAACTCTTTGTTAAACTCAGAATATATTTTGAAGCACAAGGTAACGATCGCTGTGACGCTCGGTACATGTACTGCCCTTAAAGACGATGTGTAACTCTCCAAGGAGATCGCAAGAATAAATGAATGGTGAAAACTTTCCTCTCCTTACGATCGCGTTCGTTTTGTTGAATATTGGCCGGGGATACCAACAAAATTGCAGCCGGCGTTGCTAGGCAGACCCGCGTAGCTGCGACATTGCTCCTGCTCGGGGTTTGACTGCTAACACAACGTGTGTCATTATGTCATGTACATTAGGATCATGCCTCCAAATAAAGGAACACAATCGCTGTCCTGTTATGGTAGTACTTACGCCGCCCAATGTCACGTTTATGTTCCAATCTATATCTTGTTAGCCCTTTATTAAAGTATTTTATTTTCGGTCGGCTCGTGGACCGTTGGAAAAGGCTGTGACGACTCGACGGTCGAACGCGAGGTGCCTCTCGCCGGTCGCAACCGTGATGGCACGGTTTTTGCAACGGCGGCAGCGTCCGTGGCCGGGGCCTCTCGAATTCATCTATCCGCGCGTTGTCGCAGCTGTCGCTTGAAAATTCTACAATTGACTTAAAATACAAGAAAACTTGTTGATTTCCGAATAGAAGATCGAGTTCTTTATTTTCACTCAATTTATACAATACAAACAGTATTTGTGGTTCGCGAAGATAGACTTTCTAATATTCAGGCTAACACGGATTTATTCAGACTGACTTGGATGATTTTGAATGGAGTATTTATATTCTGTATTCGTTGGAGTGGAAGAAGGCTCTGGTCGTACTTATATATTTCTAAGGACGGCTAGAGTGACCGAATGCCACCCAGACGGCTGATAACGAATGCTACCCGGACGGTAATACGTGATAAAGCGTTTGGAATTTTAACTAATCGCATAGTTAGAAGAATTTCACCAGCGACATTCCCCCCTTTTTAGATTGAACTTGGTCCCTCAAGTTTTCTTCGGAAGGCTTTTATGGAATCGGATTCGACGTGGCTTGAAAATCACAGCTGATTCCTCTTCTTCTTCGAGGTGGCATATGTTGTTCGGGATACAGATGTTGGGTGTTGCGGTCAGGGCGCTTGGTGCTGTTGGGGCTGTCGCATTGTGGCTGCTGATTACGGTTTCATTTCGGCAGCAAATAGATTGATACATAAATCGCTAATGTCCAATACTACAATAACATTGGCTGTATCGCTATACAAGTATTCTTTTCTTATGTTTTCTACGAATACAGAGTTTCCTTCTAATGGTGTAATATTTATTTGCGCGGATACTATTCCGACAAAGAGGAGCGTCGACTTGGAAAGTAAGGTTTTAAACGATTACCGTGTATCTTTTTGTCTTGAATCAGGTAGTATGGAGTGCATACTTTATCAATCGTGTATGGTCCTAACCATTCCACATCAAGTTTATGCATTTTATGATCGTTATGTACTAAACCGGAGTATCCTTCTTTGAACACTGATTGAGGTTTCATAATTTTACGTTTTTGATCGCGCTGATATCGCTGTTTGCTATTGATCAATGTTTCGCGAGCGGTTGGAGTCTAGAGACCTATTCTCTTTTGCGGAACGTGACTTCCACCCACTTTGATATGTTTGATTTGATATGTTTGATTTTGAACGCGTCTTCGTACTGTTGCATCAAACTAGATACAAAATTCAGTCCGCGGTCGGTTAGTATCTTTTCTTGGAGCGGAAAAGATATAAATGTAATGATTCAAGAGTGCGTTCCAAATTGTTTCCGTTTGCTGAGTCTTTAGTGGCACGAGTGTTCAGTATTTTGTCAGTTCGTCATATATGGATAGAATGTACTGATTGCCTTTCTTTGTCATTCTTCAATGGGCCTAATAAGTCCATAGCAATTTTATCGTTTGTTTCGAGGGGTGTGTCGGTGATACAAGGTTCTTCACGCGGTCTGATACGCGTAGTTTTAGATGTTTGGCAGGTGTCACATGATTCTACGTGATGTTGTATGCGTATCATCAAATCTGGTACTCTGTGCCATTCACAAATGCGGTCGTATGTCTTTTGTATACCGGAGTGTCCTACAATATCGTGATTTTCTTTTAATAATTCGTCTATTTCCTCGTCGCTATATGTTTGGATTGGTTCCCATGCAAAATTTAATTCTTCCACGATGTCGTGCAAGAGTAATAAAACTCGTTTGATGGCGTTCTTCTCTATGAATCTCTTGTCGCCTATACCTATCTTCTCGTCTGTATGAATAATTTAGTTTAATTTGTTTAACTATTTGATTCTGTCGTAATTTCCTAGCTCTGTTTTGGATAATTGATAGAAAGATTTACATGTCAGAATATGTGTTCTAGATAGTGCGTCGGCTGCAGTATTACCTTTTCCTTTCGTATATTCTATTTCGTATATTTCCTTCCGTATTTGTATTCTTCTAATTTTAGTCGCCATTTCAACAGGCATGATGAGGGGTCTTTGCAGTTCTGTAGCTATTTTAGCGCTTGGTTGTCGGTTCGGATAAATAATTTCCGGCCTAACAGATATTGTCGGAGGCGTTTCACGGCCCATACGATTGCTAAAAGTTCATTTTCAGTTGTGGAATAATTTCGTTCCGGTGGATTCGGAGTTCGTGAGATATAACAAAATGGATGTCCGTCTTATGATGACATTGCACCATCGTTACTGGCGTCGGTTACTCTTCAATCGACTGTCCGAATATTATAATGTCGTCTAAATGTACAAAGCAATGCTTATTTATGAGTCCCCTTAGCGCGGCATCCATCATGCGTTGGACCGTTGCAGGTGCATTCTTTAAACCGAATGGCATTCTATTGTAATGGTAATAGTGTCCTTGTGGTGTGGAGAATGCCGTGTATTTCTTAGAGTCTGTGTCCATTGGGATTTGGTGGAATCCGGAGGATAAATCGAGGGCTGAGAAGAATTTTGCGTTGCCTAGTTGGGATAGTATGTCGTCTATGTCAGGTAATGGATATGCGTCTTGGTCAGTTAGCTCGTTTATTTTTCTAAAGTCTATTACAATTCGCCATTTCTGTTACCCTGAGGCGTCTGCCTTTTTTGATACAACCCAGACTGGTGAATTGTAAGGAGAATCAGATGGTTCTATGATGTTCTTTCGTAGCATTTCGTCAATTTGTCGTTTGATTTCTTCTTTGTGGCATTCAGGCGGTCGGTAAGATTTTGTGTTAATAACCTTATTCTTTTAACGTTATTGTGTGTTTAGCAAGGTTAGTGCATGTTAAATGGTCGGTCTCTAAATTGAATACGTCGTGGTAAAACAGCAATATCTTTTCGATTGGTTCGCGGAGAGCTTTCTCTATATGCGAGAGTCAGACTAAATCTTTAAATGTGGAGGCTTGATGGTATGTATTTGAATTTTCGATAAGATTGGTTATTTTGGCTGGGCACTCGCTACCATTGATAAAGCTCATCGTTGTCGATTTTCCTCCCAGGTAGACTGTTTTTGACACTGCTTGTTTTGGAGGTACGTCGTTTCACTGTTGTAGTAAGGGAATATTATCGTCAAGTTTTATTTGTTGATTTGAGAGTTCAAATTTGAATTTAGATAGGGGTGGCAAACCGAATATGCCGTCCTCTATAATTGAAAAGTTATCGTCTACTGCAAAGAATTCTAAAGTTTCACCGAATAATTTTACCCAGTCGCGTTCGTTAGTGTTAAATCTAGAGTGCCCCATCGAGAATTTTCGTTCTTTTACTCTTCTCGGTTGTAATACGCATCTTCGTTTCAGTACGTTAATTCCTGCTCCGCTGTCAACGAGGAATGTATGTCGTCGTCCGTCGAATCGTAGAAGCACTGTGGGTAGTTTTCCTGTTGTGGCGTTAATTCGTAAGTCTGGTCTATTGGTTCCTTTGTTTCTTCCTTGTGTGTCTCGAGTTTGTGGACTGCTGGTGATCTCGGAAATTGGCTGAGTGTTTGAAAATTTCTACAATGACCAGAGACATGTCCGATTTGATTACATTTAAAACACTTCAATTGAGTCCTTTGGGCGAGTGGCATTCGTTCAGCTTGCTGGAAGTTTCTTGACATTTGGTGTTAGGTGTTATAGTTGGTCATCGCTACTCGGGGAATCGTGATCGTTCCATTGGTCTTGGTCGTCGACTTCGATCTTGCTTGAAGTATCGCTCAACGTCGGCGGCTTTCGTTTCGGCTTCGACGATATTGTATGGTGGATAGGCGAGTAATACTTGTCCTATTTCGGTTTTTATGCCTCGAGTGAAATCGGTTACGGAGTCTCTTAGAATTCTATCTTTCATTGTCCGTCTAGTAATTTCATCACAATATTCGTTTTTTATACTGTATTGAAGCTGATTAAGCGCTCTGTGGAACCTGATGATATAGCTTTGAACACTTTCATCGTACGCTGTCTTGTTTCGCGTAACAACCTAACGCCAAGGCGCGCCGCGATAATGTGCGGATATCTGGTTGCCAGCCTGCCCGCGGTAAGTGGTCCGGTCGGGGAGACTGTTACACGACGTAACATACTCCCGCCGTTGAGAGGGTACCGATCAAAATTAGAAAGGTGTGAATAATGTCGTGAGGTGGGTCACTCATTAGACTGCGTTGCTGCTGATTATGTCGGAGTCATCTGGCGTCGATCTGTTCGGTAGTGGTACCATCCGCTTGATGCTCCGATCCAGGGTGTTCGTTGCCGTTCGAACGGTAGCCGATGAGATGATGGCATCGTCGTCGGGGCAATTTCGATGGTACGGCCGAAGGGCCGTTGCGTTGAAGGTGCGTTGTCAACTTTGTTGTTTAGATCGTTGTGGTACTCGGTATTGCCCGGATCTTCGCCGTTGAATTTCACGATCCATGAAGTGTCGTGATATAGTTCGGCCCATGAATTATTGTGGAACACCTCGGCCCAGGAGGTGTCGTTATACATTTCACCGATTTCATCGCGGCAAGTGCGATTCACATGTAGCTGAGTTGGGGAAGTTTGAAGGCGGTCTACAAATAATTGGGTGACAGGGCTCCCGTACGCACCCGTAGCGCGTCTTCTTGATGATGTTTGATGGTTGTGCCGGCGTGGCACCACTATCTATAAAAGACAACATGAGTGACGATTTACCTTCTGTTTGGTTCAACTCCTTCCACCATATTGGATACAGTGAGTTAGGATTAACAGTTGCAGGCATCTGTAGCCACCCTGCTTTATTGCGTTGATGATTAACCAGTTCCGTATCTTTCTGGAGTTGTCCTTTTGATATTTTCATATGGTGAGGTAGAGCGCCCGATGGTTCCGCGTAACCCGGGGTATGCCTAAATCTCAGTGTCTGAGGGCTGAGATGGTGTAGGAAATGCGATGATGCGGTCTTCCTGGTGACTGCACAAGAGGTAGGCCAGATGAACCAGTTTGATTGTTTTGAATGTTCTTCGTATTGTGAAGGTTTGGGCATTGGAGACTGTCCTGGTTTTGATAGAGCCAAGGTCGACGCCAGATTAAACGTGGTGTTCAAAGAGTTGCCCGATGTAGCGATGGAGGCAATAATGTGGAAATTATTCCGATCCGGATCACTCGCGCGTGTGGACTCTTTCGGCTGTGGCGAAGGCAGAGTCTTCAGATTATTTTTCGGAGATTGAGTTTCCGGCACGATATTTGTTTTATGTGTTACATGTGCCATGATGCAGGATAGGTTGTTAGCCTTCGGAGTGTTGATCGAGGAGAACCTGTTCCTTGATAAATCGGCCATCGTGGACTCCGGAGAGTTTGTCGTTGATTTCGACTTCAAATTGATCTCGGTGTCATTGACGGAGTTTAACACGTTGTTATCTCCTTTATGACTTACCGTGACAGGGCATGAGATATCCTGTGACGAATTCGTAGAAATCAATGGCTGAGACGAATTGTCGCCTGATGAGATCTTCTCTTTCTCGCGATCCCGATGATCGTGAAGGATTGCCTGATTCAATGCGTTTAGTGGCGTTGAATCAGAATGTTGTGATGCTGACGATGCGAATGTCACGTAATTTTTTAAGTAATTACGCAACTGTTGATTTTTTTAGTATAGTCTTTATTCTTTAGACTCAGAGTTTTATTACAAAGGTCAATATTGTGACTGAATTGGAATTAGAAATAGAACCGGATTGAAATTAGAAATAGAACTCTTTGAACGGTCTCGTACCATCAAAGAAGAAAGCTCGGTGTGGGTGTTCCCTTTGGAACTCAGAACGCGGATTCGTTGTCCGCACTTTTTGGTGGAAAAGTGAGGGTAACGATCCGCGATGCCCATTGGTAAATGAATTAGGTAGTAAAGACAAGGAGAGCTAGATATGGCTCGTGGGCATCCTTGTTCGTGGAAAAACTCTTATCTTGCCAGACACCCGCTTTCTCCGTATTAGGTAAGAGCGTGCAACAAACATAAACCGAAAATATTCACGTGAAGGAAACTGAAACTGAACAGATTCGGTTTATGGTTGTCTTCCTAGGCCTGTTGCGAGTTAATAGAACAATAGATAGGTCTTGGCGTCCGGACTACGTGGAATTTTACAAGGACCGTCACATCTGGCGTACCACATGGCAAAAAGGAAAGTTGGTCCGTGACATTCCCCCCTCCTTAGATTGAACTTGGTCCCTCAAGTTTTCTTCAGGAGGCCCTTTGTGAAATCGCACTCGATGTGGTTTGAAATTGCAGCTGATTCCTCTTCTCTTTGGGGGTGGCATGTATTGGTTGAGGTACAGGTGTTGGATGTTGGTGGGACTGTTAACTAAGATTTCATTTTGGCGAAAAGAAAAGGTTAGATTGATACATAAATAGTTATTCTGGCAAAGAGAAGTGTCGACCTGGAAAGTAGGGTTTTAAACGATTGCCGTGTATATATATATTTTTTTTTCTTGAATTAGATAGTGGATTACATACTTTATCAATCGTGTACGGTCCCAACCATTCCACATCAAGTTTGTGTCTTTTATGATCGTTGTGTACTAATACGGAGTCTCCTTCTTTGAAGACTGATTGCGGCTTTATGATTTTTATTATTTATTATTTTGATAATTTCAATCAATTTACAACGTGATTATGTCATCAGGCATCAAGAAGTTTACATATTGGATCATCGAATTGTATTTGTTTTTTTTTTTTTTTTAAGCATCCTACAAATACTATACTGAAGCCTACATTATATAGTACGCCTTTCCGACTCTTGTATATAAAAAAAATATCGATTCGGAGTGCAACTTTAAATACATACACATGTTTCATCAAATATTTCATTTCAACTTTAATCTATCTCTGTAATGCATTAATATGAATGTGAATATTGTACAAAGCCATGAATACACCTTTTTAACATATATTTGTCCATTTTAAATTCTACTTAAGTAAAACAAACTTGTATTGAAACTTTGTGTTATTCAATAATAAGGGCATTGTAATTTTTACTGTAATAATAATGTGAAATCAGTTATCCACAATTCATGTTCCAGTCTACAGATATTGTTTCAATAGTAGAAGAAACATCACTTACTGAGCTTAATACTTGGTACATATTATAGTTATAATCTCTAGGCATTATAAGATCCTTGTCTCAAATTTCTACTCTAATTCCTTTATATTAAATATTATTATTATTAATCATTTTTGGTTTAAACATATTATTTATACATTTACTTGCGAATAAAATTACATGTGGCAGTATAGTACTTAACTCATTAATAGAATGTATCTTCTTTGAGAATATATGATCATTATCTTATGATAATCTATCAACTAAAATTTTGTTATTTCTATGTTGACATTGAAATTGTACAAATAATATGTTACCAACTTATAATTGTTCCCAAAATAACTAATTAACAATGATTTAAACTATACAGTTTGTCTTAGAATGATGGATAATATAAAAATTCAAATTTATTAACAATACCTGAAAACTTTAGTTGATTTTATGCTAAATAATATTAAATATTTTGATATAAAACACAAATTTCTGTTGTATGATTGCATCAACTAATAATATTCTAGAATATACAACGCTTAAAGATTTGAGTGAAAATAAAATTCAAAAACAATGTCCTTGTAATGTTAACTTATCTGTAAATACTAAAAGAACAAATATCCATCAATATCCATAATGTAAAATTATTTGCTTGTTAAATGCTTCTAGAGTATGGAACTTTATGTATACTCTTTTTATACCGCATCAATGTAATGTACTTAATGTATCAATAGTTCTAGAAATTTTCCGAGAAATATACGCAATATTGAAAATATAATAATCGTTATTCAATGGATTTTATATGTTCATAGTAACAAAAATATCTTTTTTTTTCTAGTATTACATTTTAAATAATTCGTGTTTGACTTTTCGATAAAATTGGTTGTTTTGGCTGGGCACTCACCACCATTGATAAAGCATATCGTTGTCCGTCGGATCGTAAAAGTACTGTGGGTAGTATATATATATATGTCGGAGATGAAGGGACACCGGGCCCCCCCGTTGGAATTATTTGGAAAAGCCTCAATACTGTAGCATTTACGAAATAACCCAGACACAGTCATTCGAAACTTGAGACAATGAGTTTAGGCTCGAGGCGACAACCGGTCGCCGAGCGTAGCCACGGTCACGGGATGAACGTTCCACCCAACAGGGATATAAAGTAACATAGCTTTCCTTTAAAGAATTGGCAGTACAGACACTTGACAATAAGACATTCCAACAGCCCCGCAGCTCGCCACACACGGACCCCATTCTTTGGGCCAGATGATCGCCAGATGCCGATGCATCGTTTACAGTTTATGTTCAGATAGCCTGAGGAACCGTTACAAATCTTAGGACTTAGTTAACTAAAGTCCTTCAGATTGACAAACAGTCTTTATTCTATCAGCCCGTAAATCTGTCACCTATTGCGGGAAGTTATGGGAAAGCCTGATTTGGTCACGTACGACGTTGCCTGCTAGGAACTCTCTCTCTAGGGCGGCTAGCATCCTTTTCTAACCGCCAACATAGAAATTGACCAATTAACAGCAGCGTCTATTTCCCTCACCCTCCGAGTGGAGGCTTTCTTTGACGAATCCGATGATCTCGTGCCCTTAGGCACACCCCATCATAATTTTCCTCTGCAGCGTCGTCGCGACGGAAAGTCATTCTTTTCTGGCAATCTGATTAGCTAAGAGTCAATCAAGTGTTCCTAATATCACGAGTAGTAAGTCGAGTCCGACTTAGACTGTGAAGCAAAGTATATTCGTTATCCCGTGGACCGTGGATTCGCTATATCGAATCTAGGGCCATTGTCATTAGCGTCCAGTTACCGCGTCCGCTTGTCAGTCTTGTATCAGCCATACTTGTGTAATAAACATCTGTGCGACAACCATGAACAACACTGGTGAAGATTCATTATACGCCCCTAACGCCAACCCGACATATATATATATATATATATATATATATATACATACTACTACCATACGTATACTAGTGGAAATCCTAACACTGTGTACTTATATTGTATATTAATATCAATATATAGTAATAGACATTAATACCAATACTAATACTATGAGATATTGAACATCATCCTAATAATTTTACTTTTGATAAATAAATAATTAGTTGCAGGGTTAGGGATTTCCACCTTTTGCACTCTGCGCAAGCGTGTCTGCTTAGTTACTTTTCAGAGATATAATGTTTGTCCAGGTGAGGTACTGACGAAACGTTTCAATAAAAGCACAACAATATGCATATAGCAAGTGGCATTAATATTCGGCAATGTATTACGGCAGATATTCTGTTACTGTACCTACAGATACAATTTTGGTAGGACAAATACAGATTATATTACTGTGTCTACAGATACTTGTCCTACAAAAGTTGTCCACTTGGAACATCATTTTTATTCCAAATAATAAAGGAAATTGTCACTTGCGAAAGTTGTAAGGTTAACGAATGAAGAATTCACCACTCGATTTATGTAACAGACGAAATTACAATATATACTAGGCAGTACTGCTACCCACCGATGAATCAAGAGAAGACACAGTCTCGATTTGAAGCTTTGTTATTCCAAGAAATAATTAGACCGTCCACTTCACCGTATAACTCTGTTTTATGGGTTGTATCGAAAATATCGGACGCCGATAACACTGAAGATGGGCGCAGGATAATTAATTTTCGTGCATTGAACGAAAAAACCAAAGCGACAAGTATCCACTATCTCAAATTACCGAAACTCTGGACCCACTGAGAGGTGCAAAGTATTTCTCGATCTTTGATCTGGCAAATGATTTGCAACGTTTAATATATCAAGTATTAACTCAATGAAATATAAATTCAAAATTATTTGAATGATGTAGAAGTCTACTTTTCATCTTCATAGGAAGTTAAAATTTAAAGATTGTTGAATCATCTCAGAAATCGCGGATTTACTTTCCCAACTAATATAAGCGGAGTTTTGCGTAAAGAAATTACGTACTTAGGGCATAATTTTTACCGACGGTGTCAAACCAGGTCCAAGGAAACTCCATGCGGCAGAAAATTGTCTTACTCCAAAGTCTAATCCAACAATCCAGAATCCAAGGACGTCAAACAATTCTTAGAATTGACAAGTCACATATTATCGTCGTTATCAGAGACTATTATGTTAACGCTAGTATCAGTATTCAGCTACTAGTATCAGTATTGAGCCAAGATGAAATTGGTCGCGATTTACCGGTTCCATATGGTTCTCGCAATTTATACCCAGTCGGAAAGAATTATTCAGCAACTGAGAAAGAATGCCTGGCTATGATATATGCTACGCAATATTTCCGACATTATGTGTTCGTAAATTTGCACTCATTACTCACTATCGACCCTTAGTTTAACTATAGTCAGTTAAAGATCCTATTTCCATTAAATGGAAATTAATGTTGCTAGAGTACAAATGCAATATCGTACTCAAACCTGGGGAACGAAACCAGGACGGAATCGTGCTGTCTCGTAATTCAGTGGTCTTCCTTTAATCGTTCTTCACTTATCCAAGATAAATCGGTTATCGTGTTTAAGGAATAGAACGAAATCCAGGAAGGTTTACATACAGCGTACCTTCTAGCAATTCGAACGAAGAACCAATTACAGCGCCACGTCCATCCGTAAAAAGAGGAAAAGTTCACCAGGAAGCAACCAACACAACAACGAAAAACTTTGGTGCACCGTTCCTCAAATTCACATGGAAGGCGTTATAAACTCATACGATTCAATCATTTCACGATAAGTCTGAACAATAAATAAAATACTAATAATTCAGAAAGGGATCTAATAACATTGGACGAAGGAGAAACCGAAGAAACTACTTCACTTGAAAATCATAACCCATTGAGTGAAATAGAGAAATCACGCGATTAAAGCCTGCAATCCCGTCTATTCTTAGTCTATAAGAATATAGACCCCAGAAATTCTGGAAAGCACTTGAACGCAGTTGAGAAGTATTGTTCCCGATGAAGAATCTGATACAGATATATCTGTTACGTCGGCCGACTCTCTACCTGAGCCGGACCTCACATCGCGGACGGATGGCAGCCAGATGTCCGCACATCTTTATCGCGTACTCTTGAAAACACTCGCAGCCTGACTATAAATCTCAGAAAACTCTGGCGAAAGTCTTTCATTGCAAACAAGGGCTTTTCCACGAAAGCGTTTTCTAAGGTTTCTGGTTAGCGTCTGGAAAACACGTGAACGCTAAGTGTTCACACGTGCGATGCCTCCTACTCCCAACTTTCCATCGAGGGTGGCTAATACCCTTCCTAGTCCATCGATAGTCTTACTAACCAATAGAAACAATTTCTATTACCCTCACTTCTCCAACCAAAAACTGTCATCAACAAATCAGATGATTCCGTGCGTTAGACACACCCATCCTTAGCTCACCTCCGACACAGCATCGTCACGATCAAGTCAGTTCGTCTTCGTCGTCAATTCAGTCAACACGTCTACAACGATCGCTCAGTCCAACGAACTCACTGAGAAGCATCGTAAAGTCGCAATCTAACATTCTAACCGATCAGTCGCAGTCGAAAACTCTCTGTACGGTCGCGTCCAAATCAGTCACATTGTATAAGATATAACTCGAACATTCTAGTGGTAACTTCCGATACTATTTAAACCGACACCTTATATAAACTGTAAGTATTACTGTGATACAAATATATATTTATTCTACAACCGTAGAATAAGTTGCATTCAGTGAATCACCCCGGTTATCCTAAACGAAACGCGGGGAGCGACCATTTCGCGGCGTCGATTAGCCGAATCGTAGCGAGAATTTACGCCTCTCGCTGACGCGTTTCCTCGCGACCGCGTCTCTTCGCGAACGGTCGCAACAATATCACTCTCCTAAGATTCACAACCCGAGGTAGAAGACAACCACGAGCCCTGTAAAATAAACATATACGGAGAAATATTTATCGCTCTAATGGAAAAAGATGTACATTTAATATGTACATTTAATAAGTCCGGAAATTGTTACTTAAAAGCTGCCAGGGGAAGAATTCTTGCTGATGTCGGTTACTTGGAAAAAAGTCACCTGCCAAGGAGAATCCGCAGGAAGGACAATTAACCATTTTTTAATCAATTAAGAAATTTTTCCATGAAACTAAAATAAATTGGTCATAAAATATATCTTTGAAGAACTGAAAGACGAAAATATCGTCACAGTACTACGAAACTTGAAAACTATATTCAAGGAAATGAGAACAATAGCCGTTATATTGTCATTGGGAAAGAACCAGAATCAACCCGTCATGCGGGAATACTAAACTCTCATCTGAAAAATACTCAAAAACACCAACGTAGAAATTACTCTATATATGGAAACAAGTATAGCACCTCCAGGGGATATTCGAGAAGAGTTCATAGAAGAAACACATAGCAGTATACAAACGAATCACCAAAACCTAAAGATGCTTCAGAATAAGACATTCATCTCGAGGAATGAAAAACGATGCACAAGAATTAATCAGAAAATGCAAAAGCTGCGAAAAACAACAGTTGGTAAGAGCGAAAATTCCACAACTCATGTTTATTACAGACAATATATAGAAAAACCTGCCATGTACCAACGATGCAAGACAACGTAACCAAAAACTGCATAGCTGTTGCGATATCGAACACCGGAGCCACAACAATAGCAGATACCTTTGCAACGATTTTAATTCCCATCTTCGGAACATTACGTGCAATCCTCACAGACAAAGGAACAAACTTTTCAGTTGGATTCAGAATCAATCTTTCATTCGACTCAGGAGAAGTTATATTTTATGGGAAGTCAAATGTTTTATTACGGTGAAGTTTTGAATGATACAAAGTCGAAACTGGTAATGGCGATAACATATCACGGTTCCACGGCGTTAAGTAGGACATAGTAAATTTAGGTATCGACCGAGCGGAAAAGGCTCGTGGATCTCGCGGCTGGCGCAGACCAACGTTGAATATTATTCCACGTGAGAATTACAGGACCGTTTTTTCAAATTATGGACAATTTCGCGGAATTCTTTTTTATGAGATAGACGTGATCAACAGTCGCGCAAGATGCAGCGAGAACCCGACGACGAAATGTTACCATTGATTGAAACAAACTTTACATAATGCGCCGGTATTAATTTCTAGAGCGTTTTAATTAAATGTATTGTGCCCGTAAAAATACACACAACAATACGACACAAATAATAGTAAATCCTAGGCTAAATTTAAAAAATAGTATTTGTAGCATCCATACTATTTCGCACTTTTCTATAATGGAATTGACCGATATGCCTTTTAAGGAATTCGTATCATTTAAAAATATTATTTTGTACTTAACGTGTTTCTATATTTATTATTATTTTGCTATTATCCTATTAATTTGAGTTATAATGTGAGGTAATCTGTCGAGTAATCAGTAAAGAGCTAATTATAATATTGTTTTTGAAAACAGATCTGAATTAATGTCAAGCCTCATGGATATTTTCCACCGAGTCATTAATATATAAAACACGTGAAATCTCGGTTTTCACGCAGTCTGACAGGACGAAAGAAGGAAATTTAACAGGAACGAAGGAAATTAGTGTATGAACACGCCGTTCACTTACGATCGATCAAGGTAGAAAGTGGTTACGGGGACAGTGTAGGGCGAGCGAAGAATAGTGGATAAGAATGGGAAACGGATCAGCCGAATGACTGGCAGTCAGAACAATAGGCCTGGCGAATTCTAAGTGCTCCGCGTTTTCATGTCAAAAGCAATGCACGTAGCAAAAGGGTAAAGAGAGAAACGACCTTATAAATGATATTTTGTCGATTACACGCCTGTCAGGTTTGTTTACTTACGTTACTTACAGTAACGAGCAAAACTATAGTAAGTGCTATTTTATCAGAATGCAAAACAATGACGTGTGCCTATGTGGGTGTCACGTTTAACTGTAGTTACAAAAATCTGAATTTTAGAAAGAGAACGTTATTGTGGAAGTAATGATAAGTAGAGTGCGCGTGTTTGTGTAAATTCATATTTTTATAAATTGAAAAAATGAAATCAGAGTAGACGGTTGTTTTATTATAAATATTATAACGAGTACTATATCGCGTATGTTTCATAGTTCGTTCGGTCTAATACTTCATATATAAAACCTATAGTAGTCATTGTTGTCTATATTTATTTAATTAATATTTATTATTAATATTTATAATAAAACAATTGTCCATGTATGAAGCATAAAAGTTTCAGCAACTATATCATACATGGCATTAGCCTTATGTTAGACATTATTTTACATTAGGCTTTGATTCCCAATCTCTCGCTTGCGTGAACGAGAAGGATTAAACTCTTACTTCTTTGGAATTGAAACTTAAATAATTCAGTTTAATTGTTACGACCGTTCGCGGAGAGACGCGGTCGCGAGGAAAATGCGTCAGCGAGAGGCGTAAATTCTCGCTACGATTCCGTTAATCGACGCCGCGAAGTAGTCGTTCCCCTTGTTTCGATTAGGATAACAGGGGTGGTTCAATGAATGCAACTGTAGGCTACAGTTATATTATATATATATATGTCGGGTTGACGGCAGGGGCGTATAATGAATCTTCACCAGTGTTGTTCATGGTTGTCGCACAGATATTTATTACACAAGTATGGCTGATACAAGATTGACAATCGGACGCGGTAGCTGGACGCTAATGACAATGGCCCTAGGTTCGATATAGCGAATCCACGGTCAACGGGATAAAGAATATACTTTGCTTCAAAGTCTAAGTCGGACTCAACTTACTACTCGTGATACTAGGAACGCTTGATTGACTCTTAGCTAATCGGATTGCCAGAAAAGAATGACTTTCCGTCGCGACGACGCTGCAGAGGAAAACTATGATGGGGTGTGCCTAAGGGCACGAGATCATCGGATTCGTCAAAGAAAGCCTCCACTCGGAGGGTGAGGGAAATAGGCGCTGCTGTTAATTGGTCAATTTCTATGTTGGCGGTTGGAAAAGGATGCTAGCCGCCCTAGAGAGAGAGTTCCTAGCAGGCAACGTCGTACGTGACCAAATCAGGCTTTCCCATAACTTCCCGCAATAGGTGACAGATTTACAGGCTGATAGAATAAAGACTGTTTGTCAATCTGAAGGACTTTAGTTAACTAGGTCCTAAGATTTGTAACGGTTCCTCAGGCTATCTGAACATAAACTGTAAACGATGCATCGGCATCTGGCGATCATCTGGCCCAAAGAATGGGGTCCGTGTGTGGCGAGCTGCGGGGCTGTTGGAATGTCTTATTGTCAAGTGTCTGTACTGCCAATTCTTTAAAGGAAAGCTATGTTACTTTATATCCCTGTTGGGTGGAACGTTCATCCCGTGACCGTGGCTACGCTCGGCGACCGGTTGTCGCCTCGAGCCTAAACTCATTGTCTCAAGTTTCGAATGACTGTGTCTGGGTTATTTCGTAAATGCTACAGTATTGAGGCTTTTCCAAATAATTCCAACGGGGGGGCCCGGTGTCCTTTCATCTCTGACACGGCCATCCTGACTATCACACGTCCTCGGGTGTATCTAGAATATTGGATTTTCCCAATGTTAGACTCGATATAACTGTCGTTATTTACAATTTAGTTAAGTGTCAAAATAGGTCAAGGGTCCAGTTTGACAGCAAAAATTCTGGTCGGACGTTTGATAACGAAAGAGTTAAAAGAGAGTGGAAATCCGTAACGTTACGATTGATATTCGAAGTGCTAGTCGCATTTTGTGAATCATCAGTCTGGGCGTAATGACATGATGGACCATTCTCGATCTCGCACCTGGACGACCCTCAGTTCTCTGGATCATGATACCACACTGAGCTTTTGTTCAAACACTATGTTAGATGTTATCTCCGTAGTGTTAACGATACTTGAATTGAATTCGGTAACGGTGTGTTGATCCCACACTTACTTTGTTTGGGCCGTATGCCCCCCCGTAAGCGTGTGTGTGCCACTATGTTCGATCCGACACCTGATTACCGCACTGGACATGTATGAAGACATTGTCCTTTGCCATATCGCCACACTACGTTAGATGTTATTTCCATGATACTTGAATCGAATTCGGTAACGGTGTGTTGATCCCGCACTTACTTTGTTTGGGCCGTATGCCCCCCGTAAGGCGTATGTTCGCCGCTATGTTCGATCCGACACCTGATTACCGCACTGGACATGTATGAAGACATTGTCCTTTGCCATATCGCCACACTGGCATATGCAAACTCTTTCTGCTAAGTGCTGTGGTCAGCATGATCCTCTGGGACCGAGGTACTCGCATCGTCATGGTCACTGTTCTCGTCATCACCGCAGACGTCCAACTCAGTAGGAACGCGACTATCTGGCATTTTCTTTAACCTATCATGGCTGTATTTATATGACCGTTTGCCGTCTAGTGTTTTTAAAATGTACCTATCTCCTTCCAAAATTTCCGCTATCACAAATGGACCGCTAAATTTCGGATCTAGTTTCGTTTGGTTCCTTTCCTCGTTTTTCTTTAATACAAAGTCACCGAGATTGAATTTAACTACTTTGGCTTTCGTTTTATCGAATCTTTCCTTATCATACTTAGCGCTATCTTCCATATTTCGTATGGCCTGTTGTCTTACGTTGCAGATATCTATTTCCTTTTCTTCGGTATTTTCAGATAGTAGTAACCCGTAGGGTCTCGCTGTTTTACCAATTAATAATTCTAGCGGACTCGATTTAGTCACACGATGAGTGGTGCAATTTAAAGCTAACTGTATTTCGCCGATCGCGTCTTGCCATGATCGCCCGGTCGTTTCTACTGTTGTAAACATATTCTTTAATGTACCCATAGTACGCTCTATCTGTCCATTCGCTCTACTAGCACCGGTTGCTATTAGGTGGAGTTTAATTTGTCTATCCTTACAAAAATCTTGAAATTCTTTGCCGGTAAAACATCGCCCTTGATCCGCTATTATCCGAGAGGGACTGCCGAATAGAAATATGGCGGACTTAAGTGCCTTAACGGTGCTAAGGGAGTCTATTTTACGAGTGTGGTGTAAGTATACAAATTTGGTAAAGGCATCGATCAGGACAATGACGTATTCTTTCGAGTCGTTCTTGCCGCTCAGCTTTCCCGTTATGTCTACGTGAATGGTATGCCAAGGTATGCTGGTCTTAGGTATGGGATGTAATTCAACTTGCACTTTGCCTGAATTCGCCTTAGAAATCTGACAAGCATGACAGTTCTCTACGAATTTGCGGACATATTTCGCCATCCCTTCGAACCAGTAATACTCGTACAGTTTCTCGAGCGTTTTATCCCAACCTAAGTGCATAATTGACTGGTGTATGTGGTTAATGACGGACCGCCTAAACCCTCTTGGTACGATGGGCAGGCAGAGGGTCTTGCCTCTCCTTTGTATTTTACGGTAAAGGGTACCGGATCGTAACTCATACGTACTCGCAATGTCTTCCGCGAGCTCGTCGTTTCGCAGTTTGTTGACGATTTCAGAAATTTGAGGGTCGCGACGTTGTTCCGCTAGTAGCCAATCTTCCGAGATTTCGGCCAGATTGATTTTCTTTTCTTCGATATTGTTGGTGGGGGCGCGGTCGGTGTCTACAGGATTACGCGAGAAGAAATCTACGTGGGCCATTCGTTTGCCTTCTCGGTACATAATGTCGAAAGTGAAAGTTTGCAAGTAAGCCCACCACCTATGAACCCTGTCACTTAGACTTACTTTATTACGAGCTGCTTTTAACGAATTACAATCAGTGACAACGAGAAATTCCCGTCCGTGCAGATAGTGGCGAAAATGTTTAACGGCGTTTACAACTGCCAGGGTCTCTAGTTCATATGAATGATATCTGGATTCCGCGGGGCTCGTTCTCTTACTGTAATATTCTATTACTCGGTTTCTGCCGTCGATTTTGTGCATTAAAATAGCGCCGTATCCGTCCGAACTAGCGTCAGTATGTAATTCTATCGGGTAATTCGGGTCAAATATCATCAACACCGGCTCGTTGGTCAGGATGGAAATTATTTTTTGCCTTATGGTTTCGTGTCTATCTGTCCAAGTTAGGTTTTTAATACCGGAGGTAAGTGCGTACAATGGTTTCATTACCTGTGAAAATTTAGGGACGAATTTTCGGAAATAGGAGGCTAAACCTATGAACTGCCTAAGTTGAGCGACGGTCGTTGGTGCCGGTAGAGAACTCAAGGCTTGTATTTTACCCGGATTTGGGCGAACTTCTCCGTTATGAACTACGTACCCGAGATAAAGTACAGACGTCTTGAGAAAGGAACACTTCGAAAAATTGAAGGAGAACCCGGCGTTTACGAGGGTACCTAGTACGATGCGTAATCTTTCTAGAGCCTGGTCTACCGATTCAGCGATGATTAGGACGTCATCCAGGTAGACAACGACGTACGAGTGGCATTGAAGGCATTGAGAATAGCCCTCTGGAAAACGGACGGTGCGTTTTTCAATCCAAACGGCATCGTCGTACACTCGCATTGCCCGTCGGGGGTGACAAACGCTGCGCATTCTGCCGAATTGGGATGAATGGGGACCTGATGGAACCCGCCGGCCATGTCGAGGCTAATGAAGTACTTCGCCCTTTGCAATCTCGCGATTTGATCCGCGATAAGAGGTAGAGGATATCGGTCCGTGACCGTATTTTTGTTTAGCTCTCGAAAATCTACGCACAACCTATCCGAGTCGTCCTTCTTCTTTACGAGTAACATAGGGCTCGCGAACGGTGAGTTACTAGGCCTTATGATTTCTGCCTTAAGTAATTCGCTTATTCGTTCGCGCACTATGCTTCGCTCTGCCTCGCTAAGCCTGTAGGGGCTTCTTTGTACGGTGATATTAGGATCGATCAGACGTATCTCTAACTGTCCCGTATTTACACGTGCACGCGGGAAACCCGTAATAAATGAACTTTTGAATTCTTCGAGGATGGAGATCAATCGGTCTTTGTCTTTACCGAACACCTCGGTGTCGACCCCATTAATATCGATTTTACTTTCGGCGGTTATATTGTAAACATTGGCAGCTTTTGCCCTGCAGATACTGAGGCTATTTTGGGTAATATTTACGTTAAAACCTTGGCTCAAAATTTCGCGGCCTATCATGATGTCGTAATTTAGATAGCCGTCGGCAAGGATGTGAAAAATTATTTCCAACGCAAAACCATTAATACGTACTATGGATGCAATTTGAGACGTGCAATTAATACGGTGATTTCCTATCCCTCGCATTACTACTACGTCGGTCGTTCTTTTGCCGGAAAATTTCGAGGCTACGGACTCTTTGATTAGCGAACATTCGGCTCCAGAATCGAAATAAAACGAGAACGACTCACCCAGATGGCTTAAGTTACCAGTTGAAGACTCCACCACGCAGGAGTTGACTCGACGTTCGTTATCGGGGTTGCGATTTGTTTTCTGCTGCAGCGGGCAGTTGGGTGCGATGTGGCCCTCTCCGCGACACTTGAAGCATGACACCTTGGACGATCCAGCCGGTCGGCTTTTCTCCTGTCTCTCGGTTCTCATTCTCGTACGACACTCCGCTATCTTATGCCCGGGAATACCACAGTGACGACACCTGATCCGGGGGCCAGGTAGCTTCTGCCGTTTAACTTCAGGGCCAGCTGATGGATTTTCTGACGAAGGCGCCAGCCTCTTCTTCGCGTAGTGGAAAGCATTCATTTCCGTCAAAAATTGGTCCAGAGTCTTGATGTCGCTTGTAAGCGCTAATTTCTCGATACGTTCGTCGCGCAGACTCAGGTGATGAAGAACGGCGGCGTTGATCATCTCGTCCCCGTTCAGATGACCCCACCTTGCCCCGAGGAGGGAACGGAGACGAACACCATAGGCTCCTATGGATTCGTCCTCCAGCTGAGGTTCGGCCACCATCTTTATTAGCGCTGAGGTTGCCGTCTCTTTACCACCATAGCGCATAAGGAAAAATCCCTTAAATTTGGTCCAGGTGAAGCCCTTACCGAACGGTAACCGCGTGAGCCATGGTGCGGCACTACCGCCCAGTGTACGGCTTAAGATGAAAAATAGCTCGTCGCTACGGATGGGCCTTTCGTCCATGAACTGACTAACAAGTGAGCACCACGCGAGCGGATCGGCGCCCTCGACTTCGGGATTGAAATGCGGTAATGATATTTCCTTAGGATCCGCACTCACCCTTTGCTCTCTCAATTGGCACTTGATGTCCCGAAGCTCCCCCATAATTGTAGGCGGTGGTGATACTCCCTTAGGTTCCGCACTCACCCCTGGCTCCTTCCATTGACTCAAGACAGCCAGAAGCCGCTTCGAAATTGTAGACGGTGGTGATACTTCCTTAGGTTCCGCACCCGCCTCTTGCTCTTTCAATTCACTCGCGATGGCCAGAAGCTGCTCCTTAATTGTAGACGGTGGTGATCCCACTTCTGATGTCGGGTTGACGGCAGGGGCGTATAATGAATCTTCACCAGTGTTGTTCATGGTTGTCGCACAGATATTTATTACACAAGTATGGCTGATACAAGATTGACAATCGGACGCGGTAGCTGGACGCTAATGACAATGGCCCTAGGTTCGATATAGCGAATCCACGGTCAACGGGATAAAGAATATACTTTGCTTCAAAGTCTAAGTCGGACTCAACTTACTACTCGTGATACTAGGAACGCTTGATTGACTCTTAGCTAATCGGATTGCCAGAAAAGAATGACTTTCCGTCGCGACGACGCTGCAGAGGAAAACTATGATGGGGTGTGCCTAAGGGCACGAGATCATCGGATTCGTCAAAGAAAGCCTCCACTCGGAGGGTGAGGGAAATAGGCGCTGCTGTTAATTGGTCAATTTCTATGTTGGCGGTTGGAAAAGGATGCTAGCCGCCCTAGAGAGAGAGTTCCTAGCAGGCAACGTCGTACGTGACCAAATCAGGCTTTCCCATAACTTCCCGCAATAGGTGACAGATTTACAGGCTGATAGAATAAAGACTGTTTGTCAATCTGAAGGACTTTAGTTAACTAGGTCCTAAGATTTGTAACGGTTCCTCAGGCTATCTGAACATAAACTGTAAACGATGCATCGGCATCTGGCGATCATCTGGCCCAAAGAATGGGGTCTGTGTGTGGCGAGCTGCGGGGCTGTTGGAAAGTCTTATTATCAAGTGTTTGTACTGCCAATTCTTTAAAGGAAAGCTATGTTACTTTATATCTCTGTTAGGTGGAACGTTCATCCCGTGACCGTGGCTACGCTCGGCGACCGGTTGTCGCCTCGAGCCTAAACTCATTGTCTCAAGTTTCGAATGACTGTGTCTGGGTTATTTCGTAAATGCTACAGTATTGAGGCTTTTCCAAATAATTCCAACGGGGGGGCCCGGTGTCCTTTCATCTCCGACACATATATATATATATATATATATATATATATATATATATATATATATATATATTTCCATCAGATTAAAACACTCACAGCGTAGATAAAAATTATTTGATTTCGTCGTGTCGGAAGTACAATGATTGACCCGAGAGTTGATAGAGTTAGCGTGTTGATTGCCGAGAACTTGTTAGAATTGTAGAGTTGACTGCCCGATGATCGAAAGAGCAATATTGTTGACTGTCCGAGGTATGTAAGAGCAGTAGCTGACTGTCGGAGATGTGTAAGTGCAGTAACAGTCCCATCTCGTGCTATTTAGGAGGAAAGCTCGATGTGGGTGTACCCTTTTTGAACTAAGAACGCGGATTCGTTGATGACAGTTTTTGGCCGGGAAAGTGAGGATAATAGACATTGTTTCTATTGGCTACTAAGATTGTCGATGGACTAGGAAGGGTCTTAGCCGCCCTCAATAGAAAGTTGGTAGTAGGAAGCATCGCACGTGTGTAAAACTAACTTTCACGTGTTTTCCAGAACCAAACCAGAAACCCCAGAAAACGCTTTCGTAAAAAGATATTTGTTTGATCTGAAAGACTTTAGCTAGAATTTTCTAAGATTTATGGTCAGTCCTTGCGAATCGGAAGGGGTACGCCATAAGGATGTGCGGTCATCTGGCTGCCATACGTCCGCGATGTGAGGCCCGGTCCAGGTAGAGAGTCGGCCGACGTAACATCAATATTCCTTTGAAATTACTTAAGTTGCGACTTACAGAGTACACGTAAATACCCCGACCATTACACTAAATAATTGTACGTCCCTGTTTATAAAATATGTACGTTGTCATTTATTATATAACATTTTGTTCAATCGTAATATCCAGCCAGCGAACTCACACCCACAATGATATACCTTTGCCACTCGAGGTTTACCGATTAGTTGAACGTTGCCAGTTTGCTACTAATACTTCCTGCCTTCTCTTCGTCAGTCATAAGCCCGCGTCGATTTGTTCCCACGCCTTGGCCTTTCCTGTAGCTCCCGTATATACGTCTCATCGATTCGTACACGATAGCCAAACTTCTCGGGCTCCCTTTGCCATAAGTTGATTCGTCTTCGCATCTATTTCCTCAGCAGTCAATGCAATTAACGACACTGGATTTGCCTGATTAGCAACTCCATAACCTAAAAGTTAGCCCGACTACATAGTCGCCACCTTTAGCTCGTAACCATCTTCTATATTTTGTATTATATTTACATTTTTATTTACAGTCCTGCATGTAACTGAAACAATAAACATCTTTGGTGTAAAGATATAATAATTATAAAAGGGGAAAAATTAAGTAACTATACATGGTAGAATATTCCGTAGCTTGAAACTTTTTATTCATATACTTTACTTTTTATTTCTTTGTAATACAAAAATAGTATATCTCATATATCTTAATCAAGTTTCTAAACACCTCTTTGAAATTAACAAACCTGATTGAACAGTCAAGGTGGCTATAGTTATTAGCCATTTTAAAATAAGATTTCCTTAAGTCCCCTATCGAGGGAACTTGGGTGAAGGTCTTATTTGCGCCTTTTGACGTCATATGAGATTTTCTTATTTCACAAGATCTTTGCTAAGCAAATCCTTAAGACACGCCCTTAAGAATAATCTTCAATCACAACTATGAAATCAAAAGACATCTGACGACTCTTCTTGAGACGATCTTAAGTATAAGACTGAGCATATCATACGGGATGCAATTTTGAGCGCGAGAAACCTAATGTTCCATAGGACGTAGTAATTGCATTACAAAATAATATAATGTTCAAACAAAAATTTTTACAAAGGAAAGTAGCAAAAAAGAAGTGGATGAAATAGTGAGACGGGTTGCTGAAAGCATTCTGGAGGCAGAGGTCAACTATTGGACAGAAGTGGACAACCACTCAATTGTCGAAATTCTAGAAACAAGTAGAATTTGGCATTCCTTAAATTTCTTAAATTCGTTAAATTACAAATTAATCAAGGACGAGCAGTGGTTTGATATTCTTGATCCGTTCTTAGCTTTTGGATGAACAGGAACTTTCCTCCGAAACGCAGGCTCGGGAAGCATCGTCCCACGAGCAACTAGTAAAGAAAGGAACAAAAGCCGAAACAACAGAGAAGACAGAACATTTGAAAATGGTAAAGATGATAAAGGAACAAGAAAACTTTTTACGAAAGATAAATCGATCACAAATGTTTATGACAAATGTAATAATTAATGTAATAATTAAAGCAATTATATGCTTCATTATGCAAAGTACTTCTTCAATATTCGAAGAAAATAAGATACGTAATTATATTTGATAAGTGAATTTCATGCAGTGCTATACTAATGGTACGCAGAGATTCGAGGAGCAATACGTAAATGTTTGACTTTGTGACAATATTAAGTTCAAAGAATGAATGGCTTATATTAAAAATAATTAATGAAAAATAATTTTGGAGATTAACTAAATGAGGAGAGTTTATTTTTATTGTCCCTTATTATAAAAATCATCAAGCAGCGAATGAAGTTGCGACCATTCGGTAATTAATTGAGACTTTCCTGAAGAATTAACGAACACAAATTTAAAGTTCGTACAGTAAATACCTCGAATTTAAAACGAAACGTAGCTTGTAAGATAAAAGTATTGATTCATTGTTATAAAAAAATAACAATAAGCTCATAAAATAGCACAAGCACATTCTTTACATTGAATAGACAAGAAGAAGTAGAAGTATACACAAACCAATCATACTTCTGCCATCAGAAACAAATATTTCGGAACTGTATTACATAGAATATTTCTTTCGTAGTTCATATAGGAAATAAAATTACAACAAAAGCTACCATATGGACTAAGCAAGAAAAGATCTAAACTAAGAATAAAAACTGTACGCAAGAGTAGATTAAAATCGAAATTACTAAGAACAACACCGAAAACATTATGGTATTTGAAAAGCGATGACATAGTGAGTATCCTAAGTGTCCCACCAGTTGAACAATTGCTCAAGACTATTGGCTAAAAACACTGCATCAATGCTCACCAAAATTCGATGATAAAATAATATATAATACCAATTGTAAGAAGATTAAGTAGATTACATCCGGCGAACATGTATCCCGATGCGAAAGCAAATGATCGCAGGAAGATTGATAATGAGCAAAATGAAGGAGTAATAGGAAAGTATATAAATATATAAATATACACGCATACATACGTATGTGTATATGAAAATGAATAAATTACTACACATATATGTATGTACAAAAGAGATTTGAACATTTTTTATACACATCTGGTAAGTAGCCAGTTTTTTCTGGATACCATACCCTTGATTTTAGAAGGATCTTCGCAAATATTTTGGATGTTTCTGCGTCATTTCGCAGGTGTATCGTAAATTCTTACTGAATGCAAACTTCTCATTACTACATTGCCATGTTTTGACCATTTTCGGAGAAGGAACTAAAACAATTTTGAAAGAAACAGATTCATTTCTGAAGTCAAAAAGAAACCCACGTTCGGATACGTGGGTAAACACGGAGTAATTTGTAGATATTTTCATATGTGTATACGAAAATGGATAAAAATATAAATCAATAAATATATATATATATATACACACATATAAGGCTACTCCTGTGAGACTTCAGAATGAAGCCTCATACTTCCGAGATATCCCCTCGTAGAGATTTAAAATTTCAGTTTGTCTTAAAATTGAGATAGTCAATAGTAAAGCAAACAATCAATATATAAATAAATAAATAGTTTAAAACGTAATTAACTAGTCAAAATAAGTAAATAATAAATAAATTATCCGTAATTAAAATGACTAGTAATTAAATCCCATATGTACAATTGATAATAAATAGTTAATAAATAAATAATAAAATAATTTTAAATTCTTAATTGTCTAAAAACAAGTTGCATGTCTCTATTGAACTGCGCAACACATTCATTATAATAGTTTTCATGTCTTTCTTTGATATGTCAAGTGTTTTGAAATTGTTTATCGTTTCTGGTGTTATTGTCCCCCTACTGCCGAGCACCACCGGCAAAACAGCTCCCTCATTGACGCCGTATCTCTTTTTGAGTTCATTTAGACAAGTAGTGTATTTGTCGACCTTCTCTTTTGCTGCTTTTTGGAGATAATCTCTATTCTCGTAGCGGACTGTTACGTCGACCACGAGAAGCCGTACCTCGTTTTTCACCACAAGGTTCGGTTTAAGTAGATTCTCTCCAATATTAATTGTAGCCTTGACAAATACTTGATTGTTGACTTGTAAATTTTTGGCAAGGAGAGTTTTTACCTCGTCATGCCTTTTGATTCTTAGGCCTTTAGTGTACTGGCAAAGCCCTAAAATGTGCCTTAGGGTCTCGGGCTGGGCATGACACCTCTGGCACATAATATTGATTTTTTTATCCGCTCTTGCCAGAGCTACTCTGACGCCGAGGGTATTAGTTCTTAATTTCAGAGCGTCAATGAAGGGAGATGGCTTCTACAGATGGTACTCTTTGAGCCAGACGTTGCCAAGTTTCTCTCTTGCGAAGTCAGCCACACAATTTTCTGGAGCTTTAGTGGCGAGGGAGCTGCGGGTTAGTGTGGTACTTACCGACTAAAACCCCACGGTGGCCACATCAAGCCCTGGAGCCGCTACAGTATTAGTTCATAGGCTCCCTCCACGCTGTAAGACCGCAGAATTGATCTTGATCTAACAGCGCGATGCGCGGCGTCCGCGCTGACCATAGACTGAAACCTATGAAACTCCTAGTTAAATGAGATTTCATACTTCCGAGGTATCTCCTCGTAGGGATTAAAATAAAATCAAAACTAACATCGACACTCACGTCAATAATAGTGATTAATAATTAACTAAATAAAAGTAAATAAATAAATAATTAAATAAATAAAATTTATTTATTTACTTTATTTGTTTATAAATTCATTATTAAGCATTTAAATAGATCAGTCGGTAATAAGTAATAAGTTAACAAATAAATAAATAAATAATTTCATCTATCTAAACATATGTTGCACATTTCTATTGAGCTCCGCAAAATATTCATAATAATCGTTTTTATGATATTCTTAGTAATGCCGAGTTCGTTAACGAAAAATTTCGTGAATCAACAGTCTTGAAGTTCTATTTTCTAGAATTAAAGGATTGAGTGGATCGTCTGTGGCCCATAGATCTTTGTAGATACTTTTCACCTCCCTTGCTTCATGCGGCTGTTTGGCTGGCTCCAAATACACTGCGACGTTATTCACAATAACATCGGCTAACTTCCTCGAACATTCTTTAAATATCTCCTGACAGCGTACGTATTGATATCGTTTCACCTGGTTTTTAGCCTTCTTGCTATGCTTTCCTCTTCTGCCATCCTTTCCTGGCTTGTTCTGCGGCTTTATTGTTCTGCCATTATCTTCATCTTTATTACTTTTTGACAATACTCCATATAGAGATGTGCTTATAAAATCGTCGACATTACTGATTACTGCTTCCCTGTTACTTTTATATTCGGTCCAAATTAAGTTTAATTGAGTATAGACGTCATGAGTTGGAGGGGGTACCTCAGTAGGATTCTCAATTTCTATTTTTAAGTTACGCCACTACTCATTACTACTGGAGAGTCAACCACTCAGAGATTATATTTAAGAATCAGTAGAAATGAAGGACAAACTCTTAGTACAGCATTTTTACCAGCGGGTCACATGTCACTTTGTATGGAGATTGTAGTTCTACTAGCATCAAAATATGTTCCTCGTCATTTTCTTTCAACTCTTGTATTAGCTACCTAATTTAATTCCAATTGTTTTTTTATTTTTGCACGTGGAGAAGTCCTCATGCAAACTTCGTCCCTGCGGGCAGCAGCGGAGCAGTGTTGGACTCTTACCGACTAAAACTCCACGATGGCCTGCCTACGCGTTTGATAAGAATGCTCCGTGGTCTCAGTTTTTGCTAATTACTATCGGTGCATTCCCCGCGGCCCCTTAATCGAGTCGATCCTAATGCATTGGCACGAGTGGAGGTCATTGCCCCTGACGTCATTCCCCTGCTAGTCGCCGCCCGTTGGGGCCGGCGTCGGAGGGGCCCTGAGTGGCCTGACCGCCATCTCCCTCCAGTGCGTTATCCTACAAGTGCGAGAGTTTCTTTTTCACTCCCTTTCTGCCCGCTCCTTTACGGGCATAACTCGCTCGTAGAAGAAGCGGATAGCTTCATATTTCTGCGGCTCGCTCAGCAACGCTTCTACGATCGCCGAGAGAGGGGGTCAATCTTTCGCTTATGACGAGAAGCAAGGTGTAGCGGAGCAGCCGGACAAAACTCCTGCGTGTGCTGCGCTGTGTCCCTGCCCTCCCCGCAGTGGTGACAGATGTCCGTTGTCTCGCATCCGACTTTCATCAGGTACTCGCCGAACACGCCGTGTCCTGTGAGCACCTGGGCCATCCTGAAGGACCAGTAATGTGAGCGTTTGAGGGCTCGACCTTTGGTCCACCGCGCCATTCCTGGAGTAAAGACTCATACTGGCTTTGCTTTCAGGTGCTATTCAACTCTCGTCCACTCACCAGCGCCGCTTGCCCTGGGAACGGTGCGCGTAGATGGTCGGCGCGCAACTGGGAAAAACCCTGTCGTCTCCATGCCGCTCATTGGACAAGTTGAACCTACGCTTTCGGGCGGCAGCTCGCATAACCGGTGCCACGCGATGCGTGCATCGCGCTGCAGCTTTACCAACGAGAGCTACGAGGAGGCGGAGCTGCCAGCGTAAAGCTCGGTCCCAGCAGGTTGGCTCTCCAGCCGATTATTCCTGCACCGTCTCGGCACCCATCGTATGGGTTCCGCCTGCGCCGACGGTCGCAGTTATCTTCTCCAGCTCGCATACTGCGTGCTTTTTCTGTGTCTTGGTTCTTTGTACTGTTATTTTCCTGGTTCTATCTTGTATATTGGTCTGGCTTCGGTCCAGTGTTCTGTTTGTTTTTTTCGTTTGTTACTTTCTTCACTGCTATTATTCGTTTGGTTTTTCTTGTTGTTTCCGTTATTCGGTCGGTTTGCCGCTTCCCCGCCCGGGTGCTCGTAGCACCTGCCTAGCACTTCTCCTTAGAGGCTGCCTTGCCTGCTCACCTCTCTGCTCGACTTTCTTTCTGATGGTCTTCCCTGTTGCAGTGGACCCCTCATTTCTTGTAAGATTGTCCTTCTTTTCTGTTCCTTTATCTGCAGAACACTTCTTGTTAACTGCCGGAAGTAGGGGTATACATCTTTGATAATGAACTCCCACTTTTCCTCCGCCCAGTCCAGCTCCAGTTCCTGTATGGCATTCCGCAGCTTCTGTCGTTCTTCATTGAAGATTTGACTGTCTTCCCGTAGTCGCAAGTGTCCACTTCGCTCAGACGGAACGTCCTAAGTTTGCTGTTAAAATCCCCGTGGCCATTGATGAACCGTATCATATAGTGATCGGATCTTACCCAGAGATTCTCAACCCTATCTTTGATGCAATTGAAGTAATCAATGGTCGTCCTGCGTGGTCTGCCTGATCATTTCCCTCTCGCTGCTGCGTCGTCGTGCCCTCTCTTCTTTCTATATAGTCGTGCCCTTACTTCGATTAGTAAATCGATAAACGTGACCCCTGCGATGACCTGCAGTGCTTCCGTGGATGTTGTCCTGTAGGCATTTGTCACCTGTAGGAACGCCATCCTCTGCGTTCTTACTAAGATTTTCTTTGTTTTCCCATTCAGCAGGTCACTCCAGCCAACTGCGGCGTATGTGGTTATCGGCTCCAACAGCCCTTTGTACAAATACGCATGGCCGCATTTCCCCAAGTTCCCATTTCGCCTTGGCGCTTTTGCGAGGCTCTTGAATAGGTTCCTGCACTTGTGCGTTATTTCATGTAAGTGCCTGTTAATCATTAAGCCACTGTCGAAGTACACACCGAGGTATTTTATCACTTGACGAGTCCGGATGCTTTTACCATTGATTTTAATTATTGATCGTCTTTCCCTATCCAATTTTCCTTGGCTAGTATCGTTTCTGTTTTCTTCACTAATAGTGTGGGCTTCTTCCTAGTACACCAGTTAGAAACGCGTGTGACTAATTCTTGCTCTTTTCTCCGTAGTTCTTCCCTCGCATTTCCCGCGACCTGTATCACAATATCGTCCGTATACGCAATCGGTTCACATTCTGTTGCGCTTGTTCATAGTTCAGTCAGTACGTTGTCAAATATAAGGTTCCAAAAACTTGGATCCAATACCGACCCCTATGGGCATCCTTTGGTGACGGGCTTGCTAATCACCTCGTTTTTCCCAGTGATCAGCACGGTTCTTTCCGAGCAGTAGCTCCATGTTAACTGGTACAGGTTGTCTGGGTTCTCTTCAGCTCCCGTATTAGATTCGGCCACCATACGTTATCAAAGGCACCTGATATATCGAGCGCGATTACGAGAACGTATTTCTTTTTCCTCTCATTTGCTCGACTTTTTCCGGAATTTGATTATCGCGTCCACTGTCGAACTTCCGGGGCGAAACCCGTATTGTCGGTCCGAGGTCATTTCGTCGTCATGAGAAAGGGTTGACATTCTCGCAGCCATCAGTCTCTCCAGCAATTTGCTTACCATAGAGAGCAGGCTGATCTTCGGGCTACTTTTGTCTCGGTCCGGTCCTTTCGGGATGGTGATGAAATTCCCCATCTTTCCATCTTCTTGGGAAGACCCACCAGGTGAGACAGCCATTCATTAGCTTAAGGAGCTCTTGGTGAATTCCAACCCAGGCGCGTTGGATTACCTCTGCCTCGATTAAGTCGGGCCGGGGCATTTCTCTTTCGTCATTCGTTTTACTGCGCCGCAGAGCTCTTCAATCCGAAACTCTGCGGTGACATTCGGAGGGGTTGTCATGTTCCGCCTGATCTCGATCTGTTCCAGCGTGTCGGATTCTTCTTGGTCATCAGGTATGAGAACTGTCAGCATCGCCGCTGCAGTTGATCACCAGTTGGAGGTATCTCCTTGTGGCGTCTGCAACGTGTACACCGTATCTTCCCTCCTGAGTTTACCTGTAATCGTTTTATAAGCGATTCCCCGGGGCTCTTTGTTAGCCTCCTCGGTTACAAAGTTTTGCCAGCACTGCCTTTATTTATTGCTTCCTGATTTCCCGATACCGTAGCTTCTCCCGTTCCCTCGTTGCAGGGTCCTTAACCCCTTGGTATCTTCTTTTTGCCCGGTAGGTATTTCTTTTTTTTCGTGTGAGTTCGGGTGTCCACCATGACACCGATCCGTTATGCCATTTCTTCTTTGGAATGGCCACGTCGCAGGCTCTTATCAAGACTTCCTGCATTTGTTCGACCATTTGATCTACGTCCTCAGCCTGTTGGAAGGTTGTCTGTCGGAGTGCCTCTTTCTCCTCCGTGACAACACTTTGAAACACCTCCCAGTTGCCAAATTATATCTTCTTCTTTGCAGCTGCGGTGGGATACTTCGTTTATCGACGTCCGGTCGCATCTCCAGTATCTTATGGTCACTGGATGTCTATCCTCGTGAACTCTCCATTTTTTCACGAACAGTATTATCTCCGAACTCGCCATGGTTACGTCTATATTTGATTGTGTTTGATTTGTCTCGAATGTGTGAGCCTGTCCTGGTTTGTTAAGGACGTGTATAATAACGGATTCCAGAGCGTTTCCTGTGTCGTCAGTACTCCTACTACACACAACAGCGATTTGGCATTCGCGTCTATGCCGACGATGATTTTCTTACATCTAAGGCTCCTCAGTACTTTTTCCAGTTATTCAATGTCGACTTGGATGTTCACAGTTGGCGGAATGTACTGATTTATTGCGTAAATTTCCGTCGGTCTGTCGCTTATCTGCGCACATACGCAGTGCGTTGTGCACAGCCCGGTGATCTCGAGCGGTGTTATAAATCTACTTTTGACTCCTACCGCTGCCATTGGCAGGTCGTTTCGAGCCTCGGCAGGCGATCGTGACTCCTGTGCCGAGTCCGGGTATTTTCCCTTCTGTGCCGTATGGCTCCTGCGTTAGCAAGATCTCATCACCATCAACTTTCATTTGCGTCTTGTTTTCGAGGGGAACAATTTTGGATCTCTGCATGTTATGCTGCAGGATCTTTAATCCCCTTCTTCTCTTGTGTATACTTCCATTTTCTTCGGTCATACTATTCATATGATGTTCTCGTGGCTCTCACTTTAAGCGCCTTTTTAGGCAGTTCTTTTTGGTCGCCCTTTCTCCCTACTTTCTGCAGTTCACGCAGCTGGGGTTGTTCTCCTTGTTTGGGCACTCTCTCGTGCTATGTCCACTTTCTTCACAGTGCGCGCAGATTTCGTAGCTAACGCGGCAGTATTTTGCCACGTGCCCGTAGCCTTGGCATTTATAGCAGCGACTAACCGCTATGTAATCTCTGACCTTGCATGCATTCCAGGAGATGAAAATTTTTCCTTGTAATAATTTTTCTCTTACCTGTGGGGGAGGGGGTACTTCCATTACCCAATTAGTTTCCTCTTGGTCCTTGCGTCCCGTTCTGAAGCAGAATTTGATGGCTGCGACGTCGTTCTGGTTCAGCCTGTCTTGATGCTGCTTCCTCATGCAGGCCGGTATCTCCTTTTCCGGAATGTCCCTCGGGACATCGTACATGATCATCCTGGGGGACCTTCGCTGCGGTGTGTTGGTTTTTAGGCCAGCCTCCTTTAATTTATGGTGGATGAGGAGTGGATCGGTATTACGAATACAAGAAGGATTGCTGCTGCAACCGTCAATGTATTTTGAATAAATAATTTAAATTACAAATATAATAGATACCGTCGATAGACGTTCGTACAACGTATTCACGCAGACAGAATAGACCGCTGGCGGATAACTTGATAACTCGGATAATAGCTCAATAATAGCTCGATAATAGCCCGATACTAGCTCGAATTGTATCCGCTTACTTATACTGGTCCGGGGGGGGGGGTCGGAAGATTCAAATTCGTCTTAGAACGGCGGTTGTACGTAGCGGCGACATTTTGAAGTTTGTTTATCATTACGTTTCGTGCGTCAAGGCGGTGCCAATGTCCTGAGGCACAATAACAACATGAGTCGCTCTCGCTTCGCCTCGTCCTATGACTCATATGTCGCCACAAATTTCTCGTTCTCAGTGAACGCTTTATGGCTTTCTGGCTTCGTCGTTCCCACGACTAGACCGTCTCCACTTAGTTTTCGGACTGCGGTAACTTGCATTTTTTTTCGGGAACGGGGGACGGTAACTTTAACGGGGATGTATCAAGGTGAATACTGCATCATATGCTCCCTCACTCGTTTTAATGTCGCTGTCCTCTCCTTCCGGGCGGATTATAACCACGTTTCTCGGTGGTCTAACCGCCATTTGCCTAATCTTCTTGCTTGTCATTTTGACCTTCTCAGCATACGAGGTTTGTTTAGATACAAATTGCGTCGTTTTCTTGACGGCTGTTTCAAGCCGCTTGCTGACTTACAGCGACTTATTCACAGCGCTTAATATTGCTGCTTCTTTATATGTAACTTCGCCTGTGCTTTGCTCTAGCTTTCCGGATAGATAGCTATTGCGAAGCAGAAGCTCCTCAACGATGCTTCTCATGTCTTTGAAATACCGCATGCTTGTTGCGGTCTGTTCTTTATTGATTTGTTCTTTTTTCTTGGATCAAGGCAGAACGCCAGGACTTTCTTTTCTATGTCGCTCGCTTGTACCCTTATATCAGGTAGTATCCACGTTTCTCCTTTTGTTAGTTTATTTTCTTCACTAGTTTGATTTTTGGTTTCTGGGCTTTGCTTTTCCGATGTTTTAGGAGTTGAGTCCTCTATACCTTTCTCTAGCTTTTGTGTCTTCAAGGATCGCAGGACTACCATGTCTACAGGGTTGTGATGTCGCCGGTCGGCCTTCCTTACGGAGCAGAACCAGTTTCGTCGTTCGCCACGTCCGTGGGTAGACTCCATCCCTCAGGCATCTGGTGTAAAGGCGCCGAAGTTTGGGAGAGTCATGACCCCCATTACTTCTCCTTCTCCAAAATCTTCCAGGACGAGCACTTGCCAAGGAAGACGCCGCCGGACTCAGTCGCCAACCCTGTCCAGGAACTCCTCGAACGCTGCCCATCCGCTGTTGGGTGACACGTATACGCTCACCAACATCATTCCTGCCCACTCGACCGCGACGTATGCGTTGCCACGCTCAAGCGGGACTCCATGGAAGAACGCCCCAGGCGTTGATGTCTAAATGACAGCGATCATTTCGTCCGTATCTCCGTCCCAGTCCGAAGCATCCAGAACTCTGTATGGTTCGGCCACCACCGCTAGGCCGACCGTGCTCTCCCAAATGGTTTGACAGAGCAGATCTTGCAGCCGTCTTGACCGTCCCAAATTGGTTTGACAGATGCGCATTTTCTTAATCCCTTAATGACATTACTTCCATAGCATCCTCCGCGCCGCCCTCCTTTCTCGCCAAGTTGGGGTCAGGGGTTTCCTGCGGCGGCGAGCCATTTTTGTTGCTTTACGAAATGAATATTGTTGCATTACGAAATGACGAGAATGATTGCTGCTGCAACTGTCAAATATATTTAGAATAAATAATTAAATAAGTTCGATACCGTCGATAGTCGTTCGTATAAAGTGTTTAACAAATAGAATAGCCCGCTCGCGGATAACTTGATAATAACTTGGTATATACTCGATAATCGCTCAACAATTTATTATTGATAATTGATTCGCTCGCGATCGTGTCCGCTTATTTATACTGGTCGAGGGAAGTCAGATGATTCAAATTCGACTTGGAACGACGGTTGCCCTCAACGGCGACATGCCTGGAGATAATTTCGCGCTAATTTCGTGTCGAGGCGGTGTCCGTGATCCGAGGCGCAACGACAACATAAGTCGCTCTCGCTCCGCCTTGTCCTATGACTCATGTATCGCCACATACTCATCGAAAAGATAATCAATAACTCGAAAAGAAACATGCGATATCTGAAGATTAACTCGTTTGAAGTCTTATATTCGTGTTTAAGACAACACGTATCAGCGCCAACCACTATTAGCAATTGCAGGGATAATTTGAAAAATTTAAAACAAGGAATAACAGAAAGCGTACAATCCTTCGACTCTAGATTCCGACAACAGCTAAACGAATTAAATTACGCAGTTTAAAACGAAAACCGCACGCCAAGTGAACGACGTGTACCTATGGATATCGAAGAACGCGAAGCACTAAAGACATATTTGCCTAATTTACGATACGAAATAGGACAAACAGTAGTAACTAGCGATCCGGAAAACTTGAACCTCGCCCAACAACTAGTAGCCGATAGAGAACAAAGGATCAATCTAATAACACTACGCCCGTATCTAAATGAAATGCTACCGATCCACAACCACGAGCTTTTAGCCAACCATCATGTAGTCTCTTTTATCTTTTTACGGGTACCCTTACCTAGAGCAGACCTCATACAGGGCCCGGGTCCCCTAGGACCAATCGGGGTCGGGTTCACGCCCGACCGACGCACAAGGTACCCAGTACAGTTGCTTTCTTTAGTAGCTAGGTCTGGCAGGAACCTTCGCTCGTCTAAGGTAAAACGGGGCCACCTTTCCTTAGGCCCTACCGTCTCCCAGGACGGTTACGGAGCAGTTGGTACGCTGCTCACCCGCCGGCGTAACCGTTTCCAGAGTACGAGTGGGGATACCTCGCATCCGGGGGACCGGCCGCCTAGCCAGCAACTCGGCTATAAACCACCGCCACCACGAGTCCATACACAATTTTCTGACAAGGGGTCGCTACTCCCTCCGGGCTATTACTCGTACTGCCCATGGTACCAACTTATGTCGCTGGTGGGAGCACCGTGCGGATGTACGGCCACGTCACTGCGGGCATTCAACAGACCAAGATGGGATTTCATGCAAGCGGAGACCTGTGACACTTTCGTACCCAGGGAATTATCCCGGCGGTCCCATCATTCGCATCAGGATCGTGGGTGCGCTACTGCCCAAGACCGCGTAGAGAGAGTATGGCCGCACTTAAGCGCACGCATACTCCCGGCGATCTTCCCTGCGGAGTACATAGAGGACTCACGTAAGCGGAACGCTCGTTCCGACGGTCCTCCCTGGCTGCGGGAACGTGGGTTTGCAGCCCCCATAGGCTTACGCCCTCCCTGCGTAGTTAGCCAACCATCAGGTGAGTTCATGAAACTAAAGTGTTCCAAGTGTTCACGAATCGGATACACAGCCGAGATCTGCTACTCTCGAAATTTTCCATTCGCCAACCAAGGAAAGATCCCACCTCAAGTTAAACAAACAACGAAGAATCATGAAGAAACGTACCGAGTCAACTGAACCACCACCGGAAGATTATTATCAATCGTATTGTAACGAAGAAACGGAGGAAGAGCCAGATGTCTCATTGATACCGGAGCAGGAACAAACCTTATAAAAGAAAAGGCTTCACTAAACGTCCAAACCTCTAACCCAAAGAGTTTCCTAATGCTTAAGAAGAATCACCAACTCCACGTAGTCTGTGACAACTTTCTCCTAATCGAAGATGGAATAATCGGACTCCCATTCCTTACAAAATATCAATGCAACCTCACTAACGATGAACTAACCCTAGACGAAATAATATTACCCTTCCGGAATAGCAACAACAAGATAGGACCAGGTCAAACTCTAATCTCAACTGAATACATTGAAGGAAAGTCATTTGTCAGTGTCATTTCTCCGGAAACATCCGGAGTTGTGCGCATAATTTTCCTCTTCTTCCCCTGGACGCCCCCGAAGCCACTGATGAGCGCGACGCGAACGATGCAACCGACTCTTCGTCGTTGGAGCCCGTTCGCGCCCGCAACACTCCTGCCATCGATGACATGGCATTCGATACCATGGCCGGTGCGAGGAATCCGCTCTCCGACCTGTCCGCAGTTCGGTGCGAACTCCTTGCTACCATCCTTGGAGGCTCTCCGTTCTCCTCGTTTGTCTCCCTCGTGGCAAATTAAATACCTAGGACTCCACTTACACACAACTTACATGGAAGCAATATACTAAATCAATTATAGACAGAATACGGATAAAAATGAGACAAATGTACTGGTTAACTAGTCGAAGTTCTAAACTCAGCATAGAAAATAAATTAAAAATTTATAAAACCAATTTGGACGTACGGAATACCATTATGGGAGAACAGCAGCAATGAGCCACATAAATAAACTAAAGTCGCTACAATCGAAGATACTGAGAACATTAATCAACGCCCCATGGTACGTCAGAGACGAGGATATACAAAAGACTTAAAAATACCAACGGTCAAAGAAGAAATCGGCAGGTACGCAAAAGAAAAGCAAGGAAAGAAAGGCAACACATCCAAACCAGCTGGCTGCTGTAGCGAGCAAAACTCTCATAGAAAGAAGACTAAAAAGAGAACACCCCACTGAACACACTAAAGAAATAAAATAGTCAAACTCGAAGATGGTATCCCGTTGGTTGCCATCCAAGTGTTATTTAAAAATTAAGTTAGAAAAATTTATCAGACGCCCAGTCGGATAAATTGTAAAGTACAAATTAAATAATAAAAAAGGAAAAGACTAGTCCCTTCGGATTCCCTTCGCATTCCCCTCGGACTCAAAAACGCTCCAGTAACGTTTCAACGCATGATGGATACCGTGCTACGAGGATTAGTAGGAAATAACTGTTTCATATACCTAGACGACATCATAATATTCGGAAGCTCCATCAAAAAACATAATCGAAATTTAGCTATTGTATTAGACAGATTATAAAATTTAGGATTAAAGATACAATCGGACAAATAGGAATTTTTGAAACCAGAGTTAGAATATCTAGGACACGTAATAACAGAGGAAGGAGTAAAACCCAATCTCAAAAATATTCAGGCCGTGAAAGATTTTGAAATACTAAAAGCCACGATTCACATAAAATCATTCTTAGGACTCATTGGATACTACAGAATATTTATACACAACTTTTCTAACATCGCGAAACCACTGACAGATCTCACAAAGAAAGACAGTTCATTCCACTGCACTGATAAGTAACAGTTTGCATTTGACCCACTGATACAAAAATTCTATGATGAACTTGTGCTACAATACCCAGACTTTGAAAAAAGAAACATTTACCTTAATAACAGACGCAAGTAACGAAGGATTAGGAGCGATACTCTCCCAAGAGACATAGACATTCATGCTGTTATATATCCCAAAGCTTGAACCCTCCTGAAAAAAACTATTCCACAACCGAGAAAGAGTTACTAGCAATAGTATGGTCACTTCAAAGACTAAGGCAATACCTACTTGATAGAAAATTTAAGATTCAAAGTGATCATCAAGCTTTAAAATGCTTTAAAACTGTTAAGGATCCCTCACCGAGATTCATGCGAAGAGTACGATTATGGAATTGAATACAAGAACGGAAAGGAAAATACAGCTGCAGACGCTCTATCCCTATTGTATCCTATCTCCAATGAGGAAATTCAATCCGTATCATCCGATCTAGAAAACAGGCTATTATGATGACTACATCAACTGGAAAACTAATAATACCACCCCAGCTCCAATAACTCCAGAACCTAACAAACCACACTTTAAACAAATTACAAAAACCGAACTGGAAGACTTTAAAGAACAACACTGGTTATATCAATTAACTAAACACTTTATTAAATGTCAAACTGAATGCTTACAAATAGTAATAAACAACAATAGCTTCAGCGCGTTGGAAAAAGTAAAGATTCAACTTATGTTAAGATTCTTAACAACGAGATTCCCTCAAATTAAACTAATATTTGGACAAGATCGGTCAGTAGACTACGATAATGAACAAAACCAAAAAATACTACGCGAAAGCCATAACAAAATCGTAGGACACTTAGGTATAAATTTCTAACTTTTGCTCCCTCTGTCTGTCTGTCTGTCTGTCTGTCTGTCTGTCTCCCTCCCTCCCTCCCTCCCTCCCTCCCTCCCTCCCTCCCTCCCTCCCTCCTTCCCACCTTCACTCACTCTCTCTCTTTCTCTCTCTCTCTCTCATTTTCTATAAATTTTCATTAGCCTCTGAATTCAGAGAATGGTGGATCAGTTACAAGGTCGATGGAATTCTAAGCAGAATAGGACGGTGGCAGATATCAATTCATGATTTTATTGATTTTATCCCGAAACGTAGGAGCAGTGGTTGCGTAATCGCCTACACGCACAGTCTCTAGGAAGGATGACAGATATTAAGCGATCGACTTCCTGCTCACTAAAGGCAGCCTCACAAGCCTCTGCCACGCACATCGAGTGCAGCTAGTCGCTTAATCAAATACGTGGAATCCAATCGAGCCGATCTACGCTACGGCTGCTAAATTCTCTTACGCGAGCCACGTCTACGAATTTATCGCGTTAACGAGCTTTCGATCGCACGCCAATTGCACTTGCCGATTTCTTTGCGCCTGAAAGGAGAGTGGCCTCGATCTACCATTCCTTTTCCTTCATTTTCAAGTCTTATTTCAATTCCAATTGTTACGTCGAGTGACACTCTCCTCGACCGGACCACCTACCGCGGGCAGGCTGGCAACCAGATATCCGCACCTCATCGCGGTGTGTCTTCAATAATCTCAAGGACCCATCCTTATTGTTTACTACGGAAACGTTCTTTCTGTCACGTAGGATGCTGTTGCGCCGCGAGGTTTAGTATGGATCGTGTTTCTTACCGTCGCCCGCGGTCCGTCGGCGTCGTATACCAATAGTCCCATCTTCCCGACGAAACATGCAATGTATCGACGAGCGTGTCACGGACCAACTTTCCTTTTTGCCATGTGGTACGCCAGATGTGACGGTCCTTGTAAAATTCCACGTAGTCCGAACGCCAAGACCTATCTATTGTTCCATTAACTCGCAACAGGCCTAGGAAGACAAACATAAACCGAATCTGTTCAGTTTCAGTTTCCTTCACGTAAACATTTTCGGTTTATGTTTGTTGCACGCTCTTACCTAATACGGAGAAAGCGGGTGTCTGGCAAGATAAGAGTTTTTCCACGAACAAGGATGCCCACGAGCCATATCTAGCTCTCCTTGTCTTTACTACCTAATTCATTTACCAATGGGCATCGCGGATCGTTACCCTCACTTTTCCACCAAAAAGTGTGGACAACGAATCCGCGTTCTGAGTTCCAAAGGGAACACCCACACCGAGCTTTCTTCTTTGATGGTACGAGTCCGTTCAAATAGTTCTATTTCTAATCTCAATCCAGTTACAATATTGGCCTCTGTAATAAAACACTAAGTCTAAAGAATAAAGACTATACTGAACTCAACATTTGTATAATTACTTAAAAATTACGTGACAAGCGTATGGTTGCCGCCTGGCCGCGAGTTCCAGAAACGTCGATTGCGGTCCGTTCTTTATCTTCACAAAGAAGTCGGCACGTGATCATCGGCACGAGCGGTGGCGTGATCCGAACACGGTGGCGGTCGTCTCCCCGAGAGGACAAGGAATTTATCTAAGGGCAGTCAGTCTCCATCGAACAATCTATTTGAACAGTCGTATTAACAAAGTCTCATACGAATATTCATACTGCAAACATCGAGAATTGTCAGAAGTCGAATCGAATCACTTACTGTATTTATCACGAAACAAGTTGTTGGACGGAGGCGCACCTCCTCTGAACTACAGGGTGAAGCAGGTGCTCACGGGACACGGGTGCTTCGAAGAATATCTACGATGAATCGGGAAGGAGGCAACCGCGCGTTGCCTCCACTGCGACGCAAGTGTGGACTCTGCGCAGCACACGCTGGAACATTGCTCGGCGTGAGCAGCGCCGCGACACTCTCTCACCAGGGAAAAAGGGGTCAACCTCTCGCCGCCGGCGATTTTTGAAGCGCTGCTGACTAGCGAGAGGGGCAGGAAGGCCGTAGTCTCCTTCTGCGAGCTAGTTATGCTCGTGCGGATCTCCTCCACGAAAAAAAAGAAAAAAAAAGGTCGTAGACAGAAAAATAGGGTAGATAATAAAGTCAACGTGTAATTAAAATGGATATCTAATTTAATATTAAATATTAATTATGTATACAGTTTGAATATTCTTGTATTATGTGCCGATGTTTAAATTTTAAATAATCGTAGTTCATTGTTAAATAAAGGTCAATTTGGGCAATGGCCCTGTAAAATGCGATTTTGATAGTATTGAGTAGGATTGGTGGTCCGGGTCTAAAATAAAAATAAAATAAAATAAAATAAAGATAATAAATTGATAGTTGTAGAAAGAAGCTGTAGTTAAGGTATAGTAAGGTATAGTAAGTGTTTCGTTCACTCGCGGAGACACGCGATCGCGAGCACGTCAACGGTATTCGTAAATTCCCGTTACGATTAGCGAATCGACGTCGCGAAATGATCGATCCCCTATTTCGGTTAGGATAATAAGGGTAGTTGAATTGAATATGATACCTATATAACAAATTATAAGTTACAGTTTATTCCAACCACTTTGTAATGAAGATAATTACACTGGTGCATATGTATAAGTAAAATATGAGTTGATAGAGAGTAATTGTAATTTCTAAGTGCAAGTTGGTATGGTGAAAGGTCGAAAACGGAAGAGCAACTGACTCTCTATGAAAATGATGCTGCGGAGAAAAACTTGTTATGGATGGATCTACGGATATGAGATGAGCTGATTCGTTGAAGACAGGGTTTCGCAAAGATAGTGAGGGACATAGGCTTCGATACCATGTTGTGATAGTGACCTGATTTTCAGAACTCGATTTCGAAATTGCTGCGACTGCGTCAGACGAGAGTGTCATATACGATATTAAGCTGTTAGCGCCATATTGGGATGATGGCTCCGTCCATAATCACATTGCTGCCGGCTGAGATAGTTTCGAGAGATAAGTTGCATTATCGAGTGTAACTAATTTTATTTACTTTTCATGTTATTTACCTACCGCTCTTTTAGTTACTATTAGCACGATGTTAAGCGCATAAAGTTGTGTATGTTTGATTCGGTGATATCATCGTATTATCGACAGTAACCTTCGAATACTGTCAGAGTTATCACTATATTCAGGGATAGTTGGAATATGTTGACCATGTTTAACGCATGTAAATATAGTTTAAGATCGGGAAAGTGGGGTTATTTTAATCGCATGGGTTAATAACATGGAATAAGTCGGAATGGGAGTAATTTTCTAAACGAAAGTTCCCGACAAAATGGCGGCTTGCGAAGTTTGGTCAATATGCCATGTTGTACACGGTTCGGTATTTGTCCAGACGCAGTGTTCGATGTCCACTCGCAACTTTAGTTAGTTTTATACAATTGCAGCTATCTACTCGCCAAATCGCGTGTTGGGGAAAAATTTGGAAGTATGGAAATATTGCAGTAAAACTTCGATACAGTCGGCTTGACATAGTCGACTGCCCGGAAGTTCCTTTATGATATTACACTTGTAAGGGGGGGGGGGCAAGAGTGGTGTTACGTCGGCCGACTCTCTACCTGAACCGGACCTCACATCGCGGACGTATGGCAGCCAGATGTCCGCACATCCTTATTGCGTACCCCTTAAAACGCTCGCGGACTGACCATAAATCTCAGAAAACTCTAGCGAAAGTCTTTCATATCAAACAAAGGCCTTTTCACGAAAGCGTTTTCTAAGGTTTCTGGTTCGTGTCTGGAAAACACGTGAAAGTTAATTTTGCTTCCTACTCCCACTTTCCTTCAAGGGTGGTTAAGACCCTTCCTAGTCCATCGACAATTTTAGTAGCCAATAGAAACAATATCTATTACCCTCACTTTTCCGGCTAAAACATGTCATCAACAAATCCGATGATTCCGTGCGTCAGACACACCCTTCCTTAGCTCTTCTCCGACACAGCATCGTCACGTTCAAGTTAGTTCGTTTTCATCGTCCGAGCAATCAGCAAGTCGAACAACGACTCTACCCTTAAATCAGTCCGTTTGTAAGGTTTAACTGCATACTTCGAGAGTTCCGCCGAAGAAAGTCGCTTAGTTAATTCATTGAGAAATATCGTAAAGTCGGTTGAAGTTCTCTGTAGCACATTTATTGTATTCATCGCCAAATAATTGTGACGCTCATATTATTGTAAGATTGACTGTTAAATATATCTAATATATTAACCTTTTAACACAGTGTTAAATTCATTCAACCACCCCTGTTATCTTAATCGAAACAAGGGGAACGACTATTTCGTAGCGAGAATTTACGCCTCTCGCTGACGCGTTTTCCTCGCGACCGCGTCTGTCCGCAAACGGTCGTAACAAGTGGTGTTCCGCGCATTTTTGGTTGATGGGAAATATTGTCGAGGATAAGGCGTATTTTAGTAATAGATATATAGAAGCAGCTTCTTATTGGCTATACGCATGTAGGGTAAGTTTGAAAGTATGGTCTTGATGTGATGTTCCACCTCGTGTCGAATTTTTTTTTCGTCCGAAAACAGGCGGACGCGTTAAGTCCGAAAATTCGGCGAGGAGTTGGTGATACGTCGATTCGCCGATAAAGTTTTTTATCGACGCTGTGTCGGTCGTGACCGGGTATCCCCTTGCGGACAGGTTGGCGGTCGTGTGGATTAGGCGTTTGCTTCGCGGATCCCTTTGAATTCATTTGAAGTCCCGTCGAATGGAGGTTCAGTGACACCACAATCGTACCATAAGTCGCGATGCGCGTTCTGTTGTCCACAAAAAGTTCATAGTCGCCTTTGTTGCGGGCGCATGTACACGCATAGGTCGGCAACCGTGTCCCCGAAGAAAGACATACTTGAAATACTGCCTTTCACGAAAATGCGGCGGGATGAGAGGCCATCGTCGTACGCCACTGTCACGGACGGCTGCTCGCGTTTCCCTGCTTCCAGTTATAAAGGGAACGGTACTTTCTCGCGCGGTCTCGGAAGGTCTCGTGGAAGTAGCAGAGACCATTTTGCTGCGTCGTATCTCGGGAATTCGGGGATTGTGACTGTGGTCGGCGACCACTGTCGAGAGCAGCGCGCCAATTTGCGCTACTAATCGGCATACCCAGTCGTACTCCGTAGGTGCGAGGGGTGATTCCATTGCCCGCTGGCCGCTGACGGGATATGGGCACCCTCCCAAACGTCGAAGACACCGCAGAGTTCAGCATGGAAGAGCTCAGCGGAGCAGTCAAAAGACTGACGAGAGGGAAATGCTCCGGACCCGACCTGATCTAGGTAGAAGTTATCCAGCACGAAATTCTGAAGACAATGAACAGCTGCCTCGCTTGGGGGATTTTCCCAAAGATATAGAAAACGGGGAACCTCATCACCATCCCGAAAGGACAAGATCAGGACAGAAGTAGCCAAAAATCATACAGGCCAATCTGCCTACTCTCAATGGTGAGCAAACTGCTGGAAAGGCTGATGGCTACCAGAATGATGAACCTCTTCATTCACCACGAACAGGCCTCGAACCGGCAGTACGGCATCCGCCCCGGAAGATCGACGACAGACGCGATAATCATATTAAGGGAGAAAGACGAACAGATGGGAGATAAGAAGTACGTCCTCGCAATCGCGCTAGACACATCAGGTGCCTTCGACAACGTCTGGTGGCCAAACGTCATGCACGAACTAAAAAGGAGAAGTTGCCCCGATAACCTATACAGGCTAACGCGGAGTTACTTCACCGACAGAACCGTGCAGATAATTAGCAAAATCGAGGTGATTACCAAGCCCGTCACCAAAGGATGCCCGCAGGGATCTGTACTAGGCCCAAGTTTCTGGAACCTAATATTCGACGACCTGCTGGAAGAACTAAGAAGACACACTACGGAATGCGAACCGATAGCGTACGCGGACGACATTATCATCCTAATTGCAGGAAACGCCAGGACGGAGCTCCAGAAAGTCGGACAAGAAGCAGTCACACGCGTGTCCAACTGGTGCTCCAGGAAGAAACTAGCACAATCAGCGGAAAAGACAGAAATGCTTCTGCTGAAGGGTAAACTGGACGCCGAAATGCCTTCAATCATCAAGATCAAGGAGAAGACTATTCGTATGCGACAAACCATAAAGTACCTAGGAGTGCACCTCGAGAGTGGCTTAAAAATCAATAGACACATAGAGGAGGTAACACAAAAAGCCAGAAACCTGCGCAGCAGCCTCGCGAGAGTGGCCGAGGCGAAATGGGGCCTCGGGCAAGCAGCCATTCGTACCCTGCACAATGGGCTGTTCGAACCGATAGTCACGTACGCTGCAGCCGGCTGGAGCGACCTGCTGAGAAGTAATACAAGGATCAAACTATTACGGACACAGAGGATGGCGCTCCTGCAGGTAACGGAAGCCTACAGAACGACATCCACCGAAGCACTACAAATAATAGCAAGAGTCATGCCCATCGATCTCCTGATTGAGGTAAGGGCAAGACAATACAGAGAGAAAAGAGGCCACACCGAAGGAAGCAACCCAAAGGTGATCGTTCGAGAAGCCATTCATACATGGAAGACACGCTGGGAAACCACTCTGAAAGGCAGAACGACATACGAGTACTATAGTAACCCGAAAGTAAGACTAGCAAGCCGATGGATGAACCCAGACCACCATATGACGCAATTCATCAGTGGTCATGGCGACTTCAATGGCAAATTAGAAACATTCCAGCTGAGCGAAGTGGACACGTGTGACTGCGGCATGGTGGAAACCTCGCAGCACATACTCGAAGTATGCCGACTCTACGATGAAGAGCGAAAGAAGCTGCGGAAATCCATACAGGAAAAAGAGCTACCCCGGCCAGGGGAAAAATCAGGGTTCATGTCCAAAACCGTGTACCTCCACTTCCACGAATTCACCAGGAGCGTTCTCCTAGCAAAAGAGAAGAGAGGAGAGCGGCACTACAAAGATCGAAGGGCCCTCTCCGACAAGACAGAGCGGTAACAAGGAGACAAATGGAAGGGCAACCAACCCAACCGCCTAGAAGAAGCACAAGAAACATACAAGAACCAAAAAAGAACAGTGACGACTCAACAGAGTCACAAAGGCACCAATAAAGCACAGGAAACTACGGGAGAATCAATAGAACACAAAACAAGACACAGAACCAAAACAAAGAGGAACAAGAAACAAAGACACAGGAATAACAAAACCAAACAGGAACAGAAGTAAAAAGCGCAAGAGCGCAAACTGAGGAGATCACCTGCGACCATCGGTGCAGGCGGCACCCACGAGATGGGAGCCGTGACGGTGCATGTTATAATCGGTTGGAAAGCCAACCTGCTGGGACCGAGCCTCGCGCTGGCAGCTCCGCCTCCGCACGCGTCGCGAAGCGCCGGCTAAGCGAGCTGTCGCCCGAAAGGGTAGGTTCAACTTGTCCAGTGACCCGCAAGGGGATAGCAGGGTTTTTTCAAGCCCCACGCAGACCATCAGCGCGCCGCGCCCGAGGAGATGGACGCTAGAAAGTAGTAAACAGTCGCTGACACCTTGACGCGCCGCCAGTGTGAGTTTCCACTCTAGGTATGGCACGGTCGGCCAATAACCAGACCCTACGCTCTGAAACTAATTGCCCGCTATCCGCTGCTATCTGTTCGGTTTCTGGACTTATTTCGTGGATTCTGTCTTCCACCACGGATGCTAGGGCATCCGCACTAGCTTTCCTTATGACGGCCAGAACCCATTGTGTATTCACTGGGAGGCAGTTCTTCCAAAGTGTCAGAACGAGGTCGTCCGAGATCGGTGGAGTAGCTAACTTCTTCAGGTCCCTGTAGAACTGGGATGGTGTCCTGTCTGTGTCCTGTAAACTTAAAGAAATGAACGTGTTTATGCCACATAAAGACATCGTGTCCGTAAATCACCAGTGTTCGTAATGGCGAACCACAACAAGGAAAGGCGCACAACGAAAGCTACAGACCGCGGAGACAAAATAAGTGAACTATTCCACGTGTTATCACCAGACTTTCCGGGGTCGCACACGGAAATGTCGGTCCCCTTGCAACTGGATCCAGGGAAACGGGACCAGCCGTCCGTAAACACGGCATACGACGACGACCTGGGATCCTTCCGCATTTCGTCACCGACAGAAAGTCAAAGATTTCCTTTCTCGTGGACACGGGTGACGATATATGCGTACACCCGTGCAATAAACTACGCGCGCCTGCGAACAAAGACGACTATGAACTTTACACGGCCAACGGGACGAGTATTGCGAGTATTGCGGTATATAGCGGCACATGAGCTAGAGGACAATTCGAGTTATGTTATTGTTTTTCCTCGGAGTATCAACATCGTTAGGACATACATGATGTAATAATAAATAAACTCTGAGCAAAACAATGTCGCTGCTACGTGCAACCGTCAAACAAAAATTTTCCGGTACTCCCCAGACCAGTATAAATGAACGAACACAATCGTAAGGCGATCAGTTTATCAGTTTCAGACTCGAGCGATCTTATTAGCGATCTATACACATTCTTTAGCGAATCCGTTAGTACCGAACGTCTTAGCGAACATTATCTGTATTTTTATTTTTAAATACATTTGACGGTTTCAATATCGAGTAATCTCGTCATTTAAACTACACGATCAACCAAACTCTACAAGTGGTGACCCCGTGATTACTTGATATTGAAACCGTCAAATGTATTTAAAAGTAATTAATAAATATAGAGAATGTTTGCTAAGACGCTCGGTACCAACTGATTCGCTCAAGACTGTGTATTGATTGCTAATAAAATAGCTCGAGACTAAGGAAACTGGTCGCCTTACGATCGTATTCGTTCATTTATACTGGTCGAGGGAGTACCGAAAAATTTAAATTCGTCTTTGTTTAATGGTTGCACGTAGCGGTGACATTGTTTTGCATGAAGTTTATTTATTATTACATTACGTGTTTTCTAACGATATTGATACTCCGAGGCAAAACAACATGATTCAAATTGTCCTCAAATTTTTAAAAATTACGTGGGTACTACCCGCGTCGACAATTTTCAAAACGCTTACCGAAACCTGCTTGAAATCGATGAGGAAATCTGACCCTTCTGCCCGAATGCGTCACGTATTTATTTGTTGTATTTCTATCATTTTCTCTTTCTTGACTTTCGCTTTACCAACATTCTGTCCATTGTTTTTCCAGTATCATTGATATTAGAAGGAAGGATCAGACGGATCTCTATTGCCAGGATTCTTTTGATTTCTCATTTGATAAGGTAATAACAGATTATCCACACTGAGAAGTCTGTAGTCTCCCTTCATCCTCTTAAATCCGGTCTATTACACCAATCCCTGTATCAACGAATCTACTTTCAACCTCCTTATATGAGGGACAGATCTTCTGTTCCTTGCGTGAGGTAGGGCTTATGCATGAAGTGATATCCCTTCGGGCTATGTAATATCGGGCCAAGGTAAACAAATCCATTTGTGACTATCACGAGATCGACGACATTTCTTCCTACGTGAAACGTATTTGTGAACACTTCGGAACTGTTGCCGGTGCATAGGAGCACAATCATCACAAGTAGCGTTGTAACAGGCACAGGGCGTACGTTGATAACACATTGACTGTCACGCGTATTTTCAATGAAATCTCCTTCAGGCCACGCGTGCCGCAGTACCAGACGTTCTCAGCTAGATATTCCCATGGATATTTTAGTAATGCGAGTCGCTCAAGTAGTGGTCTCAAGAATGATCACTCGCTTCGTTTGTTCGCAACATTAAAACCACTAGCTATTGTTGCATATAATGAAGTAAAGTGTGGTATAGATTATTCCGACCAAATGGTTCCTTATGCCACCACAAGTAGGAAAGGAATCAAGTGGTACAGAAAACTTGGAATTCAACTCCTTTGGGAATTTTTGTTGTAAACGCTTTGACGGTTTACAAAATTGCAACAAGGATATGAGGTGGATAGTCGTGATAGGTACTGCTGGTGTATAGATCGCTGTGAGGTACTGCTGTTGGTGTATATGATTTTTGTCTTCATCCGTATTGCCCTTTCCTCAGTTAGGAATCTTGGAGAAAAAATCGGACTACGAGTGCCGGGATTTGAACCTGGTCTCGAATCTTCGTAACCTACGGCGCTAACCACTGTTTTGCCGTCGTCTGGTCTTAGTTTGTTGTCGAGTGCCGCTACAGATATAAATATTAGAATATTTAGAGAATTATTAGCTGCAAAATTATTAGAGTTGTCTGAAAATACAAAAAATCCTTGTCTTCGATGGAATTAGCATAATATCGCCTTTCGAAAAAATGTTTCCGAAAGAAGCATTAGACACGCATGCAAACAATGTTCTGCAAATAAAAGACGTCGAATGGACCGAACAAAGACACAAATGAATTTAAGGAGAACAACAACTTATTGTCAAAATTGACCCGACCAACCTCAGCTATGTATAAAATGCTTTAAAGTTTTACATTCTAAATAATTTTTTTAATAAACCATTTTCATATTACTTTCATAACAATTCAATAGTTTTATTATTTCTTCTGGAATATCTTTTCAAATATCTACGACGATCCTTCGCGAGTAGTCAAATAAACGCCACCAGAATACGGGTTATGCGGCCCTACCAGAAACTTTCCTGACATCCGAATACAAGTGTCGTGACAATCAATGTGATAAATCTCACATTCGCGAGCACTGTAATCGATGCTTCTCGCGGTGATCGCGCTCGTATGTGCCGGCAGCAGTGCCGATGTATTCACGACGTTTCTCATGGAAATGAAGCAACCTGCAGAAATACATATCGTTGATCGTGTCACGTACCAACTTTCCTTTTGCCATGTGGTACGCCAGATGTGACGGTCCTTGTAAAATTCCACGTAGTCCGGACGCCAAGACCTATCTATTGTTCTATTAACTCGCAACAGGCCTAGGAAGACAAACATAAACCGAATCTGTTCAGTTTCAGTTTCCTTCACGTAAATATTTTCGGTTTATGTTTGTTGCACTCGACTCTTACCTAATACGGAGAAAGCGGGTGTCTGGCAAGATAAGAGTTTTTCCACGAACAAGGATGCCCACGAGCCATATCTAGCTCTCCTTGTCTTTACTATCTAATTCATTTACCAATGGGCATCGCGGATCGTTACCCTCACTTTTCCACCAAAAAGTGTGGACAACGAATCCGCGTTCTGAGTTCCAAAGGGAACACCCACACCGAGCTTTCTTCTTTGATGGTACGAGTCCGTTTAGACAGTTCTATTTCTAATTTCAATCCGGTTCTATTTCTAATTCCAATTCAGTCACAATATTGACCTTTGTAATAAAACTCTGAGTCTAAAGAATAAAGACTATACTAAAAAATCAACAGTCGTGTAATTACTTAAAAATTACGTGACAATCGCGTAGAAGCCACAAATGGATTTGTCAATCTTAGACAGATATTGGGTAGTCAAACGGAATATCACTTCGTCCACAAAGACCTATCTCACACAAGGAACAAGAGATCCGTGCACCGCATGAGAAGGTTGAAAGTGAATCCATCGCTACAGAAAGTGGTACACAGCCCGGATTTAAGAGGGTGAAGAGAGGATACAAATTTTTCAGTGTCGATCTCGTATCACCTTACCAAATGTGAAATCCAGCTAATCCTAGCAGCAGAGATCCGTTGGATCCTTTCTTTCAAAATAAATGGTACTCAAAGAAAGCTGGACGAAATGTTGGCAAAGCGAAAGTCAAGAAAGCGAAAATAATAGAAATACGACAAATAAATACGTCACGCGTTCGGGTAGAAGGGTTAAATTCCTGATCGGCTTCAAGCAGGTTCAGATTAAGCGTTGAAAATTGTTCGACACCTATATAATTTTTAAAAAATAGCAACGAACAAGGAAAAACTGTGTAAACCTAGTGTACATATAGCATTGAGTAATCTTGTCAGTTAAACCATACGATCAACCATTCTCTATAGGTACGGTCCCGGTGTCCCTGAACCTGTCTCTTCGACGAGAATTCAAATGGCGTTTCGTAGTAGCAGACTTTAACACGCCTATCATCGACCAGGACTTCTTGCGCTACTACGGGTTACTAATGGATCTGCGAAACGAACAAACCTAATGGACTCGACCACCAACCTGTCTGCAAGGGGATACTCGACCACGATCGATACAGCATTGGTAAAAACGATCATCGGCGAATCGACGTATCACTAATTCCTTGCCGAATTTCCGGACTTAACGCGTCCGTCTGTTTTCGGACGAAAAAGAATTCAATATGTGGAATACCACATCAAAACCACGCCCAGACCTCCTGTCTGCAACAAACCTTGACACCTCACTCCCCGATCGTCTCAAATAGGTGAAGGCAGAATTCGAGCTGATGATGGAACAAGGAGTGATTCGGCGATCACCTCTCCATGTCGTTTCGAAGAAAGACAGAAGCCTACAACCCTACCTAACGGCGACTACCGGGCACTGAACGCCCTCACCATACCCGAGAGGTATTCGCCGCCGCACATCGAAGATTTCGCGCGTCAGCTCTACAATAAGCGGATCTTTTCGAAAATTGACCCCATCCGCGCGTACTACCAAATGCCGATCGCGCCGGAGAATTTCGAAAAACCGGTGATCGTTACCACGTTCGGATTATTCGAAGCCGTAAATGTAATGTTCGGACTTCGAAACGCAGCGTAAACGTATCAACGGTTGTGCACGAAATATTTCCTGGTCTAGATTTCGTATATGCGTACATAGATGATTTCTTGATAGTCTCGGAAGACGAACAGTAACACCGCGAACACCTGCGTACGTTTGTCGAACGGTTAAACGATTATGGTGCCGTAATTAACTCTGCGAAACCTGAATTTAGCTCGAGCGAAATTATATTTTTAGGATGCACCTTAAACGCCGACAAAATCAAAGCTGCTAGTCGATCATGTGGAAGCGATTATGAGCGTTCCAAAGCCTGCGACTGCTAAGCAACTGCGAAGGGTATATTCGTGGCCCTCGCCAAATGTCTCAAGAATTAGCACCTGCAGCAAGTCGAGGATATAGTGGTCTACCAAGCAAGCAAATCTACCAGCCACAGGACGATACAAAAAATTAAAGAGTGAGATTATCCGCAAACTGGCTGATTCAGACAGTTCGAGAATGCAAAAGTTGCTGGAATCTAAAGAAATAGGCGAAAGAAAGCCGTCTAAATTTTATCAATACGTAAGAAAACTCACCAGGCATTTCCAGTCGGAGCGTTCGAAGCGTCGGCAATTAGATTTGAAAATATACACATAGACATTATCGTGATGCAATATTTGCAAGGCTACCGATATTGTCTAACGTGTATCGACCGTTTCTCGCAATGGCTCGAAGCAGTACTCATACCCGACATGGAAGCGTCAACCGTTGCTTCAGCCCTCCTTTCTATATGGATATCTCGTTTTGGCGTATCATCGAAAACAATAAACGCTTGAATTTCGAAGGAGGTCCCGGTGCATACCTGTTAGGCGTCAAGTAGGCTATTGTGGGGTTTTAGTCGGTAAGTCCGACACTACCCTGACTCTGTCCATGAGGATTTTCCCACGAAAAAAAAGTTCAAGGCTTGAATATTATTAGAAAAATAATAATTTCACTGATCTTAGTATCAATTTTAGTAATTTCTTCTGAAAATTGCACTTTGTTTTATCCTCTTCTTACCATATTTTGAAATACAAATTTTTAAATAAAAAATTCAGTCTAAAAATGAAGGTCATCATCGAGGTTGATACATGTTCCAGTTTCGAATATACATCAAAAGAAGTGTCTCCTTTTTTAAGTTGAAATCACAATAAGCATCTTCAATCAGCATTCTATTCTACTGTCTTAATGATGAAAACAAGTGATCGAAGAGGTAGTATGCATCAAAATATAATACAATATACTCAAATATACTACAACCTGATACAATATATTGCAAGAGCGATATAGGCAATTGTGACCGAACACAGAAGACCAGGAACGATAGCGTCATAAGCAGCTTGTTTCTTTTTGTTCCTTATTTGCAGTTTTAGCTTTCCTCCGTTACATTAATCAGCTGTTTGTGTTCTATCTGTTTCATCTTCTTTTTCCACCTACTTAGGTGCTCATTTCTTAGAATCCGCGGACACAGTACGTAATCGATCTTCGTCGAGCCACCTTGCCAATACGCATCGTCATTTGCCACTCGCTCATTTGAAGAGATTCGAGAGGCAACGATTCTGACTTATTTTCCTTTAAACATCATCATTTCGATAGTATTCCTATTACAGCATGTATATATTTCATGATATGGAATAATATCATATGATCGTAATAAAAACATATATCGAGTTCAGCAGACGTTCATATAGATCAAATTTTGATATCCGAATTTACTACAGTAGTGCAGTGGGACATATGATTAAGTAATTTCGTAAAACGATCTGAGTTAAAAATTTGACAGGATTCCTATTTCAGGAATGGGTTATCCAAAACAATAAACTCCATGCATTTTAGGGCATACCATATGAGATGGTTGTTCCAATAGACTCAAGTGCCGACAAGAACATCTTACAGGATTTTCAAATCCAAGTCGAAAATGCATTCATAAACAGTTGCAATTTTCATACAGCGATGATTGATTTCAGTCTCGTGCGCAAGCACTAACTATGTTTTCACTTGAAATCTTTTCGACTTCAGGTGTCTTCGGGTTTTTCTTTGCATATTATCTATTGACAGTCTTGAGTGCAGAGACGTTGGTTTGAAAATTTTGGGTAGGCTTGACGCCTACGTTTTGATGAGAAATGTAATTGTTGACAATACATCTGTTCGGTTGGAATGTACTACTGCACTGCTACTGCCAGTTTTCAATGGTACGAAGAGTATTTTAACTCGTACAAGGATGACTGCAACGACATAAAAGAGGAAATTACGGAGTGCGTTGCCTGCAGTCAAAGCAGTGAAACTTTGTGCTCCTGTCTAGCAACTGGAGGTTAAATTACGCGAATTGCATTTTTCTGTACAAGAAAATGCAAATACGTCTGTAGTACATGCCACATATTCATCGTAAAGTAGGTTGTTCACAGGATCTTCGATTTCCAAATATTTTTGAGGTGTTAATTTAATTTTAATTAATTTTCTTCAAAGAGATTTTGCATCTTACAACCTTTTCCATCGGTAGCGATCTCACTGTGTATAGTTTTGTTCATAAGTATTACACAATATACATCGATATACATCGTACAATTCTTGTATTAAGAGAAGCGTGTTAAAATTGTGGATATAGTTTCCTTACAGATAAAGCATGATTTTACATTCGAAGTGTACAAATGTACCCGTTTGTGAAATAATGAAAATCTCCTCTTCATGATTAGAAAATTGATGTGCTGCATTGCATATCTGATAAAAATGATTGGGTCCATTTCTTTGAGTAACGTTGTTACAAAACTGCGTACTATTCACGCCATCATGTAATTTGAGTGCACAAACGCAAGATTGGAATCGTTACAGTTGTCTTCTTTTTATATATGTATCTGTATATAATTTTACACGTTTTAAGGGAATTATGTTCTTCATCTTGTTCGCGTTACTGTGTCAAACTTCAAAATTCAAATTTTTTTCTTATATTTTTTGCTAATAATTATTTACGAGTCTGCCAAATCATTCAATTTCCCCATCACATAAATAGATATCACAAGTTCTAAACGTTGCTGTGTCATTTTCCAATCTACATAGAGTTTTCAACGATATGATGACCAATATCTATATCTTTAGACTTGTTGTAGACATTTCCAATATATGTTGATATACGACAAATTACAATATTGTAGACAATACATTGTTGGCTAGGAATTTCCTGGATATTCTGCAATTCCGTTCAACTAGACGGATTGCATTTCTTTAATATTTTCTACATTGTATACTGTACACGTATCATTATGAACTCTATACGTTTTTCTTTACGTTGAGATGTGAATGACATGTAAGATTGTAGTGTTGCATGTTGCAAATGCTTATATCGCTGCAAATACATATATCGCAAGACCTACTATTTCCGAAAATCCTTTTTGTCAATGCGATTGTTGTCTGCTCTTTCTTGTTTTATACTTTATAGCACTTCCAAGCAATTATGTGCTATCTTTCCATTTCTACTAACACATTTTGTAACTTCTATGACAGTATAATTAATTGTTTACTGTGATAGCAGAATTCTGTCAATTTCATTATCATTTAAAATTTTCCCTTGAAGGGAGACTTACTTGCTTGCAAAATTTCGTGAGAAATAAAAGAATGAAATTTTGGGTAGACTTGTACTCTATTAGTTTGCTTGTAAAATACCTCAACAGTAATTAATAAAAAATGTAATAAAATTCCTTCTATAACTTTCATAATTTATTACAGTGATTTTCCATATGCTGTGCGTGACATGCATAACTTATAGATTATAAAATTTAGAAAATATAAACTTGTAAATTTTATATAAATATTAAGTATGTTCTTATTTATCCTTGAATTCTGTATCAAATGTAGTGTCAGTTTATAATATAACCAATAAAAGTGTGTAAAAATAAAGAAGGCTGGGAAATGCAAATGAACAATGGAAAAGGGTAGGATATCTCTTATAAATACAACACAACCCCTATACGTGATCTGATGTTTCAGTGATCGTGCTTTTACATATGAGATCATCTACAATTAATTACAATCCGTTAGAATGTAATAATTACATAACCATACAAAATTATTTATACAGAGAGTCGCATTTAAAATCGTCCTGTGTAATGTAAGAAATATTTCTCATTATTTACTCATAAAATATAAAATATTGAATGGACAAATTGTAAAGTACAAAGTAAATAAATAAATAAAAAAAATATACCTGTAGCGGCACATGAGTTATAAGACGATTCGAATCGAGGATGACTAATGTTGATGTTGTGCCTCGGAGTATTAACACCGTTACGATGGACGAAATGTAATAATAAACAAACTCCGGACAAAACAATATCACCCGAACGTGCAAACGTTAACCGGAGTCAAACACAAACTTTCCGGTATTCCCCCGACCATTATAAATAGACGATGATGCTCTCCAGACAGTTAGTATCGAGCGAATGTAAGTACTATCTAGTATACGAATATCGAGCATTCTTATAGCGAGAGTATCGAGTGACATTGAGCGAGCGACAATTAACTGTGTATTCTATACTTGGAATTATATCCTATTTCCTAAATCAGATAAAATTCTAGAAATCAGACAACCAAATTTAATTATCAGTAAAACTGGATGCATAATCACATACGACCGTAATATTATGGAAATAGGAGGATCACCCAAAAATATTTCTTACGAAATGAAAATTAAGAACAGTTAATCCAGTTTCGAAGAAATAGATATTTCAATACTAGAGAAAATATTAGAAACGGCTCCAAAGGTGACTCGCAATTCTAACCAACACAAAGCCAACCTCAATCCGTTACAAACACAAGTCAATACCCTACAATTTGAGCGACGTATAAATTCAATCAAAGAATATAACATATCTACTACAAATATTAGAATTTAGGCCTAGGACCAGGAACAATATATATAACGTATAAATGTAAACTTTTCGAATGTCTAAGTTCAGTAATTCCTAAAATTGTATGTATCAAAATATTCTGCTCTACCATTCACTTTCATAAGACTATTAGACATAAGACTATTTCTGGTCGCATTAACATTAAGCAAACAAGGTGAAAATACGTGTATTTTCAGGAAATTGCCTTTTTTCTGCTAGTGAATTTGAATATTTACCTAATGAGCAAAATTAATTTGATTGTGATAATGGTGAACGAGACGAAAATTAAAAAATAATTGTTACAAGAAAACTCTGCTGAATGATTTTCCACTTTATGAGATCAACGGTTCATCAATCAATGTTTTTCAAAACTCTACAGGAGCGTAAAGGAGCAAAACTTGTACAGGAGCGTTATGTGTATTTTAAATTTTTCTTTATTATAACTAGTTTTGAACTTCATGATTCATGGTATATTTAAACTTTAAACGTAACAGTTATATTTTACAGAAAGATTAAATAGAGATTAAATAGAGAATCACTTCCTTTGCAGATTTACAAAAAATTTTGTACGAACATCCGGGCTATGTCGATGCTCCTGTTTGGCACTGTATTAGCATAAGCGAACAGTCTAACTTCGAGTCGACTTGACAAAAATCGAACGACTAGCAGAAACAACCAGCAACCGCTTATTTTCCATAACTCAGAATTGAGTTATGGACGTTAGGACGAAATTGTTACCAGAGCAAATACAAAAGTTATGTAGTTCAATACGACAAGATTTCTACAGGTTTCCTACATGTTATGTATATAGAAACCAAAAATGTATTAAAAATAAAAAGCGATCTAAAATAAGAAGTTAACCCCTTGACCTATCACCACGAGCAAGACTCGTGGTAAGGAATTTGTGCCATAAGCGGAACCCACGAGTCTGACTCGTGGTAATTTACAAATTGCTAGTGATTCATTATTCCCTTTGAAATAATAAATTGTTTTTGTTAACTGATCAATTGATCATGATTACGCCCTAGACGTCCTAAAACCACTATTTCTCCTCAAACGTTGTTTATTATTTCACAATTCCTTTTGTAGCCCCTATATGTACATGTCATAAGAAGTACACATTCTGCGCCAGTTCGGGCACATGACTGAACAAACGAATGGCGCGGCGCGCGACCAAACTTCTTGCTTACTATGGCTCGCACGATCGTCAAATAGCATGTAGGCCAAGGGGTTAAATATATTTGTTTTAATGACTTACCTTTACATGTAGAATAATGTCCTGTCCGGTTACTGCAGTACCCCATCTATCATTGAACAAATTTTTAGATTACAATTATTCACACAAAGCTAATACGCGCACGAATATCTTTTAGGTAATTTTCTCTATCTCTTTAAGACAATTTTCCAGATAGAAAAATTAAAACTATCAGTAAATTCTTATACGACGCGCACTCTACTGCGTCCCGAGTACGAATGACGAGTGAACGTAATGGAACTATACGGTGACCGCTTATATAATGACGACGACGGACTAGGATTGCTCAGTGATTGGCTATGCTTCGAGCCTATAGGCGGTACCTGTACGAGATCACTGCGTAAAAGTCATTTCGCGGCACGGTCTCTTCCCCCCGACCTCGTTTGCCAGACGATCACTCATCCCCACAGGAACTAAAAGTAGACTGTCGTTCTGTCCCGTTTTGCGATCAAGTTTTCATGACAGAAAAAAAAAAATAGAAAAAGCAATATCATATAAAAGTACCGCTTTTGAGCGGCTTAAATTAAATTGCAAACTGTAATGTTAAAAATGTAAACACAAAATATGGTATGGCTACGTCGTACCGTCGCGTAAGGGTACTTTTGCCAAAACCACTTTCAAACAGAAATTCATTGTTTATTGTGAATACACATATGCAAATTATATTTTTCTTGGGTAATAAACATTATATATATGCAAATTCTATAGAATTTAGAACAACAACTGACGGTTTGACTTTCCCTGTGTTTTTACTGGGAGTCGGTCGAACGATAGAAACAGAGAAGGACGGGGAGGTAGGATAGAGAATAAAACAGGAATTCGAGAAGAGAAGATTGAACAATTAAAAAAAAGCAAGTTAAGAACTAGAAGAAGAAAGAGAAGAGGGAGTAGAAGCGGAGGGTTTTGAGGAGATAGGGAAGAAGATTTAGAAAATCGATTCTTGAGTTTTCACGAATCGATCGCCTGATTTCAAAAAATATTACAACGTTACATATATATATATTGTGGCATGCTTGTAAAATCTGGACATGATTCTTTTGTTAGGTTTTTATAATTGTATCTCAATTTTAAGATTAATTAAACGAATATTTAATGATGATTTTAATATCGAAAATAACGATTATTATACTACGAATTTTTATATGAATACAATATGTTAGAATATGTGAAACATAAGGTCCGTTCAAATAACATCAACAAATGAAAAACTGTTTTGTACGAAGAAAAACAAGAAAGATATAAAGAATACTAGGCTTTGTTTTCGAGAAAATTGATCTTGGAAATCTGTTTCGAACATGTAAATTTGGTTAGTTACCAACTAAACAGACGGAAGTTATTCTACGTGGAAAAATAAGAGAGAAATATGAAATAAAATCTTTTCGTATAAAGCTTAATTTTCAAGAAAATCGAATTTCTTCGTGCTCGGTTCATAACACTCTTCGACATGTATCTAATTTTGCAACCTTCAATAGGCGATTCTTGTAGACATTTGCGAGCTACATTCGAATTTGCAAACCGTCTTTTTCCTATAACTCACAATTTTCTAAAATATCAATTTTGAAGAGAATTGCAAATTTTCAACTTTAGAAATATTTTGTGTTCTTATAATAGCAGCTATTGAGTTGCGATAGAGACGAAAAAATTCTGTGGACTCTCCCGAATAAAATGATATGTATCATTATTGCATTATGAACATTTAAACATGTCTAAATAATGATTAGAGCGAAAAAGCATCTGAAACGCAACATTCCTTCTTACATTTCTCAGTTTATTGAAAAAACTAAAGGTCTAGGAGAAAACCTAACTACAATACGCGATACAACAAACATTTCTGCTAAAGCAATCATCATCTATCGTATTTCATTTGAAATATAGAAGCACAACTCGCGATGTTTTTTCCGCCATTTGGTAGAACGGAACCGATAAACACACGCAGTTTTACTTACATCGAAAGTATTAGCATTACCGAGATTTTTAGATTTCTTATATCGCTGCTTGGCATTGATAGTGGCACAAGTAAAAAGAATTTCGAATTTGCTTTTATTGAACATCAAATCTACATTATGCTTTTCTTTCTATCATATAAAACGGTAAATTTAAAATTCCGTCAGTTTTGCGCCACAGGACAAAATTATTACGTATCGCTCTGACCTTATTTTTACAACAATATTTTCATATCTTCTGTTGTTTGCGACACTATAAGTGGAAGGTCATACTGCTTTCGAGAATAATGGTATATCTTGTGTTTAGTCAGTTTTATAATGTTATTGAAATGACCCGTTCAAAATCTCTTCGTAAATTTTAAAAAACCTCTCCTCTAAAATTTATCTGTTTGCGAATTGTACCACTATCAACGACAAGCAGCAATATACGGTTTGAATACCTTTCTGTTTCTGCTTTATCGATTCAAAAGTATTTACTAAAAAATATTCCATCAATTTCGGAAGTTTACTTTCAATCTCTTTTTTCTCATTAATTTAAATATTCCCTTTTTCGAGCTCTGCATCCAAATTTCTCCGACGCTTCTCCGAAATTTCTCAAATAATAATTTTTGAATCATACACTTGTAAATAATAATTCTTCACGATATTCGTAGTTTTCTGACCGTTCTGAGGTATGTACGGAGGATCATAATCCTTTTACCAGAAGGTTCATCGTCTTCTTTGCTTTGTGGCTTTAAGCCAATTTGAGGTGACATTTGCTCTCGACAGTGCTCTGAAATTGTCTATCTATTTGAGAGTTTAGGTTAGAAAAATTTACCAAATGTCCTGCTGGATAAATTGTAAAGTACAAATTAAATCATAAAAAAAAATTTGAGAGCAGTTTGAAAGTTTGCTATCACACAGCACTCTCAGAACTGTCCATTTGAGATTCGCTCGTGCGTTTGTTCGTCTGTTCTGCAGTTTGTTTCGAAATACAAGTGAGGTGAAATAGCGAGTGAACGAAAGGCTTTGTGCTCTTATTGTTGCGTACAATTGCATACAATTGAGTGTAGAGATAAAGTAAGGATAAAGTAGGACTCAAACGGATAAACAGGGACTGTAGCCTCTCACTCGTCACTGGAGTTGCAGCACGGAATGCCGTAACAACTGGGAGTCTTCTCTCGAGTTCAAAGGTTAAGAGAACAGAGCTATTGGCGATGTCAATAGTTTTCTATTCATTTTCAAAGTCAGGACGCGATGGCGGGCTGGTGGCCACGCGCAGTTTTTGCGAGATATGTAGATTTAGACTAAAAGGAATGTGTGTGTGTGTGTTTTTGTAGCGAATGTCTGCGTGAAGACAAGACGAGTTTAAGCGGACGTCTCTTTTTACCCAGCAGTTAAATAATATTTTGATTTCCCGTAAAACTCATCCGCTGTATCATACCTACATATACTATGAACAAAATATAATAGTTAGGTTCACGTCAGGGCATTGTATCCGGTAGCAACTGACGCATATGTTACACGGACGCACAACTATAGGCAGAATTCACTCAAGCGATACCGGCAGTTTTTCGTGAGTATCTCGGAAATTAAGCAAGTTAAGTCCTTGTATGTATAGGAAAAAATTGTTTAAAATATCGATTTGCACGACATACGCAAAAATCATCGAAATCGAAGTTTAGTCAGTCTTTCTACAGTTTCACCGAAAGTAAGTAATGAACATAGACTAATATCTACGTAACGTAATGTAATTAATATCGCAAACTCGTTATACAAACTTGAACGAACGTTAAAGTGCCAATTTTGAACGATCCTTTAGTTTTACGGTTTCTTTCTTTTTTCGCTAGCCAAACCGCGGGCGTCAACCGACGTGGCGCGGTGAAAGCATCCCGATAATCGCTACGCATGCATTGACACTGGTACAGCGCGGTTGCGCACTTAGTATCCAGAAAGGCTTTTTTACGGCTATTAAGCTCTGATTACATTTTGAAACGTTTACTTCATTTTCCTCTAGTTTCTCGGTAATTAAGATATGACGATATGATTTTATGATTTACAGTTTTGTTTTATTTTGAATGGCGCTCCTTTTGACATAACGGCTACTTTAGAATAAGAATAATGCAAATACATAGATGTATCAAGTACAAGAAATATTCGTAACATTCCTGCTGCTTCTACAAGCCAACAGTCATCTAGAAAATTGAAACCTCTAGCTGTTCTTGCATACAATAAAGTGTGGTATAGATTATTCGGATCAAATGGTTACTTATGCCACTACAATTAGAAAAGAATTTAAACGGTACCGGAAATTTGGCATTCAGCTTCTTCTGGGAATTATAGTTGTAAACGCTTTAATAGTTTACAAGATTACAACAAAGAAGGATACAAATATCACAAAATTTGCACAATTATTAGTTATGAAATTATTAGGGCTGACTGATGATGTAATGAAATCTTCTTTTAACGTAGATATCATGTCATCCGAAAAAGTGCTTCTGGAATGTTGAGGTTACTTGATAAAGGAATAAATAAAGGATATATTTATAATAGAAATATATATTGAAGTAAGTATAAGTATAAGTATAGGTATAGTATATACTGTTCCAGATCCTCACTCTAGCAATTTTACATTACAATACAATATACCAGGGAGCAGGTTGATACATTGTGTGTAACTCTAGCTGAAAGTTACAAGAAACAGCAATAAAAGTCTGCTTGTAGCTCTTTTATTTCTAGACCTTGTGACCCAAAAACAATATTCACATAAAACATATTCAAGGAGACAATAATATGAACCTCTCCTTTTCGTTAACTTTTTTGCTTCACTAAGTTCTATTTTCATCGTAACAGCGGTGTCCAGGTCACGTGTACACAAAAGAAAAAGATGTAGAGTTTTTCTAGAAGTAAATACTTCAACAAGGACAAAACACTACATTGTAAATAACTTTTTTAATAAACCATGTTTCTATATTACTTTTATAACAGTTAAATAATCTTATTATTGTTGAGAATTGTGCACCTTAGTCGCCGAAATAAACGTATAGCAACATTCACATTACACATAGAAATGATATCGAAATAGTTTCATATTTATTTGGTATGTGATTTACAAGATATTCGTAGATGCACATTGACATGTCCGAGCACTCTCTTTTTCTCGCCATCTTTTTCAACATTCTTCTGTTCTACGAGACGCTGCGCACGTACATACTCCCACGCACGCTCATACTCACATATGTGTATCACTATTACGCGGCTCATCCAGTGTAGTGCACAAAATTACACATATCTCAATAATTAAATCCTGTGAAATATCTTTCCAAATAACTTTCCTACTAACTTACCTCGTAAGTACTCAGATAAGCATTGTTTAGGATTTTGATAGTAAGAAACACATCGTTCGCATACGAAGAATTATCCACTAACCTGATAGCAATTGAGGCGGGTTTTGTCCGCATGGCAAAAAATACGACCACTGAGACAGCACTGGTGGAGCAGATGGGATGAAGAATATCTCAACCAACTAATGATTGGGAAAAAATGAAATCAACATGGTGCAACAAATTCCAAGCAAAGCATAATGGTCGTATCAAGGGATGACAACACGACGATGCCAGTGTCACGTAATTTTTAAGTAATTACACGACTGTTGATTTTTTAGTATAGTCTTTATTCTTTAGACTCAGAGTTTTATTACAAAGGTCAATATTGTGACTGAATTGGAATTAGAAATAGAACCGGATTGAAATTAGAAATAGAACTTGATTGAGATTAGAAATAGAACTTGATTGAGATTAGAAATAGAACTTGATTGAGATTAGAAATAGAACTGTCTAAACGGACTCGTACCATCAAAGAAGAAAGCTCGGTGTGGGTGTTCCCTTTGGAACTCAGAACGCGGATTCGTTGTCCACACTTTTTGGTGGAAAAGTGAGGGTAACGATCCGCGATGCCCATTGGTAAATGAATTAGATAGTAAAGACAAGGAGAGCTAGATATGGCTCGTGGGCATCCTTGTTCGTGGAAAAACTCTTATCTTGCCAGACACCCGCTTTCTCCGTATTAGGTAAGAGTCGAGTGCAACAAACATAAACCGAAAATATTTACGTGAAGGAAACTGAAACTGAACAGATTCGGTTTATGTTTGTCTTCCTAGGCCTGTTGCGAGTTAATAGAACAATAGATAGGTCTTGGCGTCCGGACTACGTGGAATTTTACAAGGACCGTCACATCTGGCGTACCACATGGCAAAAGGAAAGTTGGTACGTGACACCAGTATTGGTCCTGTGTAACCTCCAATTTATTCATAAGAGCAAACGAAGTAATTCGTCATTTGGCTTGCTAATATTTCTGACTCTGCGATTTATTTTCCGACTAGATTTAATACATTGTTACATTTCATTTTATAAACTATGGAAATTCACGATCAAATACGCGATACAAACGGATAATTCTAATAATCAATAATTATTACGCCATTTTACATATTAATCGCTTCGAAACGCGAAACAACGTATTGAACCTACCCTAGGAATACGAAAGAAATTTATGATAAATCCATTTTGTTACTTAATTTTATTAATTTGCATAATGAACGAATGAACATATTTAAATCTGTATTTAATCGCAAATTTATACCACGATGAATAATGTTCGGTTAACGATGTTTGTTACCTATAATAGTTGTATTATTATGATCGACTTCCTGGTTTGTCAACGAAAGAGGAAATAAGAGAAAAGAGGAATATGATTGTGTAAATGAAACACGCAAGTGTGTACAGTATGTACAGCTTCCTTAGTCTAACAGTTTAATGTATATATATTAAGATGCGTACGATAATTTTATATACCCATTTGCGTTGTAATAGTCGACTTTCTATCAGCAAGTTGGGAAAAACCATCGACGAATGCAGAACTCTGTATAAAGGATGTAGAATTTGCATAAATGTTAGGATGTAAGATGTTCATTACTCATTCGCACACTTGTAAACACACGTCTGTACAACACAGACTTTTTGAACGTGATAAATAAACGTGTTAAAGTTTCGTTTTGAATAGCCACCTGCGTGAATTCTATTCTTTTTTTAAGTTTTAAGTTTCACGATATATCCTATAGGTAGCCCCTCCTGATTGTAAACTATGCTTACTAGAATTTCTCATAGAAAGTCACTTTTCTGGTTATTAAAAGCAATAATTCACTATGTAACATCTCCTGATTACCTACAATATCCAATTTACCCTTTAATATAAAACAATTTCATTTAACATGTCGAGGTATGACCGATGGTTTCTTGAGAATATTCAGAAAATAATACTGAAAATGTGTTTGAGTTTATAATTATCCACAGCACTGTATTATGTATTATTTATTACACCTATTACAATTTAAGGCCATGTAAAGGTATTACAATACATTACACTTTCTCCGCGCACTAGCATTTTGCTTCTTAGATTTTATATTGCCGAAATTGCAATGCAAAGCACTGTAAAATCTTCCGATTTTCAAAATTGGAAACTCTTGAACTCCCGGAATACCTTTCTTTTTTTTCTTTGTACTGTAGCGGCAGATGAGTCAGGACAATTCGAGTCAAGAGTGATTCATGTTTTTTTGCCTCGGGGCATTGACAACGTTTCGATGTACGAGATGTAAAAGTAAACAGACTCCGGACAAAACAATATCGCCATTACGTGCTACCGTCAACCGGAATCGAATTCAAACTTTCCGGTACTGGGTAACATTCATATTTTTATGCATAATAATTAATGAAACAACAGGAACATAATTTTGGCAAGTTCAGCACAATAAGGCATTATAGATATTAGTGCAAAGTTCAACTCGACTGCTTATCCCAAAAAGCGAATATCAAAATATTAAGCAAAAATAATAAATTTTCTAACAATAATAAGTAATCTTCAATAATATTAATAATAAAACAACGAAACATGCTCTGACATTCTCTAAAAAGATATTATTAAAATCTTCACTTTCGTGAAATAGAATTTGTTACCACCGTTACGTGCGCGGAGAGGCGCGGTCGCGAGGAAAATGCGTCAGCGAGAGGCGTAAATTCTCACTACGATTCCTATAATCGATACCGCAAATTAGTCGCTCCCTATTTCGGTCAAGATAACAGTGGTAGTTCAAAGAATTTAACACTGTATTAACAGGTTAATATAGCTTCTACATTTAACAATCAGTTATATAATAATAAAAATAAAAATGTCATAATGTTTATATGTTTCTTATAAATCGTTGTGTAGCATATAAGCATAATTTCGTAAACATTATACACAGAACTGTGAGCTATAATTCAGGAACTGTGTGCATCATTAAAAGAAAATCATGCCTATGTTCTGTTTTAGAGTGGTGTATAAGATAATTTAATTAAATTTTAGGCACAAATTAATGCGTATAATAGAGTTAGTTGGAAAAATAAAAATGATATAGAAAAAACAGAACTATATTTCGAGCGTTTTATTAAGATACCAACCTTTGGTATCGTTATATATTATTATCGATACTGCAATCGTTTATTCGTTTACTTGGTGTCTTCTTTGGCATGTGGCGTTCGTTGCGATATTTATAATTTGGAATGCCTTGTGAGAATAGCATCCTTATACAGGAAAGGCAATGACAGATGCTCTAGATAAAGCGAACAGGTAAGCTTTAAGAGTAATAAGTAATAATAAGCTATTATCTCTTCGTAATTTTAGCGGTTTGAAAAATTGTAAACTTCATTAAGATTAGTATATTGCTTTGCGAGAGACTTTTCTTACGATGATATGATACATGAATTGTACGACTCCAGAGTGGAAAATCGATCGGTTTTGTCGGTTATTGCTCCGAGAGATAAGAACACGGAAACGAGAGATACGAACATGGAAACCGAAACGCCTCCAAATTTCGAGATAGGAATCTTCGACTGTTGTTCAGTTGGTTCGAGTAACACTTCCACAGCCACGCCGACTTTTTAAGTACTTATTTTGTCATTTGAATATTTATGACATATATTATTCTCCTCTAAAAAAAAGAGGAAAACCGCACGTAAAACCAGTTGAGTAGTCGGAAACGGTGGTCGAGTGTAAAATGTAAAAAAAATCACAGAATAGTTATTTAAAAGTCAATCTTTGTCCTTACGACTTCTAAATCGCGTGTGAAATGTATTCAAATCAAGAACAGACGGTTAATCAATTCTATTTTCGCAAGAAGTTAAACAAACTGCTATACCAACGCTTATCGCCACATTGCCGCACACTCATTTCCGCTAGAGTCGCTATATGCTATATACGTAAATACTGTAAATAAGTAAATATCATGTGGTACAGCGAATAACTCCGGCGCAGCAATATATTTTGTAATTACGTGATTTGTGTAGAAATTAGAAACTACCTCTGTACACAATTACTGAGAATGGGATTTATAAGAACTGTGCATTGCGCGTTAAGCACAAAAATGTAATGCAAAATACTACTGCAATTTCGCACCTGGCTAATCTGAAAACTAAAGGAAAATTGATTCGTGGAAATTTGCGCTTTTTGAATTAAATCAGATAGAAGACGCTTGAAGGATCTTGAAAGGGAAACCGAAGGTATCATGGAAGATACTGCAACAAAAATACAGAAACATTTAGCTTAATTCGTGCAATAAAATTGTAACACGTGTATTCGTTTCGACAAAATAAACCACGAAAGCCTACTACAAACAATCAAGAAACAATTCCCGGAACAAATATACCAATTAACAAAATCATACATAAGCAACAGAACCTTCACGATAAAAATCAAGGACGCACACTCCGAAGTCAAAGACATCACAGCAGGGGTTCCGCAAGGAAGCGTCCTAGGACCCATATTATACACACTATACACGGCCAACATATCAACAACTACCAGTAGCAAAATATTGACATTCGTGGACGACACAGCCGTACTAGTCAGGCACACTAACCCTGTAACAGCAGCCACAATACTACAAAAACACATCACCAAAATAGAAAAGTGGCTACAAGACAAACAAATCAAAGCTAGCCGTAACAAATGCAACCGCATCACATTCACACTGAGAAAACAGATAACACCAAACATCTTCCTGAACGGTACGCAAATAACATAAACAAGGCAAATCAAATACCTTGGACTTCACATAGATACACATTTCACATGGAAACAGCACATCAAATCAATAACAGAAAAAATACAGACAACAAGGAGACAAATGCACTGGTTAACAAACCGAAAATCCAAACTAAGCAGAGAAAACAAACTAAAAATATACAAAATAATCATAAAACCAATCTGGACATACGGAATTCCACTATGGGGAACAGCAGCAATGAGCCACATAAACAAAATAGAAACAATCCAAGCCAAAATCCTTAGAACAATGGTAAACGCACCGTGGTACGTTAGAAACGAGAACATAAGGAAAGACCTCGGAATACCAACGGTCAAGGAGGAGATTACCAGATTCGCAACAAGATACAGAAAAAGAATAGAAACATACCCGAACCAGCTGGCAGCTGAAACGTGCAACACAACAAATATCGCAAGAAGACTAAAAAGGAAACACCCAATAGACCTCATAAAAGATATAACTTAGAAAAAACGAAGCTGGCACCCCGCTGAGGGTAGCCGCCCACATGCTATATTTATTTTTTTTATTTATATTTTTTTTTCTTCACCAACAAGATATAACACTTTACCAAATGTCCGCAAGGACAAATTGTAAAATAACCAAACTAAAATAAAAAAAAAAAAAAGGTATAATGACCCAAATGAAATCTAACTCTTATCTTTTGTTTATAGTATAATTCTACACACACACTTACACACGCGCGCACATACACACAAAAGTAACTTATACATACCAATCGTTTAAGAGAAATAATTAAAAATAAAGAATATCTAACGAAATACTAAAGAATTATACCGGAGGCATAACTTTTACTTTATAACAAAGTAATAAAATGCCTCAAACTTTTGTGATATAAAATTTTGCATTTTTCTGATGTTTCTTTCAACATATGTAATAAATCAGTCGTTTTGGGATTCATAGATTTTCTATATTATACTCTAACATACTTCAATACATTTTTCTATATAATTGCACACTTACTCAAAATATAGAGCTTAAAAGACAAAATTATGCTGGTGACTCAACATCTTTGTAATCGACTTTATATATGTCAACTTCACATAAAATTAAGAGGAAAGGGAGACATTCAATGGACACTTTAGTGCAAACAGAAAA